>NW_027638147.1:32500-519000 GCF_951216825.1 Electrona antarctica | reverse complement strand
AGTGGATGAGGGGGGGTAAAAAGGGTGCAAGTGATGCTTATTATGGGAGCACCTGGCGAGCGGTGGGCTTCCCTGTAACAGTGAGGGGCTTGTCAGCCAGCGTTGCCAAGACTGCTTATTGTAAGCGACTCCTGCGGCCGCTTGTTTCTCTAGAAAAATGTGCCAACACAAGACGAGGAGGGTGAGGGTGGGTGAAGACGTATAGCTGGGGGCTACGTACGGGGGGGGGGGGGGGGGGAGGGGGGTTGAGATGCTCACGATTTTGCACAGCTGAAATATATGACGAAGGAATGTGTGTGAACCGTACACGTTCACACCCACATGCACATCTACCTATAGGCTCAACGCGCATGCACGCACGCACGCACGCACGCACGCACGCACGCACGCACGCACGCAACTGAACGAGCAGGGTGCACAGGGTTCATTCAGTCAGTGACAGGAACTGACAGTAGCATGGTGTGGTCCACCTCACCTCACCCCAGATTAGTAGAAACCCTGCCCATGGGTTCATTAGAACGCAACACTTATCTTGTCATGTTTGTGTGTGTGTGTGTGTGTGTGTGTGTGTGTGTGTGTGTGTGTGTGTGTGTGTGTGTGTGTGTGTGTGTGTGTGTGTGTGTGTGTGTGTGCGCGTGCATATACTTGCGGGCGTGTGTGCATGTGTACGTCAGCGCGCGCGCGTGTGTGTGTGTGTGTGTGTCCTCAACACACATCCAGTCTGAAAACACACTGCAACCTCCAGTCAAAATGTCTTCATGGAGGCTATTCACCTAACAATGAAATTATAAGTCGAGAAACGAACATGCATGGTGCATGTGTGCGTGTGAACACGTGCATGTCTGTGCGATTCAGTGTGTGCATGTGCGCGAGCGGAGGCACACATTGCAAAACCTGTAGTGTTAATTACTTAGAGAGTGTAACAAAGGACCCGTATGGATTTAACTGTCTGTGTGTCTTTGTAAGATGTGTGTCTCATGCCAGTGCATGCATGCGTGCGTGCGTGCGTGCGTGGCGTGCGTGCGTGCATATATTTTAAGTTTTTCTCATATACTGTCATGTAAAATGTTTTCATATTATATAATAATAATTTGTTTGATGTGTGGACCCCAGGAAGAGTAATACTAATAATAATAATAAAACTTTATTTGTATAGCACCTTTCATGACATGAAATGCAGCTCAAAGTGCTTTACACAAAAAATAAAATAAAGGCAGGGCATAAACAATACAGTGAGGACATGAATAACATTTTTTTTTAAAAGACAAATAAATCCATTAAAAGCAAGGGTGTAGAAGTGGGTCTTGAGCTGAGCTTTAAAAATGTCTACAGAGGCTGCCTGTCGAAGGTACAGTGGGAGTTTGTTCCACGCCGTCGGCCCGTAGAAGCAAAAAGCTGCTTCCCCGTATTTTTTAGTTGCAATTTTTTTTTGGCAAAGCGAGCAGGCCAGCAGTGGAAGACCTTAGGGGGCGGTTTGGGACATATGTCGGCAGGCAGTCATGTAGGTAGGAAGGTGCGAGACCATTGAGAGCTTTTATAAACAAGTAAAATAATTTTAAAATCAATCCTAAAAACAACCGGAAGCCAGTGCAATGAGGCCAAGACTGGAGTAATATGTTCTCTCATTTTAGTTCTAGTTAAGACTCTGGCTGCTGCATTTTGGACAAGTTGTAATCTGTCAGTTGATTTCTTAGGCAATCCAGAAAAAAGTGCATTGCAGTAATCAAGCCGAGAAAAAACAAAGGCGTGGATTAGCGTTTTTGCATCGTCCAGTGACAAATAGGCTCTGATTCGTGCAATATTTCTAAGATGAAAAAAGGCAATCTTGGTAACATGATTAATGTGTGAATTAAAATTCAGTTCAGAATCAATAATGATCCCCAAGTTCTTTACTGTACTGTTACTTTCTACAGTCAGGTTGCCAAGTCTGCTTTTTATCGATTCTTTCTGCTCACTAGAACCGATTATGAGAACTTCTGTCTTATCCTCATTTAGCTTGAGAAAGTTCTCACTCATCCAGCATTTAATGCTAGACAGACAGGTCAACAGCGGGTCTAAGGCACAGAGATCATCTGGAGCTACAGAAAGATATAGTTGGGTATCATCAGCATAGAAATGAAAATTGACTCCGTCATTGGTAATGAGTTCTCCCAATGGCAGTATGTACAGGGAGAATAACAGAGGACCAAGAATCGAGCCCTGTGGAATACCAGAACCGATGTTGTGTTTGTCTGAGTCAAACACAGCTAGATTACAATTTACAATTTACAATTTAGGCATTTAGCAGACGCTCTTAATCCAGAGCGATTTACATTAGGCAGGAACAAAAGTATGGGAATACATCACATATATAAAATGCATTTATCAAGAAACATGCGTAAGCTAAGAACGTAACTAGAACATATCTATATAATGACACTATACATATTAACTATACATATATACTATACTATGCTATACATATGTAGGCTACTATGATGTGCTATGACTATATACAATGCAATTATTGTGCTGTCTACATGACATGCTATAAAAATGCAATGAGGTACAAAATCTCATCCCGCACTTTCTCTTTTTCACTGTTTGAACCTCCATGGACGCAGGAATTGGTTCTGGAGACTCTGGGTCCGGGAAGTGTGACGGCTTGTTGCTCGAAGACGATTTTTGTCCTTCCACGTTTTTCCTTTTGCGTGATTTGCGTGCTGATGCTCCACAGTCCACGTCAGCTTGTGTTTCCATGGGTTGAGTTGAGGTTGTTGTGGCCAGCGGCTGTGTCTCTGTGTTTTCATCCAGGTTGATCAGGGGAGGTTCGGGTTGCTCCTGGACCAGACTGGGCCTCTTTACCTCTTTACACGCAGGGAGGTGCAGGGAGTCTGATCGGTGTAATCTGATCTCTGGTTTTAAAACCATATCCAGCAGTCTGCGTTGGCGGTCAATTTCCTGCTTGGAACAGAAATCTTGGTCCTCATACTCTGTTATGATTTTTCCAACGATCCCAACTATGTCTTCAGCAGCAGCAGCAGAGAGTCTCTTGTTGAGCAGAGACGTCTTCAGTGTTTGATTGACAAAATAGCTTCTGTTTGTTAGGTAGGAGGAAAACCAGGACAGAGCCGTGCCAGACAGGCCTATCCAGTGCTCCAGACGCTGTATTAAAATTGAATGGTCAATCGTGTCAAATGCAGCCGTTAGATCTAGAAGTAAAAGAACGGACTACCTTAGCTGCTGCTAAGGTAGTAGCTAATGGGGATCCAAATAAACAATAAACAAGTAGTAGAATGTGAGAAATACAATAGATTTCTATTCATATTAGGATACATTTGAAGTGGGGAGGAGGCTTGACTTCCGCTTTGTATTTTACTCATGATCAGAGCTTCCGTTGCTCCAGACACCCTAACCCGCCGTTATGGAAAAAAGTCCACTTGGTAAAAAGGTCCACCTGGCATGTGCAGGTCCCTTTTGCGGCCTTCCCATGTTAAACCAACCCGGCTCTCCGCTCGTGCCTTGCCAGCCAACAGCATCACCCTCTTCCAGGGCCCCTAAAAATATGGGGCCGGTCCTTAAAAAAACTACATTTTTTTCCCTACAGGACGCACCCAGCCTCGGGGCCTTGGGGCCAACGGGGCCCGCTCTGTGAATTTTTGAAAAATGGACCAAAACCCGTCCGCCACCAGGTGGACTCTTGAGCCATTTGGAGTGTCTGTCCCCATGGGAGGACATCATGTCCACTTCCATAGAGGGACAAGGGGAAGTCCACTTCCCCTTTAAAGGCAATGCTAAAGAGACTCTCAGTGTTAAACCTCAATCCTGCCACTAGGAGCAGTCTTGAGCCCCTTCCTGCCAAGCGTGTCCCCTTGGAGTGTCCTCTTGGGAGGACAACATGTCCACTTCCATATGTTTTTCAATACATTTTTAAAATGTGCTTTAGACAGTCCCTTCGGCATAGCCTATGCCATGAAATCACTGCCTCAAAAATCCCTTCATTTACATGCGAGATGGACACGACATTTGCACGCCTGCCAAGACACCTAGAGCCGTGAAACCACCGCAGAGAGGCCCTACATCGAGTGCCGATCAACATATGTCAAAATCATAACCTCAGCAACTGAGTTTGCCGCAAATGATCAACTTTTGGTCAAAGGGTTGTTAGGGCTGTAGCCTCTATGACCATCCTGAGGCCCCAAAGTGAAGCACTTTTTTCCCACAGTATGTACGAAGGCCAGCTTCTAGATTCTGATTGTTGGGCATGAGGAGTATCGTTGCTGAAAATCTGGGGTCCTCAGGTGGTCTTACGGTCGATCCGCAGCCAAAAAGGGTTTGAGGCCGAGATATGGGATGGATCAAGGCATGCCCGAATGGACATGGTCGTTGCTCTTTTGCTCCTATTTCTATTCTGGACAACCCAAAGCTGCGCTATTTCATGTGTGCTATCTAGGGCTATCAAATAATGCGTTGTAACAAGGTGTAGTCATTATCTATCACGGTTTTGGAGATAGGGCAATTTGAATGTTCAACATCCTAAAATAAAAACATGCCAAGGTGACATTTGCTGCTGCAACTCACACTAAAACCCATTTTTTCATCCAAAGACTGGTCTCTGGGGCTAGAACTAGACATATTCTGAAAGAGCATTGAAAGGTGAGTAAACTGACCACTGTTTGGTGGTCATAGCCCCCACAGAACTTAAAAAAAGCCCTCAAGACGTGCTGCATGTGTGCAAAATACTGATGTTACATAACTTTTATTGGGACATGCCCAAGGGGACGTGCTGACATCCCATGGAGACAGTCCCTTCGGCATAGCCTATGCCATGAAATCACTGCCTCAAAAATCCCTTAATTTACATGCGAGATGGACACGACATTTGCACGCCTCCCAAGACACCTAGAGCCGTGAAACCACCGCAGGGATGCCCTACTTCGAGTGCCGATCAACATATGTCAAAATCATAACCTCAGCAACTGTAGAAAAAAGGTTTGCCGCAAATGATCAACCTTTGGTCAAAAGGTTGTTAGGGGTGTAGCCTCTAGGACCATCCTGAGGCCCGAAAGTGAAGCACTTTTTTCCCACAGTATGTACGTAGGCCAGCTTCTAGATTCTGATTGTTGGGCATGAGGAGTATCGTTGCTGAAAATCTGGGGTCCTCAGGTGGTCTTACGGTCGATCCGCAGCCAAAAAGGGTTTGAGGCCGAGATATGCATGCCCGAATGGACATGGTCGTTGCTCTTTTGCTCCTATTTCTATTCTGGACAACCCAAAGCTGCGCTATTTCATGTGTGCTATCTAGGGCTATCAAATAATACGTGGTAACAAGGTGTAGTCGTCATCTATCACGGTTTTGGAGATAAGGCAATTTGAATGTTCAACATCCTAAAATAAAAAGTTGCTGCTGCAACTCACACTAAAACCCATTTTTTTCATCCAAAGACTGGTCTCTGGGGCTAGAACTAGACATATTCAGAAGAGCATTGAAAGGTGAGTAAACTGACCACTGTTTGGTGGTCATAGCCCCTACAGAACTTTAAAAAAGCCCTCAAGATGTGCTGCTTGTGTTCAAAATACTGATGTTAAATAACATGTATGGAGGCATGCCCAAGAGGACACATCCACATCCCAAAGGGACAGTCCAGTCGGCATGTCAGAAAATCAGGCCAATGCAAAGAGTACAATGACCCCTTGACCTCAATGTGCACAAAACAAAATGAAGGCCACAGTTTGGTTTTCACTATCACTATTGACCTGAAACTCAAACCAGGTGAGGCCTGTGACCTCCCGAGTCTGGTGTCGTTCAGCGCTCGTCATTATGTGGCCCCTGATGCCATGTACATTTAAAAATGTGCTAAAGTTCACCTTAGAAAGGTGCTACAGGCCTGATTGTCTGGGACGTGGCTTATAAGGCTGTATTTAGATTCCCTGTAAAGTATCGTTCCATTTGATGCGGTTTTGGCTGAGAAACGCTTCTTCGACTCACACAAGAACCCATTTGTCATCCAAAGACTGGTCTCTGGGGCCAAAAATAGACATAATCTGAAAGAGCATTGAAAGGTGATGAAACTGACCACTGTTTGGTGGTCATAGCCCCTACAGAACTTTAAAAAAGCCCTCAAGACGTGCTGCTTTGTGCAAAATACTGATGTTACATAACTTGTATTGGGACATGCCCAAGGGGACGTGCTGACATCCCATGGAGACAGTCTCTTCGGCATAGCCTATGCCATGAAATCACTGCCTCAAAAATCCCTTCATTTACATGCGAGATGGACACGACATTTGCACGCCTCCCAAGACACCTAGAGCCGTGAAACCACCGCAGGGATGCCCTACATCGAGTGCCGATCAACATATGTCAAAATCATAACCTCAGCAACTGTAGAAAAAAAGTTTGCCGCAAATGATCAACCTTTGTTCAAAAGGTTGTTAGGGGTGTAGCCTCTAGGACCATCCTGAGGCCCCAAAGTGAAGCACTTTTTTCCCACAGTATGTACGAAGGCCAGCTTCTAGATTCTGATTGTTGGGCATGAGGAGTATCGTTGCTGAAAATCTGGGGTCCTCAGGTGGTCTTACGGTCGATCCGCAGCCAAAAAGGGTTTGAGGCCGAGATATGGGATGGATCAAGGCATGCCCGAATGGACATGGTCGTTGCTCTTTTGCTCCTATTTCTATTCTGGACCACCCAAAGCTGCGCTATTTCATGTGTGCTATCTAGGGCTATCAAATAATGCGTTGTAACAAGGTGTAGTCATTATCTATCACGGCTTTGGAGATAGGGCAATTTGAATGTTCAACAGCCTAAAATAAAAACATGCCAAGGTGACATTTGCTGCTGCAACTCACACTAAAACCCATTTTTTCATCCAAAGACTGGTCTCTGGGGCTAGAACTAGACATATTCTGAAAGAGCATTGAAAGGTGAGTAAACTGACCACTGTTTGGTGGTCATAGCCCCTACAGAACTTTAAAAAAGCCCTCAAGACGTGCTGCTTTGTGCAAAATACTGATGTTACATAACTTGTATTGGGACATGCCCAAGGGGACGTGCTGACATCCCATGGAGACAGTCCCTTCGGCATAGCCTATGCCATGAAATCACTGCCTCAAAAATCCCTTCATTTACATGCGAGATGGACACGACATTTGCACGCCTCCCAAGACACCTAGAGCCGTGAAACCACCGCAGGGATGCCCTACATCGAGTGCCGATCAACATATGTCAAAATCATAACCTCAGCAACTGTAGAAAAAAAGTTTGCCGCAAATGATCAACCTTTGTTCAAAAGGTTGTTAGGGGTGTAGCCTCTAGGACCATCCTGAGGCCCCAAAGTGAAGCACTTTTTTCCCACAGTATGTACGAAGGCCAGCTTCTAGATTCTGATTGTTGGGCATGAGGAGTATCGTTGCTGAAAATCTGGGGTCCTCAGGTGGTCTTACGGTCGATCCGCAGCCAAAAAGGGTTTGAGGCCGAGATATGGGATGGATCAAGGCATGCCCGAATGGACATGGTCGTTGCTCTTTTGCTCCTATTTCTATTCTGGACCACCCAAAGCTGCGCTATTTCATGTGTGCTATCTAGGGCTATCAAATAATACGTGGTAACAAGGTGTAGTCGTCATCTATCACGGTTTTGGAGATAAGGCAATTTGAATGTTCAACATCCTAAAATAAAAAGTTGCTGCTGCAACTCACACTAAAACCCATTTTTTTCATCCAAAGACTGGTCTCTGGGGCTAGAACTAGACATATTCAGAAGAGCATTGAAAGGTGAGTAAACTGACCACTGTTTGGTGGTCATAGCCCCTACAGAACTTAAAAAAAGCCCTCAAGATGTGCTGCTTGTGTTCAAAATACTGATGTTAAATAACATGTATGGAGGCATGCCCAAGAGGACACATCCACATCCCAAAGGGACAGTCCAGTCGGCATGTCAGAAAACCAGGCCAATGCAAAGAGTACAATGACCCCTTGACCTCAATGTGCACAAAACAAAATGAAGGCCACAGTTTGGTTTTCACTATCACTATTGACCTGAAACTCAAACCAGGTGAGGCCTGTGACCTCCCGAGTCTGGTGTCGTTCAGCGCTCGTCATTATGTGGCCCCTGATGCCATGTACATTTAAAAATGTGCTAAAGTTCACCTTAGAAAGGTGCTACAGGCCTGATTGTCTGGGACGTGGCTTATAAGGCTGTATTTAGATTCCCTGTAAAGTATCGTTCCATTTGATGCGGTTTTGGCTGAGAAACGCTTCTTCGACTCACACAAGAACCCATTTGTCATCCAAAGACTGGTCTCTGGGGCCAAAAATAGACATAATCTGAAAGAGCATTGAAAGGTGATGAAACTGACCACTGTTTGGTGGTCATAGCCCCTACAGAACTTTAAAAAAGCCCTCAAGACGTGCTGCTTTGTGCAAAATACTGATGTTACATAACTTGTATTGGGACATGCCCAAGGGGACGTGCTGACATCCCATGGAGACAGTCTCTTCGGCATAGCCTATGCCATGAAATCACTGCCTCAAAAATCCCTTCATTTACATGCGAGATGGACACGACATTTGCACGCCTCCCAAGACACCTAGAGCCGTGAAACCACCGCAGGGATGCCCTACATCGAGTGCCGATCAACATATGTCAAAATCATAACCTCAGCAACTGTAGAAAAAAAGTTTGCCGCAAATGATCAACCTTTGTTCAAAAGGTTGTTAGGGGTGTAGCCTCTAGGACCATCCTGAGGCCCCAAAGTGAAGCACTTTTTTCCCACAGTATGTACGAAGGCCAGCTTCTAGATTCTGATTGTTGGGCATGAGGAGTATCGTTGCTGAAAATCTGGGGTCCTCAGGTGGTCTTACGGTCGATCCGCAGCCAAAAAGGGTTTGAGGCCGAGATATGGGATGGATCAAGGCATGCCCGAATGGACATGGTCGTTGCTCTTTTGCTCCTATTTCTATTCTGGACCACCCAAAGCTGCGCTATTTCATGTGTGCTATCTAGGGCTATCAAATAATGCGTTGTAACAAGGTGTAGTCATTATCTATCACGGCTTTGGAGATAGGGCAATTTGAATGTTCAACAGCCTAAAATAAAAACATGCCAAGGTGACATTTGCTGCTGCAACTCACACTAAAACCCATTTTTTCATCCAAAGACTGGTCTCTGGGGCTAGAACTAGACATATTCTGAAAGAGCATTGAAAGGTGAGTAAACTGACCACTGTTTGGTGGTCATAGCCCCTACAGAACTTAAAAAAAGCCCTCAAGACGTGCTGCTTTGTGCAAAATACTGATGTTACATAACTTGTATTGGGACATGCCCAAGGGGACGTGCTGACATCCCATGGAGACAGTCCCTTCGGCATAGCCTATGCCATGAAATCACTGCCTCAAAAATCCCTTCATTTACATGCGAGATGGACACGACATTTGCACGCCTCCCAAGACACCTAGAGCCGTGAAACCACCGCAGGGATGCCCTACATCGAGTGCCGATCAACATATGTCAAAATCATAACCTCAGCAACTGTAGAAAAAAAGTTTGCCGCAAATGATCAACCTTTGTTCAAAAGGTTGTTAGGGGTGTAGCCTCTAGGACCATCCTGAGGCCCCAAAGTGAAGCACTTTTTTCCCACAGTATGTACGAAGGCCAGCTTCTAGATTCTGATTGTTGGGCATGAGGAGTATCGTTGCTGAAAATCTGGGGTCCTCAGGTGGTCTTACGGTCGATCCGCAGCCAAAAAGGGTTTGAGGCCGAGATATGGGATGGATCAAGGCATGCCCGAATGGACATGGTCGTTGCTCTTTTGCTCCTATTTCTATTCTGGACCACCCAAAGCTGCGCTATTTCATGTGTGCTATCTAGGGCTATCAAATAATACGTGGTAACAAGGTGTAGTCGTCATCTATCACGGTTTTGGAGATAAGGCAATTTGAATGTTCAACATCCTAAAATAAAAAGTTGCTGCTGCAACTCACACTAAAACCCATTTTTTTCATCCAAAGACTGGTCTCTGGGGCTAGAACTAGACATATTCAGAAGAGCATTGAAAGGTGAGTAAACTGACCACTGTTTGGTGGTCATAGCCCCTACAGAACTTAAAAAAAGCCCTCAAGATGTGCTGCTTGTGTTCAAAATACTGATGTTAAATAACATGTATGGAGGCATGCCCAAGAGGACACATCCACATCCCAAAGGGACAGTCCAGTCGGCATGTCAGAAAACCAGGCCAATGCAAAGAGTACAATGACCCCTTGACCTCAATGTGCACAAAACAAAATGAAGGCCACAGTTTGGTTTTCACTATCACTATTGACCTGAAACTCAAACCAGGTGAGGCCTGTGACCTCCCGAGTCTGGTGTCGTTCAGCGCTCGTCATTATGTGGCCCCTGATGCCATGTACATTTAAAAATGTGCTAAAGTTCACCTTAGAAAGGTGCTACAGGCCTGATTGTCTGGGACGTGGCTTATAAGGCTGTATTTAGATTCCCTGTAAAGTATCGTTCCATTTGATGCGGTTTTGGCTGAGAAACGCTTCTTCGACTCACACAAGAACCCATTTGTCATCCAAAGACTGGTCTCTGGGGCCAAAAATAGACATAATCTGAAAGAGCATTGAAAGGTGATGAAACTGACCACTGTTTGGTGGTCATAGCCCCTACAGAACTTTAAAAAAGCCCTCAAGACGTGCTGCTTTGTGCAAAATACTGATGTTACATAACTTGTATTGGGACATGCCCAAGGGGACGTGCTGACATCCCATGGAGACAGTCTCTTCGGCATAGCCTATGCCATGAAATCACTGCCTCAAAAATCCCTTCATTTACATGCGAGATGGACACGACATTTGCACGCCTCCCAAGACACCTAGAGCCGTGAAACCACCGCAGGGATGCCCTACATCGAGTGCCGATCAACATATGTCAAAATCATAACCTCAGCAACTGTAGAAAAAAAGTTTGCCGCAAATGATCAACCTTTGTTCAAAAGGTTGTTAGGGGTGTAGCCTCTAGGACCATCCTGAGGCCCCAAAGTGAAGCACTTTTTTCCCACAGTATGTACGAAGGCCAGCTTCTAGATTCTGATTGTTGGGCATGAGGAGTATCGTTGCTGAAAATCTGGGGTCCTCAGGTGGTCTTACGGTCGATCCGCAGCCAAAAAGGGTTTGAGGCCGAGATATGGGATGGATCAAGGCATGCCCGAATGGACATGGTCGTTGCTCTTTTGCTCCTATTTCTATTCTGGACCACCCAAAGCTGCGCTATTTCATGTGTGCTATCTAGGGCTATCAAATAATGCGTTGTAACAAGGTGTAGTCATTATCTATCACGGCTTTGGAGATAGGGCAATTTGAATGTTCAACAGCCTAAAATAAAAACATGCCAAGGTGACATTTGCTGCTGCAACTCACACTAAAACCCATTTTTTCATCCAAAGACTGGTCTCTGGGGCTAGAACTAGACATATTCTGAAAGAGCATTGAAAGGTGAGTAAACTGACCACTGTTTGGTGGTCATAGCCCCTACAGAACTTTAAAAAAGCCCTCAAGACGTGCTGCTTTGTGCAAAATACTGATGTTACATAACTTGTATTGGGACATGCCCAAGGGGACGTGCTGACATCCCATGGAGACAGTCCCTTCGGCATAGCCTATGCCATGAAATCACTGCCTCAAAAATCCCTTCATTTACATGCGAGATGGACACGACATTTGCACGCCTCCCAAGACACCTAGAGCCGTGAAACCACCGCAGGGATGCCCTACATCGAGTGCCGATCAACATATGTCAAAATCATAACCTCAGCAACTGTAGAAAAAAAGTTTGCCGCAAATGATCAACCTTTGTTCAAAAGGTTGTTAGGGGTGTAGCCTCTAGGACCATCCTGAGGCCCCAAAGTGAAGCACTTTTTTCCCACAGTATGTACGAAGGCCAGCTTCTAGATTCTGATTGTTGGGCATGAGGAGTATCGTTGCTGAAAATCTGGGGTCCTCAGGTGGTCTTACGGTCGATCCGCAGCCAAAAAGGGTTTGAGGCCGAGATATGGGATGGATCAAGGCATGCCCGAATGGACATGGTCGTTGCTCTTTTGCTCCTATTTCTATTCTGGACCACCCAAAGCTGCGCTATTTCATGTGTGCTATCTAGGGCTATCAAATAATACGTGGTAACAAGGTGTAGTCGTCATCTATCACGGTTTTGGAGATAAGGCAATTTGAATGTTCAACATCCTAAAATAAAAAGTTGCTGCTGCAACTCACACTAAAACCCATTTTTTTCATCCAAAGACTGGTCTCTGGGGCTAGAACTAGACATATTCAGAAGAGCATTGAAAGGTGAGTAAACTGACCACTGTTTGGTGGTCATAGCCCCTACAGAACTTAAAAAAAGCCCTCAAGATGTGCTGCTTGTGTTCAAAATACTGATGTTAAATAACATGTATGGAGGCATGCCCAAGAGGACACATCCACATCCCAAAGGGACAGTCCAGTCGGCATGTCAGAAAACCAGGCCAATGCAAAGAGTACAATGACCCCTTGACCTCAATGTGCACAAAACAAAATGAAGGCCACAGTTTGGTTTTCACTATCACTATTGACCTGAAACTCAAACCAGGTGAGGCCTGTGACCTCCCGAGTCTGGTGTCGTTCAGCGCTCGTCATTATGTGGCCCCTGATGCCATGTACATTTAAAAATGTGCTAAAGTTCACCTTAGAAAGGTGCTACAGGCCTGATTGTCTGGGACGTGGCTTATAAGGCTGTATTTAGATTCCCTGTAAAGTATCGTTCCATTTGATGCGGTTTTGGCTGAGAAACGCTTCTTCGACTCACACAAGAACCCATTTGTCATCCAAAGACTGGTCTCTGGGGCCAAAAATAGACATAATCTGAAAGAGCATTGAAAGGTGATGAAACTGACCACTGTTTGGTGGTCATAGCCCCTACAGAACTTTAAAAAAGCCCTCAAGACGTGCTGCTTTGTGCAAAATACTGATGTTACATAACTTGTATTGGGACATGCCCAAGGGGACGTGCTGACATCCCATGGAGACAGTCTCTTCGGCATAGCCTATGCCATGAAATCACTGCCTCAAAAATCCCTTCATTTACATGCGAGATGGACACGACATTTGCACGCCTCCCAAGACACCTAGAGCCGTGAAACCACCGCAGGGATGCCCTACATCGAGTGCCGATCAACATATGTCAAAATCATAACCTCAGCAACTGTAGAAAAAAAGTTTGCCGCAAATGATCAACCTTTGTTCAAAAGGTTGTTAGGGGTGTAGCCTCTAGGACCATCCTGAGGCCCCAAAGTGAAGCACTTTTTTCCCACAGTATGTACGAAGGCCAGCTTCTAGATTCTGATTGTTGGGCATGAGGAGTATCGTTGCTGAAAATCTGGGGTCCTCAGGTGGTCTTACGGTCGATCCGCAGCCAAAAAGGGTTTGAGGCCGAGATATGGGATGGATCAAGGCATGCCCGAATGGACATGGTCGTTGCTCTTTTGCTCCTATTTCTATTCTGGACCACCCAAAGCTGCGCTATTTCATGTGTGCTATCTAGGGCTATCAAATAATGCGTTGTAACAAGGTGTAGTCATTATCTATCACGGCTTTGGAGATAGGGCAATTTGAATGTTCAACAGCCTAAAATAAAAACATGCCAAGGTGACATTTGCTGCTGCAACTCACACTAAAACCCATTTTTTCATCCAAAGACTGGTCTCTGGGGCTAGAACTAGACATATTCTGAAAGAGCATTGAAAGGTGAGTAAACTGACCACTGTTTGGTGGTCATGGCCCCTACAGAACTTAAAAAAAGCCCTCAAGACGTGCTGCTTTGTGCAAAATACTGATGTTACATAACTTGTATTGGGACATGCCCAAGGGGACGTGCTGACATCCCATGGAGACAGTCCCTTCGGCATAGCCTATGCCATGAAATCACTGCCTCAAAAATCCCTTCATTTACATGCGAGATGGACACGACATTTGCACGCCTCCCAAGACACCTAGAGCCGTGAAACCACCGCAGGGATGCCCTACATCGAGTGCCGATCAACATATGTCAAAATCATAACCTCAGCAACTGTAGAAAAAAAGTTTGCCGCAAATGATCAACCTTTGTTCAAAAGGTTGTTAGGGGTGTAGCCTCTATGACCATCCTGAGGCCCCAAAGTGAAGCACTTTTTTCCCACAGTATGTACGAAGGCCAGCTTCTAGATTCTGATTGTTGGGCATGAGGAGTATCGTTGCTGAAAATCTGGGGTCCTCAGGTGGTCTTACGGTCGATCCGCAGCCAAAAAGGGTTTGAGGCCGAGATATGGGATGGATCAAGGCATGCCCGAATGGACATGGTCGTTGCTCTTTTGCTCCTATTTCTATTCTGGACAACCCAAAGCTGCGCAATTTCATGTGTGCTATCTAGGGCTATCAAATAATGCGTTGTAACAAGGTGTAGTCATTATCTATCACGGTTTTGGAGATAGGGCAATTTGAATGTTCACCATCCTAAAATAAAAACATGCCAAGGTGACATTTGCTGCTGCAACTCACACCAAAACCCATTTTTTCATCCAAAGACTGGTCTATGGGGCTAGAACTAGACATATTCTGAAAGAGCATTGAAAGGTGAGTAAACTGACCACTGTTTGGTGGTCATAGCCCCTACAGAACTTAAAAAAAAGCCCTCAAGACGTGCCGCTTGTGTGCAAAATACTGATGTTACATAACATGTATGGAGGCATGCCCAAGAGGACACATCCACATCCCAAAGGGACAGTCCAGTCGGCATGTCCGAAAACCAGGCCAATGCAAAGAGTACAATGACCCCTTGACCTCAATGTGCACAAAAGGAGACAGTCATCTCATTGTCTGACTGTATTATTTTAATATTTCCAGTTGGACGAGAAGCAACAGAAGAAGGAAGGAGGAGCAAAGGAAGGAAGGGAGGAGGCCATTGCAGAAAATAATGCTTAATTTGTAATTTGTTTTATTGTTGTTAGTAGTTTAGTAGTTTTGTTTTTATTTTAGTTTAGTTGCCAAATGTTGGTTCAAAATAAATAATGTGGCAACTCATGTGAAACATATTCTTGAGTAGATCCTGTGATTTTTTTTGTGGCCAGATGTAATTTCCTGGGGTTTATTAGGACTATAGTAAATAATAAAAAAAAGAAATCGCCATAATATTTTGTAAAAAAATACATATTTAGCCCCATGCTCGAATGCCCCCGGCCCCCTTTCAAAAACAGCTAAAATCCCTAAAACTAATAACAACCTAAAACATGAACCTTGGTTGAAAAAAACTAAAGTTGTCTTTAAACTAACACTATGTGGTTGCCATAGCACCTGTAAGAGCCACTTGAACTATGAGTTCATGTCATGATGACCTTGTTTGCTTGATTGTACCTATTCTGTGCAGCAGTGTTTGATCTCATGATAATTAGTGCAGCAGAGTACTTAGTTCTTGATTGAATGTTTGTGATTGGTGCTCCTTTTTCTTTGATGTCTAAATTACCCTCCTGTCCTGTTTGAGTTTGTCAGAAGCTGTGCAGTTGAAGTAGAGAGAGCACTTCCTGATATTACATAAGGACACGTTCACATCCCAAAGGGACAGTCCCTCTGGCATGTGAAGGAAAACATGGCCACGTTTGACACTTGCCCAAAAAGACACTAATCAACTCTCAAACAATTTCAGGTGTCTCAATTAGCAAGCCACCACCTGTTTGGACTCACAAACCCCACTGCAATGCACAGAGAGGACATGCAACAGTAATCCATCCCATTTGACTGTCCCTTTGGGATGACAAAGTGTCCTCTTGGGCATGCCTCCATACATGCTATGTAACATCAGGGTTTTGCACAAACAGCACATTTTTAAACTATTTCATGAGTTCTGTAGGTGCTATGGCAACCAAACAGTGGTCAGTTCAATCACCTTTCAATGCTCTATCAGAATATGCAGAGTTTTAACTCCAGGGACCAGTCTTTGCATGATCAAAATTTGGATTTAGTGTGAGGTTATAAGCCAAATGTCCCCTTGGCATGTTATAGTGTAGCATTCTTCAAATTCAAATGGCCATAGCTCCAGAACTGTGATATATAAATACTACACCTTGTTACCATGTATTCTTTGATAGCCCCTGATAGCGCACATGCATTATGGTAGCGTGTGGTGGTCCAGAACAGAAATAGGAGCAAAATAATATTGACCATGTCCATTTGGGCAAACCTTAATCCATCCCATTTGACTGTCCCTTTGGGATGACAAAGTGTCCTCTTGGGCATGCCTCCATACATGCTATGTAACATCAGGGTTTTGCACAAACAGCACATTTTTAAACTATTTCATGAGTTCTGTAGGTGCTATGGCAACCAAACAGTGGTCAGTTCAATCACCTTTCAATGCTCTATCAGAATATGCAGAGTTTTAACTCCAGGGACCAGTCTTTGCATGATCAAAATTTGGATTTAGTGTGAGGTTATAAGCCAAATGTCCCCTTGGCATGTTATAGTGTAGCATTCTTCAAATTCAAATGGCCATAGCTCCAGAACTGTGATATATAAAGACTACACCTTGTTACCATGTATTCTTTGATAGCCCCTGATAGCGCACATGCATTATGGTAGCGTGTGGTGGTCCAGAACAGAAATAGGAGCAAAATAATATTGACCATGTCCATTTGGGCAAACCTTAATCCATCCCATTTGACTGTCCCTTTGGGATGACAAAGTGTCCTCTTGGGCATGCCTCCATACATGCTATGTAACATCAGGGTTTTGCACAAACAGCACATTTTTAAACTATTTCATGAGTTCTGTAGGTGCTATGGCAACCAAACAGTGGTCAGTTCAATCACCTTTCAATGCTCTATCAGAATATGCCGAGTTTTAACTCCAGGGACCAGTCTTTGCATGATCAAAATTTGGATTTAGTGTGAGGTTATAAGCCAAATGTCCCCTTGGCATGTTATAGTGTAGCATTCTTCAAATTCAAATGGCCATAGCTCCAGAACTGTGATATATAAAGACTACACCTTGTTACCATGTATTCTTTGATAGCCCCTGATAGCGCACATGCATTATGGTAGCGTGTGGTGGTCCAGAACAGAAATAGGAGCAAAAGAATATTGACCATGTCCATTTGGGCAAACCTTAATCCATCCCATTTGACTGTCCCTTTGGGATGACGTGTCCTCTGGTATGTTAGGCTATGGCAAAAGGACTGCCCTCTTGGCTGTGCCTTCTGCATGTATGTGCCAGACAGACTGTCCATGTTGGACGTCCACATGTCTATTTGCCATTGCCCTCCTGTAACCAGGGTGCTGTCAGTGAGGGTCTGCCGTAGGTTACAGGTGTAACTATGGTTATATGTCCACCTGGTATGTTAGGCTATGGCAAAAGGACTGCCCTCTTGGCTGTGCCTTCTGCATGTATGTGCCAGACAGACTGTCCATGTTGGACGTCCACATGTCTATTTGCCATTGCCCTCCTGTAACCAGGGTGCTGTCAGTGAGGGTCTGCCGTAGGTTACAGGTGTAACTATGGTTATATGTCCACCTGGTATGTTTCTGCATGTATGTGCCAGACAGACTGTCCATGTGGGACGTCCACATGTCTATTTGCCATTGCCCTCCTGTAACCAGGGTGCTGTCAGTGAGGGTCTGCCGTAGGTTACAGGTGTAACTATGGTTATATGTCCACCTGGTATGTTAGGCTATGGCAAAAGGACTGCCCTCTTGGCTGTGCCTTCTGCATGTATGTGCCAGACAGACTGTCCATGTTGGACGTCCACATGTCTATTTGCCATTGCCCTCCTGTAACCAGGGTGCTGTCAGTGAGGGTCTGCCGTAGGTTACAGGTGTAACTATGGTTATATGTCCACCTGGTATGTTTCTGCATGTATGTGCCAGACAGACTGTCCATGTGGGACGTCCACATGTCTATTTGCCATTGCCCTCCTGTAACCAGGGTGCTGTCAGTGAGGGTCTGCCGTAGGTTACAGGTGTAACTATGGTTATATGTCCACCTGGTATGTTAGGCTATGGCAAAAGGACTGCCCTCTTGGCTGTGCCTTCTGCATGTATGTGCCAGACAGACTGTCCATGTTGGACGTCCACATGTCTATTTGCCATTGCCCTCCTGTAACCAGGGTGCTGTCAGTGAGGGTCTGCCGTAGGTTACAGGTGTAACTATGGTTATATGTCCACCTGGTATGTTTCTGCATGTATGTGCCAGACAGACTGTCCATGTGGGACGTCCACATGTCTATTTGCCATTGCCCTCCTGTAACCAGGGTGCTGTCAGTGAGGGTCTGCCGTAGGTTACAGGTGTAACTATGGTTATATGTCCACCTGGTATGTTAGGCTATGGCAAAAGGACTGCCCTCTTGGCTGTGCCTTCTGCATGTATGTGCCAGACAGACTGTCCATGTTGGACGTCCACATGTCTATTTGCCATTGCCCTCCTGTAACCAGGGTGCTGTCAGTGAGGGTCTGCCGTAGGTTACAGGTGTAACTATGGTTATATGTCCACCTGGTATGTTAGGCTATGGCAAAAGGACTGCCCTCTTGGGTGTGCCTTCTGCATGTATGTGCCAGACAGACTGTCCATGTGGGACGTCCACATGTCTATTTGCCATTGCCCTCCTGTAACCAGGGTGCTGTCAGTGAGGGTCTGCCGTAGGTTACAGGTGTAACTATGGTTATATGTCCACCTGGTATGTTTCTGCATGTATGTGCCAGACAGACTGTCCATGTGGGACGTCCACATGTCTATTTGCCATTGCCCTCCTGTAACCAGGGTGCTGTCAGTGAGGGTCTGCCGTAGGTTACAGGTGTAACTATGGTTATATGTCCACCTGGTATGTTAGGCTATGGCAAAAGGACTGCCCTCTTGGGTGTGCCTTCTGCATGTATGTGCCAGACAGACTGTCCATGTGGGACGTCCACATGTCTATTTGCCATTGCCCTCCTGTAACCAGGGTGCTGTCAGTGAGGGTCTGCCGTAGGTTACAGGTGTAACTATGGTTATATGTCCACCTGGTATGTTTCTGCATGTATGTGCCAGACAGACTGTCCATGTGGGACGTCCACATGTCTATTTGCCATTGCCCTCCTGTAACCAGGGTGCTGTCAGTGAGGGTCTGCCGTAGGTTACAGGTGTAACTATGGTTATATGTCCACCTGGTATGTTAGGCTATGGCAAAAGGACTGCCCTCTTGGCTGTGCCTTCTGCATGTATGTGCCAGACAGACTGTCCATGTTGGACGTCCACATGTCTATTTGCCATTGCCCTCCTGTAACCAGGGTGCTGTCAGTGAGGGTCTGCCGTAGGTTACAGGTGTAACTATGGTTATATGTCCACCTGGTATGTTTCTGCATGTATGTGCCAGACAGACTGTCCATGTGGGACGTCCACATGTCTATTTGCCATTGCCCTCCTGTAACCAGGGTGCTGTCAGTGAGGGTCTGCCGTAGGTTACAGGTGTAACTATGGTTATATGTCCACCTGGTATGTTAGGCTATGGCAAAAGGACTGCCCTCTTGGGTGTGCCTTCTGCATGTATGTGCCAGACAGACTGTCCATGTGGGACGTCCACATGTCTATTTGCCATTGCCCTCCTGTAACCAGGGTGCTGTCAGTGAGGGTCTGCCGTAGGTTACAGGTGTAACTATGGTTATATGTCCACCTGGTATGTTTCTGCATGTATGTGCCAGACAGACTGTCCATGTGGGACGTCCACATGTCTATTTGCCATTGCCCTCCTGTAACCAGGGTGCTGTCAGTGAGGGTCTGCCGTAGGTTACAGGTGTAACTATGGTTATATGTCCACCTGGTATGTTAGGCTATGGCAAAAGGACTGCCCTCTTGGGTGTGCCTTCTGCATGTATGTGCCAGACAGACTGTCCATGTGGGACGTCCACATGTCTATTTGCCATTGCCCTCCTGTAACCAGGGTGCTGTCAGTGAGGGTCTGCCGTAGGTTACAGGTGTAACTATGGTTATATGTCCACCTGGTATGTTTCTGCATGTATGTGCCAGACAGACTGTCCATGTGGGACGTCCACATGTCTATTTGCCATTGCCCTCCTGTAACCAGGGTGCTGTCAGTGAGGGTCTGCCGTAGGTTACAGGTGTAACTATGGTTATATGTCCACCTGGTATGTTAGGCTATGGCAAAAGGACTGCCCTCTTGGCTGTGCCTTCTGCATGTATGTGCCAGACAGACTGTCCATGTTGGACGTCCACATGTCTATTTGCCATTGCCCTCCTGTAACCAGGGTGCTGTCAGTGAGGGTCTGCCGTAGGTTACAGGTGTAACTATGGTTATATGTCCACCTGGTATGTTTCTGCATGTATGTGCCAGACAGACTGTCCATGTGGGACGTCCACATGTCTATTTGCCATTGCCCTCCTGTAACCAGGGTGCTGTCAGTGAGGGTCTGCCGTAGGTTACAGGTGTAACTATGGTTATATGTCCACCTGGTATGTTTCTGCATGTATGTGCCAGACAGACTGTCCATGTGGGACGTCCACATGTCTATTTGCCATTGCCCTCCTGTAACCAGGGTGCTGTCAGTGAGGGTCTGCCGTAGGTTACAGGTGTAACTATGGTTATATGTCCACCTGGTATGTTTCTGCATGTATGTGCCAGACAGACTGTCCATGTGGGACGTCCACATGTCTATTTGCCATTGCCCTCCTGTAACCAGGGTGCTGTCAGTGAGGGTCTGCCGTAGGTTACAGGTGTAACTATGGTTATATGTCCACCTGGTATGTTAGGCTATGGCAAAAGGACTGCCCTCTTGGCTGTGCCTTCTGCATGTATGTGCCAGACAGACTGTCCATGTTGGTCGTCCACATGTCTATTTGCCATTGCCCTCCTGTAACCAGGGTGCTGTCAGTGAGGGTCTGCCGTAGGTTACAGGTGTAACTATGGTTATATGTCCACCTGGTATGTTTCTGCATGTATGTGCCAGACAGACTGTCCATGTGGGACGTCCACATGTCTATTTGCCATTGCCCTCCTGTAACCAGGGTGCTGTCAGTGAGGGTCTGCCGTAGGTTACAGGTGTAACTATGGTTATATGTCCACCTGGTATGTTAGGCTATGGCAAAAGGACTGCCCTCTTGGCTGTGCCTTCTGCATGTATGTGCCAGACAGACTGTCCATGTTGGACGTCCACATGTCTATTTGCCATTGCCCTCCTGTAACCAGGGTGCTGTCAGTGAGGGTCTGCCGTAGGTTACAGGTGTAACTATGGTTATATGTCCACCTGGTATGTTTCTGCATGTATGTGCCAGACAGACTGTCCATGTGGGACGTCCACATGTCTATTTGCCATTGCCCTCCTGTAACCAGGGTGCTGTCAGTGAGGGTCTGCCGTAGGTTACAGGTGTAACTATGGTTATATGTCCACCTGGTATGTTAGGCTATGGCAAAAGGACTGCCCTCTTGGGTGTGCCTTCTGCATGTATGTGCCAGACAGACTGTCCATGTGGGACGTCCACATGTCTATTTGCCATTGCCCTCCTGTAACCAGGGTGCTGTCAGTGAGGGTCTGCCGTAGGTTACAGGTGTAACTATGGTTATATGTCCACCTGGTATGTTTCTGCATGTATGTGCCAGACAGACTGTCCATGTGGGACGTCCACATGTCTATTTGCCATTGCCCTCCTGTAACCAGGGTGCTGTCAGTGAGGGTCTGCCGTAGGTTACAGGTGTAACTATGGTTATATGTCCACCTGGTAGGTTAGGCTATGGCAAAAGGACTGCCCTCTTGGCTGTGCCTTCTGCATGTATGTGCCAGACAGACTGTCCATGTTGGACGTCCACATGTCTATTTGCCATTGCCCTCCTGTAACCAGGGTGCTGTCAGTGAGGGTCTGCCGTAGGTTACAGGTGTAACTATGGTTATATGTCCACCTGGTATGTTTCTGCATGTATGTGCCAGACAGACTGTCCATGTGGGACGTCCACATGTCTATTTGCCATTGCCCTCCTGTAACCAGGGTGCTGTCAGTGAGGGTCTGCCGTAGGTTACAGGTGTAACTATGGTTATATGTCCACCTGGTATGTTAGGCTATGGCAAAAGGACTGCCCTCTTGGCTGTGCCTTCTGCATGTACAGTATGTGCCAGACAGACTGTCCATGTTGGACGTCCACATGTCTATTTGCCATTGCCCTCCTGTAACCAGGGTGCTGTCAGTGAGGGTCTGCCGTAGGTTACAGGTGTAACTATGGTTATATGTCCACCTGGTATGTTTCTGCATGTATGTGCCAGACAGACTGTCCATGTGGGACGTCCACATGTCTATTTGCCATTGCCCTCCTGTAACCAGGGTGCTGTCAGTGAGGGTCTGCTGTAGGTTACAGGTGTAACTATGGTTATATGTCCACCTGGTATGTTAGGCTATGGCAAAAGGACTGCCCTCTTGGCTGTGCCTTCTGCATGTATGTGCCAGACAGACTGTCCATGTGGGACGTCCACATGTCTATTTGCCATTGCCCTCCTGTAACCAGGGTGCTGTCAGTGAGGGTCTGCCGTAGGTTACAGGTGTAACTATGGTTATATGTCCACCTGGTATGTTTCTGCATGTATGTGCCAGACAGACTGTCCATGTGGGACGTCCACATGTCTATTTGCCATTGCCCTCCTGTAACCAGGGTGCTGTCAGTGAGGGTCTGCCGTAGGTTACAGGTGTAACTATGGTTATATGTCCACCTGGTATGTTAGGCTATGGCAAAAGGACTGCCCTCTTGGCTGTGCCTTCTGCATGTATGTGCCAGACAGACTGTCCATGTTGGACGTCCACATGTCTATTTGCCATTGCCCTCCTGTAACCAGGGTGCTGTCAGTGAGGGTCTGCCGTAGGTTACAGGTGTAACTATGGTTATATGTCCACCTGGTATGTTTCTGCATGTATGTGCCAGACAGACTGTCCATGTGGGACGTCCACATGTCTATTTGCCATTGCCCTCCTGTAACCAGGGTGCTGTCAGTGAGGGTCTGCCGTAGGTTACAGGTGTAACTATGGTTATATGTCCACCTGGTATGTTAGGCTATGGCAAAAGGACTGCCCTCTTGGGTGTGCCTTCTGCATGTATGTGCCAGACAGACTGTCCATGTGGGACGTCCACATGTCTATTTGCCATTGCCCTCCTGTAACCAGGGTGCTGTCAGTGAGGGTCTGCCGTAGGTTACAGGTGTAACTATGGTTATATGTCCACCTGGTATGTTTCTGCATGTATGTGCCAGACAGACTGTCCATGTGGGACGTCCACATGTCTATTTGCCATTGCCCTCCTGTAACCAGGGTGCTGTCAGTGAGGGTCTGCCGTAGGTTACAGGTGTAACTATGGTTATATGTCCACCTGGTATGTTAGGCTATGGCAAAAGGACTGCCCTCTTGGGTGTGCCTTCTGCATGTATGTGCCAGACAGACTGTCCATGTGGGACGTCCACATGTCTATTTGCCATTGCCCTCCTGTAACCAGGGTGCTGTCAGTGAGGGTCTGCCGTAGGTTACAGGTGTAACTATGGTTATATGTCCACCTGGTATGTTTCTGCATGTATGTGCCAGACAGACTGTCCATGTGGGACGTCCACATGTCTATTTGCCATTGCCCTCTTGTAACCAGGGTGCTGTCAGTGAGGGTCTGCCGTAGGTTACAGGTGTAACTATGGTTATATGTCCACCTGGTATGTTAGGCTATGGCAAAAGGACTGCCCTCTTGGCTGTGCCTTCTGCATGTATGTGCCAGACAGACTGTCCATGTTGGACGTCCACATGTCTATTTGCCATTGCCCTCCTGTAACCAGGGTGCTGTCAGTGAGGGTCTGCCGTAGGTTACAGGTGTAACTATGGTTATATGTCCACCTGGTATGTTTCTGCATGTATGTGCCAGACAGACTGTCCATGTGGGACGTCCACATGTCTATTTGCCATTGCCCTCCTGTAACCAGGGTGCTGTCAGTGAGGGTCTGCCGTAGGTTACAGGTGTAACTATGGTTATATGTCCACCTGGTATGTTAGGCTATGGCAAAAGGACTGCCCTCTTGGGTGTGCCTTCTGCATGTATGTGCCAGACAGACTGTCCATGTGGGACGTCCACATGTCTATTTGCCATTGCCCTCCTGTAACCAGGGTGCTGTCAGTGAGGGTCTGCCGTAGGTTACAGGTGTAACTATGGTTATATGTCCACCTGGTATGTTTCTGCATGTATGTGCCAGACAGACTGTCCATGTGGGACGTCCACATGTCTATTTGCCATTGCCCTCCTGTAACCAGGGTGCTGTCAGTGAGGGTCTGCCGTAGGTTACAGGTGTAACTATGGTTATATGTCCACCTGGTATGTTAGGCTATGGCAAAAGGACTGCCCTCTTGGCTGTGCCTTCTGCATGTATGTGCCAGACAGACTGTCCATGTTGGACGTCCACATGTCTATTTGCCATTGCCCTCCTGTAACCAGGGTGCTGTCAGTGAGGGTCTGCCGTAGGTTACAGGTGTAACTATGGTTATATGTCCACCTGGTATGTTTCTGCATGTATGTGCCAGACAGACTGTCCATGTGGGACGTCCACATGTCTATTTGCCATTGCCCTCCTGTAACCAGGGTGCTGTCAGTGAGGGTCTGCCGTAGGTTACAGGTGTAACTATGGTTATATGTCCACCTGGTATGTTAGGCTATGGCAAAAGGACTGCCCTCTTGGCTGTGCCTTCTGCATGTATGTGCCAGACAGACTGTCCATGTTGGACGTCCACATGTCTATTTGCCATTGCCCTCCTGTAACCAGGGTGCTGTCAGTGAGGGTCTGCCGTAGGTTACAGGTGTAACTATGGTTATATGTCCACCTGTCCACATTGCTTCAATGTCCTTTTGCAATGTTACATAATGTCCACTAGCCATTGATGTGGTTTATGCTAATTAGGGGGTGTGGTTCATGCTAATCAAGGGGTGTGGCTTACACTAATGAAGGGGTGTGTCTAATATGTTTTAGGGTGTGTGGTTTATGCTAATTTGGGGGCGTACCTTACCCAAAATAGGGGGTGTGTCCTCAGTTGATTTGGGGGTGTGGTTCATGCTAATTAGGGTGTGTTGTGTTTAGGTTACATATGTAACCATGGTTCTGTCAGTAGGGAGCTTCAGTAGGTTACAGGTGTAAGCATGGTTATATGTCCACCTGGTATGTTAGGCTATGGCAAAATGACTGCCCTCTTGGCTGTGCCATCTGCATGTGTTTGCCAGACGGACTGTCCTTTTGGGACGTCCACGTCTACTTGGGTATTCCCAACAATGCCATGTGGACATGTAATGTGGACATGCAATATTGACCCGCTGTTGCCCCCTGGAGGGTGTGAGTTCCCATTACACAGCATGCCGAGTGGACATTTGGCAAGTGCCAAGTTGACGTCCCTTTTGCAAAATATGTCCCAAAGGGACTGTCCCTTTGAGAAAGGGACAGTCCCTTTGGGACATATTTTGCAAAAGGGACGTCAACTTGGCACTTGCCAAATGCCAAATGGAACTCTATGTTCAGGTGCACCGTGTTGCACCAAAAATGTGTCCCTTTCCAATCCGAAATGTCCTTTTGGCCAGAGACGAGTAAGTGCCAAAAGGACCAAGTTCCATTACCCTATAACCTCCCACGGGGCAGCACACCTAAACCTAACCTTAATCCTCTCCCAACCCTAAAGGCACCCCTCACCAACCTTAATCCGGTCGTTTTAACGCACCCCTCACCAACCTTAATCCGGTCGTTTTAACGCACCCCTCACCAACCTTAATCCGGTCGTTTTAACGCACCCCTCACCAACCTTAATCCGGTCGTTTTAACGCACCCCTCACCAACCTTAATCCGGTCGTTTTAACGCACCCCTCACCAACCTTAATCCGGTCGTTTTAACGCACCCCTCACCAACCTTAATCCAGTTGTTTTAACGCTCCCCTCACCAACCTTAATCCAGTCGGACCAATGCTATGTCTAACCAATGCTATGTCTAACCAAAGTATGCCTCCCGCTCCGGACAGTATGACGAAAGCATTTGAAAATTGCGAGAATCTAAGACAGGTATAGAGTAACACAAACACGTGTATGCTGTGCACATATGCATGCATGCAGTAATTTGCGGGAAACGGGTCCACGGTCCACTTGCATGGCGTGCATTCGGAGCGCATGCAGAGAGAACGCAGTGCACGTGCCAGCCATGCTTGGGTGGCCTCCTACATCACGAGAGCACAGCGACATTACGTACGCAGGCGTGCAGGGCCAGGCACACCAAGTACAGGACATTAAGACGCCAGAGACCAACGAGGAGAAGAAGAAGAAGAAGAGAGGGAGGCACCGTCCTAATTGTCTAGTGCAGCGTGTAATGACAAGCTTTACCCCGCATCAATCTTTCATTATTAACAGCTATTTCTGTCCGGGGCGCGGCAGGCACACACGGCAGGCACACACGGCAAGGCGTGTGTGCCTTGCCGTGGCACACACGCAAGGCGGGCATGCACACATGCACGGTGGCATGCACGCACGCTCACGTGGCACTCGGCTGAACAGGAGATAGAGAGAGACAGAGATTAAGAAAGTGAGGGAGACAGACTAGGATGTTTACGAGTGGTTCTCAAACTTTTTTTCATTTTTATTTCAAGGATCCCCAAAAACTCTCAGAGTTAACACAACTGTAAGGGTCCATTTTGGAACACCCTCCAGAAGGGGACCCCTCGTGATGGACCCCACTTTGAGTACCACTGGACTAGATCACAGACACCCATAAACTCTGAGAGTGTACAAATGGAACTTAGCCCATTTTGGGCGGGAACCCCTTTTGGTGTTTTAAACATATGTTGTAATTTAGCTATTGAAAAATAGCAGATCTACAAGCTCATAGCGAGCTTGTAGGTCTGCTATTTTTGAAAAATCGTGAAAATATTTATTTCAGAAAACTGGAGGATTTAGAAGATTTTTTTTTTATTTCGACGTCAGGCCTAAATGGAACTTAATGGACCCTATACGGTTCCATTTGTGTAAACTCTCAGAGTTACAGACCCATAAGGGTCCACTGGTCTCTGTTGCTCATTTTGCCCAACCGAGTTCATTCACAGTCAGTCCTGTGTCCCTACTCAGTCAGAACAGGTCTTGTTCCTCTTGATGGGCAGGGTAGTAAGTAAGTATATAACAATTGTTATATTAGTCATTGTAAAACAGTCTGTCACCCAGTAGAGACACAAATGGAATCTGTGTCGTTGCACCAAAGTATGACAAATCACAATAAACTCAACTGGAGATGGCTGGAGATTACTTTGAATTTATTAAATACCAGACGGTTTTGGTGTCCCCTTAGTCAGTATTGTTTCATTATCAGAGGTGCGACCGAGAGAGAGAGAGAGAGAGAGAGAGAGAGAGAGAGAGAGAGAGAACTTAAGTGATATTTTCTTTGTTAAAGTAAGTGTTACATAACTCTGAATTCTGACAATAATCAATGAGAGTGTTCTGTTGAGTAACAGGGGTCTCCCCGCCTCCTCAGCTGATTTAGCAAACAGAAAATAAAATCATCATCATAATTTTTCGACCGCGGTCGAGATTATAGATTTCACAATGCCACGTCAGACTTCCCGGTCCTTCATTGCCATCCCCAGTTCTTGCTTACTGATGCATGTGTCCCTAGCGATGACATCAGGGAACGTCTGGTCTGCTTTGAGGCAGGAGTCCAGAGAAGAAGGGAAGATAAAACCTCATTGTCAGCTCTGAGTCTGTAGCAGTGGCCGGCAAACTGTGTTTTTCTGGATCGGACTAGTGAAGAAACACGGGGAAGGTTGCCGTATATTAGATTAGTCGATGGGTGGCTCTTTCAAGACAGATGTTGCACTCTCATTAGAAGGCGGGTGTAAGTGCCATGTAAGTGCTCTGGTGGGCCACGATTGGATGAAATTTGTGACCCACCTTTACACATCTGTTTATTTATTTTTGTCATCAAAGTTTTTTAATGATTTTACAATAAAGCATACAAAATACACATGACTTACACAAAAGAAAGAGACAAGAAAAACAAACAAAAAAACAAAACAACTAGCAGTCAAAAAAGAAAAACCCCAATGGACAACACCCCTCCACATTCTGTTGCTGACAATAGTGATTATATCCGTAATGTATTACCAATTACAAATTGTTAATGCAACCATCCTTTAATATACAAATAAAAGTAGTCCCATATTTCATGGAACTTCCCTTTGACATTGTTCCTCCTGGCAATTGAGTATTCGAAGGATGCAGTTTCCGTCATAAGTTGGGTCCAGTCTGTGATCTCTGGCGTAACAGAGCTTTTCCAGTTTCTCAAAATCAACCTGGCTGCAGTAATAAGACCTGCAGTCACTAATGCATGTTGTGCCTTGGTGACCCCCTGTGGCAGCACTGTGCGATCACCCAAGAGACATAACCTCAGGCATTCTGGTAGTATTAGCCCCATCCAGTCTCCAAGTTTCCCCAGTACCTCTTTCCAGAATGGTATAACCACAGGACAAAAAGCATGTAAAAATGTACCATTTTCCCCTTTACATTTCCAACACTGTTTGTCTTCCACCAAGCCCATCCTAAACAGTTTCACAGGGGTATAGTAGAATCTATGTATAATTTTGTAATGTATAAATTTGCTTTTAATCTGTTTATTAAAGAATTGGTGAGACGGAGAGCCATGCTACTGAACAAACAAACACTCTATATTGCAATGATTCACCATTGGAATATACGAGCGTTTTTAAGAAAATACCAAATATAGCGAACGTTTTAAACTGAAATCTGCTTCTGGGGGGGGTCGGTGGCCAAATACATATAATTCTGGGGTTCCTTGACATGAAACCACTGACATAGAAACATAGGTTCTTCAGAAAACTGTCCAGACATTTTGTAGAATCTGGTTTCAGGTCTAAATGGGTTAAGTACAGTACTTAAGTAAAGTAAATGCACTTCATTACTTTCCTCTACTGCATATGACAATCTTTGGCCTTGCCTGTCTCTGCTTCTCCCCTCAACGTGTGCACTGCATGCGTTTCAGTTCAGGCTTGTGTTTCACTGCCCCCTATCTGTCCAAACGATAACAGCAACACACACCCCGGTCCAAGCACATGCACCAAAACAAGAAACTGTTGACTCTGGACAAATATGATAGATGAGAGAGGTATAGAGGAGACGAGTCGCGGAGAAACTTTTAATTAGAAACCCATCGCCGCCAATCTGTATGTATTGCAAGGCTGCGCGCCATTCATCAGCCATTAAGGGTGGATCAGTGAAACATTGAAAGTGCCATGAATGGTTTTGGAAATGAGCGCCGGGGACTGGGCGTTGTGCCAAGGGGGGGTGGGGTGGGTGGGTGGAGGAGAGACGAGTGCCCGAGTGGGTCCTCGATAGAGAGGCTGGAGTACAGGCACAAAGGCGGGCAGGAGACGAGACATTTCTGCACTGTATTAGCCATTGTGTAACTCTGAGATTGAACCAAAATGGTTCCATTTGGCACATTCTCAGAGTTAAGCTAACAAGGACAGAGAGTCGTACAGAGCACGCAAGCAGTGCATGGTTCTCAAACCTTTTCATGTCAAGGAGCCCCAAATTGACACTGATCAGACTGTGGACCCCCGTTTGAAAATATATGCCAGGGACACCCCGCCATAACAGAAGACTTTCACGGCTCTAGTAGTGATTCTCAATCATTTTAATTTCAAGGACCCCCCAGTTTGACCTGCATTAGGCCTCAGACCCCCCCATTTAATGGCATTTCCATCTCCGGGACCCCAATTTATATTGTAAAAACTGTGTTAATTTAAGTTTGTATAGGGTCCATTTGGTTCAATTTGTACAGACCCATAAGGGTCCATTTGATTCCCAACTATCCATCATTTAGCTGGGAACCCTCTGGAACTCCCTCAAGGACCCTTGGGGGTACCCCGACGGTCGGACGCTACTTTGAGAACCACTGGCACAGAGGCAGAAATAGTTAAAGTGAGATCCAGAGACAGAAACCAGAGACCAAAAAACTGAGCCTTTTTACAATGTATTCATTTAGGAGACGCTAAGCTATGCAGAGTGTGCCAAATCAGAGTGAAATGATTATGGCCTGATCCCTATAGAGCGTCGCAGTCCCACCCCCTTGCATGACGACGCCAGGCCCAGGAAATGAATCCCAATGCATTTTCCCCATAGACATTTCAAAAAGTATTTATTTGAAGACCTTTTAAGCGTCGTACGAAGCCAACTCGAGTCATGACAAATCATGACAACAAACACAATATTTTGGACCAAACAAATAATTACAAAGAAGAAAAACAACAAAAGAAGTGTTGTAACCTGCCGTTTTTTTCTACTTTCTAATTCTTTGTTTGGCCCAAAACATTGTGTTTATTGTCATGATTTGTCACGACAAGAGTTGGCGTAAACGTCTTTAAATAAATACTTTCTGAAAAGTCTAAGAGGAAAATGAACGGGGATTTATTTTCCGGGTCTCTAGAGGGGGCGGGACTGCGACGCAACAACAAGGTAAATAGACACAGTAAAGTGCAAAGAGGCACAAAGTATAGTGCTTCAACTTCACCTGTTAAGACCAGGAATGCTGTGCATGTTATACCTTTTAAAACTGTCATGTTAGATTATGTGTACAGTATATCAACATCTATGTACAGTACATATAGCAACAGGAATTTCTCAATTTTTTAGTGGGGAAAAAAAGAATCTGAAAATGTATGGTAGGATTTCTTTTTAGGATAGGATTTAAAAAGAGAAAAGAAAAATCAGCCTCAGGTCTAAATGTTAAATAGGATACTATAATTTAAACATGAACATTTGTCAAAAAACACAAACTAAATGATTTAACGTCGTCGTCAAGGGGGACCACTGCATGGCCTCCGAAAGAGGTCATTTAGGTCAGCATTCCAGTAAAATAATAATCTAAAAACAGGCCTTTTAGTCGAAAACACAGTATATGTCAACATTGTGGTATTGCTACTACTCAGATCTCCGGAGCTTGCAGCTTATCGATCCCGGCTATATATTTTCAGCAAAAGCTTTTTCCCCTACAACAACAGAGAGAACTGAAAAGACACTATAGCACAGAGCCCTGAGGGACTCCAGTCCAAGGCTACAACCATAATATGGGGTTTAAGTGGTTATTATAAGTTAGAAAATACATTAGCGTACTTCTTCCACCAGACTACCACTGATTCTAATAAGCCTCATCGGCTATACAAGATGAATATGGTGTGAGCACATAGCCTACTCTTATGATTACCTCTGTAGCAGCTCTCTCTCTCTCTCTCTGGTCCCATAGTGGCTCATCATCCCACTCTATTCACAAAGATAAGCCCCCCACTCTCTCTCTCTCTCTCTCTCCCTGCTGCTATTCTCTTCATGAAAAGTCTCTCGGGGCGGTTGAAGGGGGGGATTATCGGTTCGACCTCTCGCGGCTTCATTTAAAGTTCAACAGCTTCTTCTACTTATTAAAAGTGAACAGAACAAGGATCTGTTCTTCAAGGAGAGGGTTGTGGAAACTGTAGTGGGGGGCATCCATCCACAGAATAAAGCCTATTTTTGTGAGCTGCCAGCGGCGTTCTGTGGTGCATTTTCACGGTAAAAAGACGCACTGAAGAGCTCCGCTTCCGCAGCGACAAGCATTGTGTTTTTCAGCACTCTCGACGACGACATCCAGCGTTTGGCGCTCTGGGAGCTTCCTTGGGACGAACTATGTGACCAAGCGTCAAAAGTTTGACTGGAAGGAGCAGGGCACCCTGCCACCCTTCCAGTCGACCGTTGCCGCCCCGGGGACTTCCACACTCTTGAGCCAGGAGAGGCATACCGTGTGACAGAGGCAGAGTGATTCTACGACCACTTTGCAAATGTCTGGTGAAGAGACGGCTCGATATTGATCTGAACCTGGGGGTGGCTCGGGAGGTAGAGCAGCCCCCACTTGGGAAAGGGTTCGATCCAGCTGTTAGTGTCAAAAGTTAGTGTCAAAGTGCCCTTGAGCATGCCTTGTGTGGTTTCCTTCGGTGTGTGTGTGACTGCATGGATGCATGTGTTGCACATTGTAAAACGCTTAGGATAAAAGGCGCTATATAAACACACCATTTACCATTTAATCACGTTGAACAGTATATAGTGTCCCCATTCTGGGGTCAAACATTTGGAGAAAATAGCTGATCTACACACTCATACAAAGTCTGTTTGTCTGTCTGTCTTTTGCATATCTCGAGGAGAACCATTCATCCGTTCGACATCACACTCGGCTGAGGACTCATAAGGAGGTGGAGCGCAAAGTCAATCAGATATACGCCGGTTCTCAGAGTCCTTCGGGAGGCCAAGCCAATCATCGGGGCCTTCCTAACACACGCACGCACGCACACGCACCAGCACACGCACACACAGTCCGACAACACAGTAAGTAGCAGTACTGGGACCAATCTGAGCCACCCACCCTGCACAGCACGTCGACCTCACCAGAACCGACCCCGTCCTGCTGCTATATAAGCGGACTGGGCGCTAACGGTTCCTTGTTGACCCCACCCTGATGACCCAAAGGGGTCCTTGAGGGGGGAATTCCAGGGGGTCCCATGCAGCTAAATGAGCATACATAGCTTCAAAATCAGTTTAACCACTTCTACCTCATTGTATACTATTCGCCTTGGGTCAATATTGTGAATCATTTTCATAACCTTTTTAACGCAAATCTTCAGGATCCCGGCCCGGACGGTTAGCTCAACCGTCTGGGCACCTAGGCTGCTGAGCCAGCCTGACGGTGTGCCGCGGGTTCGACTCCCGACCCCGACACCCTTTGCCACGTGTCTTCCCCCCCCCCCCCCCCCCCCCCATCTCTCTCCCCATTTCCTGTCAGATTACTTTCAACCTATCAATAAAGGCAGAAAAAGCCAAAGAAAAATCAAAAAGAAAAAAATGAAAAAAGATCTTTAGGGGCCCCTTGCATAAAAAATCCTTTCGAATAGGGGGTCCGTGGCCGAATTAATGTCAATTTGAGGGTCACATGGACGTGGAAACGTTTAAGAACCACTCCAGAAAGTTCATGTTGTTCTGTGGAATCCTTCACTGTGTACACACAGCGCTCTGTGGACATACTATTACTACATACAGGTGGCCAAGAGAGATCACCATTGTTTCTGCTGCGCACATCGCCGGGGTCAGAGAGCAGACTGCTTTCCCAGCTGTCGGAGGCATGCCAGGCATGAGAGAGAGAGAGAGAGAGAGAGACGGATGGAGGAGTGACGGATCGCAATCCCCGAGGATTAGCATGCAGCGGGGAGGACATCCTGGCGTTGAGGCACAGAGCGGGATTTAAAAGCACTTTGCCGACAATAACGGTTCGCTCTGAAGTTCTGAGCACGCGGCACGGCGCCTCAGGGAGGCGGAGGACTCCCCAGGATGCCACCCTCTTTTGGGGGGGGGGGGGGGGGAGGGAGGGGGGGGGGGAACGAGGGAAGAGAGCGCGCTGGAACAGTAACAGTACTGTTACTGGTGGAAAGTAACAGTACATTTATGCAAGTACCATGTACAGTACATCGATACTCCACTACACCACATATCAGAGGCAAATATTTTACTTTTTACTCCAACTGGAATTATTAGACAGCGTTGGTTACTAGTTGCTTTGAAGATTTAGATTTTCATTAGGCCTACAAAACATACATTAACCTTTGGCTGAATATTAACCTATTCAGCCTTTGGATATCCAAAAATAAATATGGGCCATTTCATTTCATATACTATTGATACTTTAGGCCCCAATATTTTTGTACTTTTCTTTTTCCCTCAAGTACATTTTGAAAACAAACCGTTTTCAGAGCATTTTCTACGTTCTAATTAATGCTACTTTTAAAAGTAATTAGAGTATAGTTATTACACCACTGTCTACTTTAGGGCTAGTAGAGTGTGTGTGTGGGGGGGGGGGGGGGGGGGGGGGGGATGGTGGAGAGAGCGCCGCCGCTGCTGCCGGGAGAAAATAAAACAGCCTATAGCTCATCCAGAGCTCACTTTGAACTCTCTCTCAACCACCTGCTCTCATGCTAAAACAACTTGTCTGGCTCTTTTATTATTCCTCTGCCCGGCCGGCCGGGCCGCTGTAACATGTGCTCACGTGTCGTGGAGCCCCTGTGTTTCATGTCCGGCTCAGGGCCACAAGGAGGAGGATGTGGGATGTTTTTTTCCTCCTCAAGTTGTTCCCGAAATGTTTTTAATGTGAAGGAAAATAACCCACATAACTGTGAGAGTGTACAAAAATGGACATGAAAAGTTTGAGAACAACTGGTGTAGGTCATATGGTTATGTAATCCGTGATATGTTCCACACACGTCAAACACGCTTGAACAATTTAAATTGTATTATTGTATTTTGTTACACAGCAGTCTCTCAGAAGAAAACGTTCTGTTTCTAATCAGTGAAATTGAAGGAAAGGACGTGCAGACTCACACACACAAACATCTCCCTACAGTGATAAACAGATACAGCTCCCTGCTTTTTATTCAGATAAGTAGTCATGGCCATGCTAAACTATAGTAGGCCTACAGAATACTACTAGTGCACTGATTCTCAAAAAGGCCTCTTTTCCACCAAAATAACTTCTAGAACTGGTTCTGTTCTGTATTCTTTATGATGGTTTATAATCACATCTAGCCTCGCGTATAGCTAAGTCGCTAACTAATATCACTGTGTGGATATTAGTCTCGTCCCTCTCAGTGTTACTGGAATGTCCCGCCCCATATTTGAATACTGGGCCCCTGGTTGGTTATAGCCTGGTTCCAGTTGAATCTGGTTGGCCGTCACCATTTCGGCCGTGAAGTCCTCCCACAATTGAGAGGGGCCAGACTTAAAGCTGCTATAAGCAATAATATGTCAAAAATGTAATGACCTTTTGGCTTTTTCTTTATTGCGTGAATGAGTAAAATGCTCCCAAACAATGTAGTCTCTGTGACACATCTAGGGGCCACAATCTGCATTCAAAGATGTTCCTAGAAGCTTTGTCATTGGTTAAAAAAAAAAAAAAAAAACCTGTTCGAAATGACTAACCAATCAGGAAGTAGACAGGCAAATCGACCAATGACTAATCTTCTAGGAAAATCTTTGAATGCAGATTGCGGCCCCTAGATGAGTCACAGACAAAACAAATTTGGGAGCGTTTTACTCATTGCTGGCTGTCTCAGGACTAGTGGACAAGAGATCCAGTATAAGTCATCTTACACTTGGTTGCATGCTGAACATAGCAGATCTACAAGCTTGTAGATCGGCTATTTTCAGCAAGTGTCATTACAAGTGTCATGCAAGTGTCATTACGTCATTACGACGGCCCGCCAAAACACAGTTTAGTCGACTAAATCAACTGTAGATTATCTGTAAAAATCTTAAATGATATTTTAGTCGACTAAAACTAGACTAAAATGTGACTAAAACTAAATGAAAACGTCTCAAGAGACTATGACTAAGACTACAATAGAAATGTGCTGCCAAAAACAACACCGTTTCACACACAGATGAACAAACATTATAGGAGCAGGGGAGGGAAAAAAAAGACTCTACAGCATTATTCTCTTCAGAGCACTAGACATCTCCATCAGGCGCTGCGTGACGCGTCGCGCGGCCTCATGTCACCCGCGGATATAACTAACGTCCAGCAGGCATCAAAAAGGCAGGGTATACGCACGCAGCGACCTCCGTCACGCCACAGGTGGAGGATGCGGCGTGAAATGGAGCCATTGTCTTCTCTCCGTGCCATCTGTCCTGACTTTCCTCTGTTCAACCCCCCCCCCCCCCTCCCCCCGTGCCACTTGTTGTGTCATCGGAGCGCGGCGCGGTGACAATGGCCTGTCACCTCCTAATGAACCCTAAAGGGCCCCTGCACTGATTTAAACTGCCATTAGCGTCACAATGTGGGAGGAATGCAGGAATGATGGCCGAGGTGTAATAGGCTATACGCCTTTTTTTTGCTGCCTTTGAGCACAGATGGTGCTTTTTTTTTGTTGATTTTCTTTTTGGACGGCATGCATCCCGACATACATCTGTTTCTTACGGGGTGGTTGTTCTGGAATTTATATAATAACTGTTACTTTTCAGGATTCATATTCAAAAACAGAAAAGTCGCAGGTCTGCAAGATCAAAATGTGTGACTTCTTTTGCTACTTTTGTGTGACGCTGTAGTTTATGATCAAGTACGGCATTCATTTATGAAAATATAGAAACAAAACACAGAAAGTTAAGACTATGGAAATGAGAGAGGTCTCTATCCCAACAGCAACGATACATTTCTTTGAATTTCCGGGCTATAAAAGAAAAGACAACATACGGACCCCAGTTTGAAAGTGGTTATAATGCATCAAAGGAAATGCTCCATTATGTTAGTTTTTATGAAACAGTCACCGAAATGCCTTTTTTGGATAGAGAGAGAGAGAGAGAGAGAGAATGGCTTGTATTGTGACTCATTGTGGTGACTCTTGCTGTCCAAGCTGGCCCGTGTCCACTCTCTCCCCATGAGGGCTCCGGGGCTGAAATGTGCCGGCCCTGTGATGTCATGCGCCTCTTTTGATCCCGCGCCGTCGCGACCACGGGGTCACGCGGGTCAAGGGCCCCATGGAGGGCACGGCATGCTGGGAAAACATGGCCCCGTGAGTCATTCATTCATTCATTCATTCTTCCTCCAAAAAGCCGCTTGCTCGCTTGCAAAAGAAAAAAGAAAACGTGTCTAGTTTCGGTGGACGGTGTGCGCGGGGGTTGCCGGGGGTACGCTGGCAGCTGCCACGGGGTCCCGCTGCCTGGCGTGGTAACCATGCACCGAGACCTATACGGGGGACATTAGTTCTGGTCAGAACCCACCGCCGTGCACCTGCATTCTAATTGGTCAGAAGTTCAGAACCCACCCCCGTGCACCTTGCATTCTAATTGGTCAGAAGTTCAGAACCCACCCCCGTGCACCTGCATTCTAATAGGTCAGAACCCACCCGCGTGCACCTGCATTCTAATACCTCCATCTGTATTCAAATCGGCAGCGGGAAGTAATCGAGTACCTGTACTCGAGTACCTGTACTCAAGTACTGCATTTTTGAGTGGTGTAAACCACTCCAACAACTGGCTTTGTACCCTGTCTGTTCGTACCAAAAAAAATCACACCCGTGTGAACTGAGTCGTGTAAGGTCTTATATAGCCTGATCAGCTGTGGTCTGACGTAATGAAATCAGCATCAACCAATCAGCATCAACCATGCTCATTTTTTGAGAACAGACAGACAGACAGACAGACACGTAAACTAACAAAGCCAGTCGTAGGAGTGGTTTACACCACTCAAAAATGTACCCGTGTCTGTTCGTACCAAAAAAAATCACACCCGTGTGAACTGAGTGGTGTAAGGTCTTATATAGACTGATCAGCTGTGGTCTGACGTAATGTCTGACGTAATGAAATCACACCCGTGTGAACTGAGTGACCGTAGCAACCATGCTCATTTTTTTGGCACAGACAGACAGACTAACAAAGCCAGTCGTAGGAGTGGTTTACACCACTCAAAAATGAGCATGGTTGCTATGGTCACCCAGTTCACACGGGTGTGATTTCATCAGACATTACGTCAGACCACAGCTGATCAGTCTATATAAGACCTTACACCACTCAGTTCACACGGGTGTGATTTTTAACTATAATTCTGAGGTAGTTTTTAGGACGTACTTAATTCATGGCTTCGTTGCTGTGGATGGATAGCACAGTTCCCAGTGGTGGAGTGGAACCTAACCGAGTAAAGTACTTTTACTTATAACGCCTGCATGAATGCGCCGGATTTTTTCAAAAATAATGTCGCTATATAGTGCCAAGCAGATGAGGCCGATTTCACTCTGAAGTCTGAATAGTCCAGCCTTCCATTCCCTCCCCCAAAACCGAGAGGTATAATCTTTCGTTACTTCCTCGCGCTGTCACATCTAAAGTCTCTCTAGAAGCGTTTATGTTCCAAACGAGATGATTGGTTAAGTCAGGAATGCTGACAGAACTATTAAAAGCGTTCCTGGTGGTCAATGAGTTAATATTCGTCGCCACGGCAGTGAGAGGAAAACACTTTTAAAGAGTCAGGGCTTAAAATTCCGTTGCTACTGTATATAAATATAATACATATTTTGTGTGATTTCATTACGTCAGACATTACGTCAGACCACAGCTGATCATGCTATATAAAACCTTACACCACTCAGTTCACACGGGTGTGATTTTTCATACTACAAAAGGCCAAATAAATACAGTAGCCTATTTTAAAAAGGAGAGATAACAGGCAAACGATCAAGATAACAACATTCTCTAATTGTGTAGACTTATTGTAAATTAAGTAATGCAGATGTTTAACAATTATGTATATCTTGAGAGTGTAAAATGAAACAAAATGGACCTTTTTATGGTTTCTTTTTACACTTGATAGTTAAAGATCTAATAAGGGTCCACTTGGTTACCAACTCTCCATAATCAACTACACTTTAAAAACAAGCCCAAATAATCAACTACACTTTATTTTTGTCAAATACATTTTTATTAACAGGTTATAAATTATTATAAAATTGGTACAGTAGGCCTATGCATTATTTTTCTTTAGAAACAAGGCCAACTAATTATAATAAGCAGACATGGCAACACTGCTGGTTGACTAATGGAGAAATGAAGGGAAAACAGCGCCCCCTAAAGTCACAGATCACTGAACTAAAGCTAGAAGTCCATTTTCTCTGTTTGGTCTTTTTTCCACTACTCCTGCAAGACATTTTTCTATAAGCCATATCTCCAAACCTGGTGGGTCAAACTGAACAACCAATATGTCAATTTGAAGCTATGATTCCCTGCTTTCACATGACATGAAAAAACGGAAATTCAAAAAAATCCAATGGCAGCCCCTCGGTCAAATCTGGTCACATATAGCATACTGTAGGCCTATGTCTGCTGTTTCTTACTTCAAAAAAATCAGACCCATCTGAACGGAGTGGTGCTGTACTGTGCGTGCGTGCGTGCGTGCGTGCGTGTGTGCGTGTTCGGCTGCCCAACAGTGACACTTGGTGGTGAAAAAAACGGTATTTCCGTGCTTAGACATGCATACAGAGGGACACACATTGCTGGTAATAGGAGTGGCTAGCACCACTCAAAAATCACACCCGTGTGAAGTGAGGAGCACTCTTATCATCGTACATCATCATGACGTAAAATAGACACTATGCCTATTTGCTCAGACACTGACGTAAAATGTTCCATTCATTGTCAATTTAATGTTTGTGAAGGACAAAGTGTGTGCACATATACACTAAAAGCTGGATATCTATCTATCGCCCCTCAAAAACACCCGCCGATTAACAGACGCTGAGCTTCTCACTGACTCACTCACACTCCCAGCCATAATAAAGTCACATTTGGATCCAAACACACCATCTCACACGTCTCTCTCTCTCTCTCTCTCTCTCTCTCTCTCACACACACTCACCCATGCAAGAGGGGGGGGGGGGAGACTGAGGACCCACGGGTGAGGTGTTGCGTTACACACTCAGAAAGCGCCGTTGGGAGCATAACGTCTTTCCCCGTGACCCCCCCCCCCCCCCCCGCCCCAGTTTCAACGGAAATCCGTAACTCTCGCCTCCCCGGGTGAAATGAGACACGTCTTCCAGTTCAAAAAAAGAAAAAAGTCCGCCATCCTGCCAACGATTCCAACATTAACTCGCAAACACCATTCACTCACAGGCCTCTCCTTAATCCCCCCCTCATCCTCCTGACTAGACATGGCAATTGAAGTGCTATGGAAGCGATCAGACACATCTCGGCACTTTGCCCCGCGCCGGTGGAGAAACCGCTGACTCGGCGGGAGGGAAATAATACAAAAATGGCAACTAAACAAGAGTTGTTGTCCACCGAAAAGACGTCCAAGTTAACTACAGGAATTTAAGTTAAGGTAAGCGATTACATGCTGCCGCGCAGTGCCAACAAATGCACGAAAGAAGGCCACGAATACCCCGTGATTTGCCCCTGTGAACCGGAAGCAGTAATCTGCCATTTTTGAGTCAGCGATAGGAACGCTAATATGCTAACCGGGAGGTCGCAATAATGTTTTATTAACTACGGGAATGTAACTCAAGTTAAAGGGGAATTTCAGACTAGAAGGCTTTCTTACCTTTATTTGTAGTTGTTACGTCCCCACCAAAGAGGTCCAGGTGTTATTTTGTGCAAAAACTCATTATTGGCTATTTCCCCTACCATAAGCCCTCAATGGGGCGTTGGGTTTTAGTGCAAATTTGCTTATTTCCATGGAAATAAGTAGTAAAGTGTGCTGCTTGGGATACTATTTATATTATGAAGAGAGGACAATTATTTATTTTTTTCGAGCAATGAAAATAAGCGAATTAGCACTAAAAGTAGGGGGCTCATGGTAGAACAAAATAACACTTGGACCTCTTTGGTGGGGACGTAACAACTACAAATAAAGGTAAGAAAGCCTTCTAGTCCGAAATTCTCCTTTAAGTAAGGAATGTAATTGAAGTTATAAGTGAATGTAAGGCCTCATTCACACCTAAAAAACACCTGTCTTGTGTCTTGTCCGTGTTTAATGGCCGCCCCAATGCATTTCCAATGGAAGTCACATGGTTTGACCAAACATTTTTGTTTGATGGCTGTGTTGTGCCCCCCTCCCCCCCATCAAACAAAAATGTTTGGTCAAACCATGTGACTTCCAATGGAAATGCATTTGGCGGCCATTAAACACAGACAATACACAAGACACGGACAAGACAGCCGTCTCAATAGTGTGAATGAGGCCTAAGACCACTCAATTCAAAGTAGAGGGCAGCACGGGTCCATAAATTTGGACCCGGTCCGAAACGGACCCGGTGATATCAGAACAGAACCGATCCGGATCCGAAAACATTCTAATTGGCCGCACCCGGCCCGGCCCCGGACCCGAAAGTTTTGGATCCGGTCTGAAACGGACCCGTTAAAAACAGGATCCGATCCGAAATAAACCTACCCGGTCCGAAAGACCCGTTACACCCGTGGTGTGTCCAATCCTATATTATGCTTATTTTCACCGTGACTGTGATTATGAGACTGAAGTGAACACTGTGACTGAACGTCAGCATCACCCCCGCCTCTACAAAGGAGCGCTGAAAATAGCCGATCTACAAGAAGCTCGCAATGCGTCGCATGCAAGTACAGTTTGCACAGTGCAAACTGTATACTTAACCATGCGACGCATTGCGAGCTTCTACAGTACAGTTTGCAGTGCAAACTGTACTTAACCATCTTCTTGTAGATCGGCTATTTTCAGCGCTTGCACAGCACATGAGCACAATGAAGAGCAGATTCAGAACAGAACTATTTTTTCACGGACTTTCGTCTTATTATGCTCATCCCAGATTCCAAATAATCACCACAACAACACAAACCTGTCCAGTGTCCACTGTGTCCAGGCAGTCAGCAGATTGCAGAATATGTAGATCAATCACGCAGTCCAATTTCAAGTTCCTCCGGTGGTCATTCATTTTTTATATCTCTATTCTAAATAAAACACAGACTCATCCAAGCTGTTCGCTCTGCTTCAATCATGTAGCCTACTGGTAATGTTAAACATGGCTCATTCAATATGACTAGTCCTATATTTATTTTAGTGTATACATAAATAACGTAAATAAAAGATGTAGTCATGCTAAAACATTTTTAAGAAAACACACACAGTTGCAAGAATATCGAGGTTTATTGCAATTTGCAGCAGCAGTGGTTTTTTTGGTTTTTTTTACCCCACACAGGGATTTCTTTTTTCTCTCCATTTTAATGTAACGAATGGGACATACATGGGTTTTGTTTTGATTGTCGACGCTCAGAGTAGACTCAGACTCAGAGTCCGAGAGAGCCTCCATTTTAACTACTAGGCCTTAGGCCTTATATGCATTAGATGCCTAAATGAGAGCCACGAAATGGACGCAGCATGGCCTTTTAACAGCCTTAACAAAAACGTTATAAACTAAATAAAAATAAAATAAACAGTGTAACCAATACAACATAACAGTCTTCAAATAAAGCTAAATAAACGAGTGCACTCACTGTACCAATACAAATAACAGCACAAAGGCTTCAAAATAATGAAGCTAATTAAACGATTAATTAAAGTGCGTGTCTCATTGAGTGTAACCATATAGGCCTATACGTACACATATCACAAAGGCTTCAAATAATAAAGCTACATAAGATTTGTTTGTACTCCTATTTGTAACGTGACAAATATAATCCTTCAGTTGTAGAATGAAAATAAATAAACGTTGGTTTTACTTTAGTAAAATAAAAGAAACAAAACAAAACAAAAAAGAAGATCTTCTCTGCAGTCATCTCCTTTGGCACCGTTTCACTGCTCCGTGGCTGGCAATGACATGTAATGAGAAAAAGCAGCAATAATAAATATTAAAATAATAATAAAATAAGGCATACTAAACGGTTAGCTAATATCAAAGGTTAATAATAAATCGTTCTCACCTTATTTGAAGTTGCTATTTAAGAACAGCAACGCGTTGACAGTGGCTGTACCGAGGGATGTCCGTCTATTCTCCAGGGCCCGTCCAGACGCGCTGAAAGCAGCCTCGCAGCTGACACTCGAAGCTGGGACACATAGGGTCTTCAGTGCAAGTCTGGTCATTGTTGGAAAGAGTTTTCCATGGCATTTCCAGAATCCTAAGACGTCTTTGTCATCTTCCATTGTAGTTTTGAATTTCAAATAAGCGTCCACCTCATCATCTGTGTCAACGGAAGGGTCCTGGATATCCTCCCATTGGCTAAATGGCAAGGCTGCTGTCGGTGCAGTGTCTCCTCCGGCTACTTCTGACGTGTCAGCGGGTTCATCACGGACACAGACTTCACGTGGAAACGTTGCAATCTCATCCCGAGCAAGTTGATAGATCTCCTCCCTTTCCTCTCTGCAGAACATCCTGAGTTGTTTAAACTTTGGCCATAGCATCACACCCAGCTTTGCGTGGTTGCCCAGGACAATTCGAGCAGTAAGAAGACGTTTGGACCTGTTTTTCAGAATCTCCAGTGGCTGTGGGTCTGCTGGTGTAATGACACAGTGTTGCAGGAGAGTTGTTTTCCACAGAGCCAGCCGGTTGATGGTTGGGTAATTCGATCCACTGAGCTCATCACTTGCTTTTTTGAAAGGATTTAGAAAATTGACCAACATCTGGAGTAACTCTTTTGTGATGTTACTCATTCTGTGCATTTCTGATCTTCCCAGGAGAATGGTTTGGACAGCATCAAAGGAGTGTAGTACCGATTCTACCATTGCAAGCTTTGTGTTCCATCGAGTCTCGCACTCCTGTTTCAGGGACTTTGGAAGCTCCAACTGTAATCCAGAATGCTTGAAAAAGGTAACAAGTGATTTGCACTGGATCAGACACGCTCTCGCTTCTTCCAAGTGCTCCTCATCTTCATCACCGTCAACCTCCTTGAACGTGTGTTTGAGCACAGTGTTCAGCACATGTGCATTGCAGCTCGCATGAGTCCAACGAGCCAAGGCAGCCTGTACGTTAGCCGCTTGGTCACTAACAAAAACAAGCGAGTCGATTTCCACTTGTGACAGTCCGAAGTCACTCAACTGTTTAATCAGCTCAGCTTTGATGTTAACAGCCGTGTGCTTTGCTTGGTAAGGGAAAGCACAGGTGCAAATCACTCTGCTCTGGAACGTCCACTCCTCGTCAATGAAATGCAGAGTGATGCATGTGTAGCTTACCTTGCGAAAATCATCGGTCCACATATCTGTGGAGGCTCCACAAGCCATGGCCCTGGCAATGTACCGCTTTATTTCGGGGAGAAGGATCGCTTTCACGTCGTCACATTTCACCTTTGTGGCACGGGAAATCGTGAATGAAGACGGCATCAAATCTTTCACATCACAGTGTCCATACACCGCCCCCGTGTCCAGTAAGGTCTGGGCGAAACATTGAAAAGCCGGGGTTTCAAACATGCGGAAGGGCCGCAAATCCTTGGCGCACACTTTAATGCAGTCATCAAGAATGGCAGCTTTTCTTTTGGCTGGAATTGCTTTCCGAATAGCAACAAAAGACGTGATGGCACTTTGTTGTTGTGGTTGTTGACCCTCGCCGGCACTCTCTTTTTTCTTACACGCCTTCCCAGTCATGTGTTTCTTCAGTGAAGATGTCCCTGTCTTCTGCATGTCGTATACAAGCAGTGAGTCACACTTTGTGCATTTAGCAGCACCAACATTTTTACCGTCCGCGTCGACAATGATAACGAAACTTTCCCAGACATCAGACTTCCCTTTAGGAGATTGCGTGCTGCTGTATTCTTTTGATTGTAGTTTGCGTTTCACCTCCGTCAAGAAGGGGGCCGCCATGGTGATGATAGCTACTTTCGTGTTGTGTGTGACTGTTCGCGCGCTGCGCACACACGGTGACACACCCACCACCAGTGGCTACGTCCCATTTCCAAATCCTCGAGGCGTGTATTTTAGAACATAATCATTACAACGCAGTTGAACGCACGCATACCATAATGTCTATTTTCAAAACCTATTTTTAAAGTTGAAAGGTTTAATATATAATAAAAATCGGGTCCTGCACGGGCATTTCGGGTATTCTGCATTGCAGATGCCCGAAACGAGGCCCGCAGCTTTGAAATGGAACCGACCCGTTCCCCGACGGCATGTCAATATTTTGCACCCGACCCGGCTCGGTTCTCGGTTCGGATCTCGGGTATTCGGGTCCGGGTGGACCCGTGCTGCCCTCTAGGAATGCGCTTTATTGGCATGAGAAAACATACATTGCAAAAGCAAAACGTGGGACAATAGCCTACAATCAAAACAAAATGTACGTACAATTGAAAGTCACTTTCTATGTACCGAGATCACTCGATGCGGCTGGTGCGAATACACACCACGATTAGTCTTTAGGGTGGTTGTGTTCCATTTGATATCCTTCTTCTATTACAGCAGCTCACGAATCTTGCTGATGTGTTTGCACATTGTTGAGGGGCGCTAGCCCCTCCTTTGCCCAGCTTTCCGGGTTTGTGTAAACACAAACATTGGCTTGTATTTTTGCTTATCACCCCATAGCGATCATTTGATTGGCTGAGCAAAGTATACATATTGACAATAAAAGTGAGGGCAGAAAAGTGAGGGCGCAAATTGTGATTGGCCAGAATGAGATGATGTATGATAAGAGCACCCCATTTCATATGGGTGTGATTGTTGTACTTCGCGCAGCACTTTCAGCTCTCTCTCTCTCTCGTTCATGACTCAAAGTAATAGTCTGTGACGTATGCAGAAGTGCCTTTTAGATGGTCAATTTGATCGGATTTTTTTTATTAATTAATTTTTTGGGCTTTTATTGCCTTTATTGACAGATAAACAGTAATCAGACATTAAATGGGGAGAGAGATGGGGGGGGGGGGGTGACAAATGTCGTCGGGATCGGAACTCGAACCCGTGACACGCTGTAAAGCTGGATTACGAGCACAGATGCCAAGACAGCTATGCCAGCCGCCCTTGCGTGGTAGTTGCGTGCCGTCATGCAAGTGTTAACACATTGGCTTTTAGACCAATGACATCAAGTCCTTCGGCTTCCCTGATTGGCCGACGCAACACGCCGGCTTCACGGATTGGCCGTAGGCTTCATGTGACGTTTGTAGCGCTGTAGCGATATAAAAGGTAGCGTGTGGTGACAGAACTGCATTCTGGGACAGAGACAGACCTGCATTCTGGGACAGAGAGACAGAACTGCATTCTGGGACAGAGAAGCAAGAGAATTTTGATACTAGAATGATGCGCTGGACCATCAATCTGAAAGGAGGAGTAAAGGTTTACCCCCATGCAGCTGTGGTGCTGCAGGACGAGCTGTACTGCTTTGTAGAAGATAGTGATCACATTGGTGTTCATGTCTTCAACACAGTATCTTTATGCTGGAGGAAGTTAACCCCAGTGACGTCTGGGAGAGGAAAACTTCACCTTGAGGTTCCATCCCGTCGCTCTGGCCACACAGCTGTGCTGGTAGAAGTTACAGTCTTCATCTGGGGAGGCCACCGGGGAGACGATTACTACAATGTGCTTTATGCATTTGATGTGGACACCCACAGATGGTTCAAACCCAGGGTTTCTGGGACGGTTCCAGAGGCGAGGTGGAGGCACTCAGCCTGTGTCTTGGGGAAGTTCATGTTTATCCATGGAGGATGCACCCAGATGACTGGAAGCACTAATGACATGTACAAGTTGGACACCAGCACAATGGTCTGGACTTTAATTGACACCAGAGGAACTCCGCCACCTGCTTCACAAGGGAACTCAGCCACAATCATCGGGACAAAGATGTTTGTATTTGGGGGCCAGAGCATCAGAATGTTTGACACAGAGACCAACCTTTGGGTGAACACACCTTCTGCACAGCATCTTCCAGAAGAACGTTGTTTTCATTCAGCATTCACCTACAATGGAGAGCTGTACATATTTGGTGGTCACGATAATGACCAGGACTTCAATGATATGTGGAAATTCAGTCCAAAGACCTTCTCCTGGAAGAAGGTTGAGCCCAAGGGGAAAGGACCCTGTCCAAGGTATAATATGTGCTGTTGCATGATGGGAGATCGGATCATCCTCTTTGCAGGATACAAAGGAAACCGCAACCCTACTGATGAGCTGTACATCTTAGACTTGAGTCCTACTCTTAAGACGTTATGCAAGCTAGCATTTATTCAGTACGGTCTGGATCAGTCAGAACTTCCACACAACATCAGGTGGGAACTGGCAGCAGAGATGCACACGAGTCTCGGAGCTCGAGTCCGAGTAGAGTCTGGAGTCTCTGGGGTTAAGTCCGAATCGAGTCTAGAGTCTTTGGGGGTTAAGTACAAGTCGAGTCTCGAGTCTTTAGCCACGAGTATGAGTCGAGTCTGGAGTCTCATTACAAAAAATAAGAAATAAATCCTCTGGTTTTAATTCATTTAATTATTTATACGACATAGCCTATACTGAAATACAGTTGTGATGATCTACACACCCAACCCGAAATGAAAAATGCATTTTGTACATACACTTTCATACATATATTCATTTAGGCTCCTTGTGTCTATCAAATAATCAAATCAATTGCGTACTGCTGTGCATAACAAGGACGCTCAACCACAGCCAGTTTCAAGAGGAAAGGCACAACATATACCCACGTTGGCTTAAAGTTCCAACCTTCTCAAGGTTCCATTTCCAGGACAGTTGTGAATGGCCTAAAAGTGAACCTTTTGCATTATCCATCTTATTCATGCAGTGGTCCAAAACAGAACTACAGCTATATTTTCGTGACAAGTGACAACATAGGCTATTAAATATCTAATACTGTAGGTTCACGGTTTACATCAATCAGCCTCTGAAACCCATTGCGAACCCCCCCCCCCCCCCCCCCCAAAAAAAAAAGAAACAGACACACAAGCTGTCGACACCTCGTTTCATGGCGTGTTGACAGCTTGCAGATCTGCTGTTTTGGGCACATAACCAATGATGCGTGACGCGCAACGGAGCATACGGTATAAGCTACAACTAAGCATTTTTGCAACCAATGTACGTGGGCATGGTGGGCAATATGGAACTTGACGTTAATGCAGTGAACATTAATTATGTAGTGTTTAACGAGGTCAGCAGCCGCAGCGCACACGAAACACAAACACCCGATGGATCAGTGTATCAGTGTGTGCTCGCCTCGCCACTGTGGGTATGAACTATGCAATCAGCTGAGCTCCGCACACCTGAGGTTCATTTGCACAGTTGCGCTGCGGGAAGGGAAAGGAATGGGATTGGATTTTTTTTCCCGGGGCATTTCATTCATTAATGTAGGTCCAAAAATATGTTAATGACTCGTCAATACTGCACTAGTGATTGAGAGTCATTGAGCTAGAGTCCAAGTCGAGTCTGGAGTCTTTAAGGGTCGAGTCTAGAGTCCCATTTGTGGCGACTCGAGTAAGGAGTCTTTTAACTCGAGTCGCCATCTCTGACTGGCAGCCATGACAACCAACATTAACACAACAACAAAGACGACAACAACAATATAAAAGCATTCCTTCGATAAAGAAGTAAAATAAAAATCACTAAAAACAACTAAAAACTAAAAACAAACATTAAACCTGTATATAGGAGGGGCTAGTGCCCCTCAAGAATCACACCTGTGTGAAGTGAAGGGCGATCTTATCATCGTACATCATCATACATCATCTCATTCCGGCCAATCAGAATTTGCGTCTTCAATGTTTGTGTTAAGCAATGTTTGTGTTTACATGAACACTCAAAATTGTCCATTCGTTGTCAATGGGATTTAATGTTTGTGTAGGACAAAGTTTGTGCACACACACCAAAAGCTGGACATAGCAGGGGCTATTGCCCCTCAAAAATCACACCTGTGTGAAGTGAGGGGCGCTAATATATTAAAGTCTAACTCATGTTGATTAGGTGATGACAAACGGTGCAAACACAAACATTAAACGCCATTAACATATAAAGAGTCAATATGACGTAAATGACACATTATGACGTAATTTTTCCCTTCATTGTCAATGCACTTACAAAACAATCATTAAACCTGTGTTTAGAGGGGCTAGTGCCCCACAAAAATATGACCAATTAATACAACAGCGTGTCCTAAGAAGTAACCAAAATATCACACTTGTGTGAAGTGAGCGGTGCCTTTGATGAGTTGATCTGCTACACTCACCATCACTCACCACTGCATGAAAAATGGCAACTAAACAAGAGTCGTTGCACTCGAATAATATACACTATAGTGTAGGATATCTGTTCTATTTCCAGAGCTGAGCCCGTCGGTGTCCACCGAAAAGACGTCCAAGTAAACAACAGGAATGTAAGTCAAGGTAGCTGCCGCGCAGTGCCTGGAGTCTGGAGCCAGTGCCAAGAAATGCACGAAAAAAGGCTACGAAGACAACGTGATTTTCCCCCTGTGAACCGGAAGTAGTAATTGGCCATTTTTGAGTCAGCGTCGGGACCCTAGTCAAAGAGATTCTATATAAAGAGGCGACACTCCTCAAATACTTGGGCGCTAATATATTAAAGTCTAACTCATGTTGATTAGGTGATGTAATGGTGATGTAAACAAACGGTGCCAACACAAACATTAAATTATCTTTATTGTTAATTTAATGTTTGTGTTAGGGACAAGATGGCGTACATTTTCCCTTCATTGTCAATGGCGTAAAAACAAACATTGAACTAAAAACAAACATTAAACCTGTATATAGGAGGGGCCCTCAAAAACAACCCATAGAATTGTCAATAATGTAATTAATAATAAAAAAATAAGTCAATATTAGTATAATCACAATTTGGATTGTTCTAATATATAGGCTAATGATATTGTATTGTATCTGTTTCACATCATGGCTTTTGTGTGCTATTATGTAGGCCTACAGTATAATAGGCCTATCATTTTGGTCATGACCCATTGGAAAGCACTTTGGATTAACTGTTTAAAAATGTGCTACATGAATAAAGATGACTTGATGTTCTGACTTTCTGGGGAGAAAGGTTTTATGTAGGCTATATCAAACAATAATGCTTTATAATGGTTGTATAGCTCAATCTGATCACCTGATAGATCATTAGTGCCATTGATGGCACCTGTGTTTCCCTTATTATTCCAATATAAAAGCACTGCTGTTGAAAAAGTTAGTTCCTTTCAAACATGGATGTATTAGCTTCTGAGAGAAGCAGAATTAAATGTTCTGCAATCAACTGCAAAAATTATCAGAGGGACTCTCCAAACATTGCCTTTCATCGATTCCCCAAAGACCCTGACAGGTAATTGTTGATTAATGTGTTTAAATGTATTAGTATTTTCAAATGGGAACTATATGCAACCACACAGGCATCTGCTCTGCTGCTCATACATTTTAGACGCTAAAAGCCATAATTGTATTAAGCTAGATTCCTAAGGATATGCCACAAACTTAGAATGGCTTGATACAATACAGCTAGTGGCCAAATTATATTAGGCTGTGAGTGATAATCTATGTTTTTGTTTGTAAGTCAAGCTATGGTGTACCCACCACTTTGTTATGAGTAGGATGTGTATCAATACAAAAAAGCATTAACCTTTGAAAATGTATGCCTCTGACCCCTCTGTCTTCAAGATTAGACCTTGAAAATCAGATAATTCCGTAGGCTATTGCTAAAAGTTAATGGTACTCAAGTTCTGCATCAGAAGCCACATATCCTGTGCACTTTCTGTAGAATATATTACTGTCTTGTACTTGAACTGTAAATAAAAAAATTAGCCAGTTTATTCATACCTGTTATATGCCTCATCTGGCAATAATTAGATTTACAGTTTTAGAGTACGTTGGCACATGGCTAACCTAACTAACTTACCTAACTGTTATCATAGTCAATAGACTCATTTAATTATTTGAACCTAAAACTGACCTTTGACTTGGACCAAATACCTGGATCCAGCTATATAAATGAATAATCTTGTCCTTTCAGATGTAGCAGGTGGGTGCAGAACCTAAAGAATGAACAGTTGACGCAGATAAGCTCCGAGCGGCTCCATCACAGCAACAGAGTCTGCAGTCTGCATTTTCATCCTAGCCAGTTCAAAAGGCCATCTAATGTGTACGTATATATGCTGAGAACATATCGGACATATTAAACATGTTTATTAAAAAAACGAACTAAATGTTCAACACAGTACATTTTACACTTCTACATCTGTATCTAGTCTATGTATCTTTGTCCTTGTAGCCATGCAGGATTAAATTGGAATGCATTGCCCACAATTGTCAGTGACCCTAACCCACCACCCCCACTCCACTTTGAGTCAAGGGGAAATCTACCAAATAAAAGTAAGCTTGTCATCTATTATACATTTGAGAAGGTGTCCCCAAAGCCCGAACCACGAAAAGAAAGTCACCAGCTACTACGTCACTGACACGCTGCAACACGCTGCAACACACACTGCAACAACACACTAACACGTCACACACTTACCCTCCGCGTCGATCCACGGCTATCTCCTAATGTCGCGCAGCACGGCCACACTCCACATCACGCGCGTAAAAATTGTCATTGCACTGCCACTAAAGCCGGCTCCCGTCCACACTCGCAAACAATATCAATATAAATAATAAACACAAACACGCCACAAGCACCGACACCCCCGCCTAATTTGTTGCCACGTCTATGAAAACAAGCCCAGAAAAAATGCCATTCAACACGCTACTTACAACTCGCTTACAATTCGCGGACCTGGCAACACTGCATCCCGTGATTCCACTCTTTTCATTGGCTGCGCCGCCAACATTGTCAAACATTGTTGCCACGTCTATGTAAACAAGGCCGCAAACCCTGACTTCCTACAGCCTACAGCCTATACTTTCACACACTACCACTCGCTTACAATACGTGGACCTGGCAACACTACATCAGCCCTTCCCAATGGCTCAAAACCCCACCACGTGACCCACGTGTGTTTCGTGTTACCTTTCACACTTCCGGAAACAATACCGGAAGTTACACGGTACACACACACACACGCACACACACACACACACACACACACGCACACACGCACACACGTGCGTGCGCGCGCACACACACACACACACACACACACACAGTGTACAGCCTGCCGGAAACCAAAAGTAGAAGAAGACGAAGAACAACAACACAGGTTCTACACTGATTCTAACTTGGATGGAGAGCGCCGCGATTACATACACAGTTACACTCATGCAAACACGACCGCGTCGACACCTGGCGTGGTACAATCGGGACGAACCGACGCGCATATATATGGATAACAACAACAACACTACACGCAGCAACAACGCGCTGCAACACAACACGTAAGTCACGTATGTAACTATGGTTCTATGAATCCTGGATGACTGCTTAACACTGGATGATTGGCGTCCAGTGTTAAGCACTGACTCTGGCAGTCAGTAAGGCTGAAATAGAACAGCTGTGTACAACGCAGTGTCACTGCAGACACGTGTGTGTGTGTGTGGTGTGTGCGTGCGTGCGTGCGCGGGGGGGGGGGATTTTGGATCGCCTCGCGATGCAGCTGAAATGGCACACACACACACACACACACGCCACAAAACGCTAATAATAATAATAATAATACACAATTAGAACACTACACTAATCATAACAACAGTACAGCACAGTACAGTACACATGAGTACAGTACAGAAAGATAGCTCACATCAGAATATTAATCCATGTAATAATAATCATAATAATAAAACATAATAACACAACACTAATAACTATAATATCAACAGTACAGAGAACAGTACAGTACATCAGAATATTAATCCATGTAATAATAATAATAACAATAAATAAGCACACAACACTAATAACAGTACAGAGAACAGTACAGTACACATGAGTACAGTACAGTACAGTATACTGTTCCTGCGCCTTGCCATGCTCTCTTTCAATCATAATAATAATAATAAATAACAACACTACACTAATAACAACAATAATATCAACAATACAGCGAACACTACAGTACACATGAGTACAGTACAGTACAGAAAGAAAGCTCACATCAGAATATTAATCCATGTAATAATAATAATAATAATAATAATAAATAATAACACAACACTACTAACTATAATATCAACAGTACAGAGAACAGTACAGTACAGTACATCAGAATATTAATCCATGTAATAATAATAATAATAAAAAAACACTAATACAACAGTACAGAGAACAGTACAGTACAGTACACATGACTACAGTACAGTACAAACACTTACAGTACAGTACAGTACAGTACAGTATACTGTTCCTGCGCCTTGCCATGCTCGCTTTCATACGCACATACACAAAACCAAACAGGGCCACTCAGCCAGCTTGGCAACTTTGCGCTTTCCAAGCAAATGCATAAATGAAAACATCATGGGTTGCCATTGCCTTCTTCCCATTTGCGACGCATCGCGTTAGGATGAGCGGGCCGAAGGCCCGCGAAATTCTAGTTGTATACATACAGGAATACTGAGATTCCTGCTATACCATCCCTTTCAGAGTGATAGTCAATCTGTGAAAGTCAAAGATTTATTTTAGGGTGCCCATCACATCAATGCATTTTGTGTCATACTATAATGCATTCTATGTCATACTATAATCCTGTTAATCTTGTGTGTGTGTGTGTGTGTGTGTGTGTGTGTGTGTGTGTGTGTGTGTGTGTGTGTGTGTGTGTGTGTGTCAGACGAGCAGAGTCATGTCCCTCCATCAACCTCCTCCACAGAAGACCAACATCAACTGGTTCAACTGATGCTGCGAACGCACACTCATCCACAGGCACAGCAGACTGTCTGCTGTGGATAAGCCGTTTTCTGCACATGCGGAACCTTTGATGCCACTAAGACCATCTCGCACAGACCATGTAACAGAACATGCACCAGAAGCAGATCAGGAATCTGAAGTCACAAGTGCATATTAAGCTGAAGAACAAACTGAAGCGGCGAAAAACTGCCAATAACGCAGGTGGTAATATTTCTCCAACTGCAGTTCTAATGCAGTTGGAGAAACTATTGCCAGCCAAAACATATGCTTTTGTGAAAACACAGCTTAAAATGTATCGGCGCAAGGCTCGTGGTTCCAGGTGGATCATTCAGGACAAAGCCATGTTCTTGGGTCTGCTACATGCAAGTCCAAAATGTTACAGGCTACTGTCACACCTCTTTTCTGTGCCATCTGTCCGCACACTGCAGATAATTGTGAAGTCTATAATAATCAAACCTGGCTTTAATGACAGTATTCTCAGGACCATGAAGAAGGCTATGGAGACCACCGGACTAATGGATAGGGTCTGTGCCATCATCACTGATGAAATGTCCCTAAAACAGGCAGTCCACTTTGATGAATCTGCAGACAAGGTTGAGGGCTTTGAGGACTTCGGAAAAGGACAACGCACTCCATATGTTGCCAGCTATGCAACCTCATTCATGGTGAGAGGGCTGTTCCGCAAATGGAAACAACTTCTTGGGTACTGCTTCAGCAGTGGGCCCATACCACATGGTCGGCTTCATTCCTTGCTGCTAGATGCAGTTTGTGTAGTAAGACAAGCTGGAATGGACTGCTTAGTCTTTATCTGTGACCAGGGTGCTGGCAACCGTGCTATGCTTGCTCATCTTGGAGTATCGAATGAGAAGCCGTATTTTGAAGTGGATGCTGTCAGGGTTTACTGCCTGTGGGATCCCCCACATCTCATTAAAAACAACTGGCGCAACCACGGGTTCACACTAGACGGTAACCACATATATTGGGCTATTCTGGAGGATCTATATAACTTTGACTCCAAACAAGAGATCCAAATGTGTTGCCGTCTCAGTAAGAAACATGTGTACCTCCCTCCGTTTGCTTCTATGAGGGTTAAGTATGCAACTCAAGTCCTGAGCCACTCAGTTGCTGTGGGGATACAGACCCTGTCACAGATCAAGCAGCTCACAGGTCAGACACAGAGAAACTACATGGCAGCTGCCACATTCTGTGAGAACTTTGATGGGATCTTCAACTGCTTCAATTCCAAGCTGCTTAAGGATCCTCACCAGCTTAAATGTGCTCTCTCTGACGCCTCTGCACATTTTCCATTCATGGAGTGGTTGCCCCGCCTGAGGGTTGAAGGTGCTCGCCCTGGAACCATGCAGCTCCCCTGTGTAGTGGGGTGGCAGCACAACATTGTGTGCTTGAGGATGATCTGGCTTGATCTCCAACAACATCACAATGTATCCTACTGTACGGATATAACTAAACTTTGCTGTTTCATAGCTTTGCTTAATTACTGATTCAGACCCTCCGCAAAGGGGTTATAACAAACAGGTCTGGTAACTGTGATTTAACACACACCAATTGTAACATTTATATTACTCAAACATACATAGCCTCGACGTTGCAATAATGCCCGTAAACAATCACTTGATTTTGGCCATTTTATTACTATTATCTCATAACACACTCACACACGTACAAACATACTTCTACTAAACTTGTGTACAGTATAAAGCCTTATTTGCCTTGTCTGGCCCGTGTTAGATCTAGTACAATAGCATGATGATCATTACAAAGGAAGTCAGAGACTGTGGCGTTTAGTGGTAGTAACTGCAAACAAGAGAAACACAAGATACATACTATTAATTCACAGATATAGCGACTGCATAGATGCATCATTTATGACTGAATTTAGAGCATTTAACGAACATATAACACATTAAAAGGACTTACTTAAACGCGTCATCCCGTCTGTTACATTGTACTGAATGGAATGAAAGAACATTCTACACATCCTGATCTGTGCATACGCTCGCCTCTTTCTCTGTCACCTGACACTTCCTGCCCCTCACATACCATGTCCTAGTATGACCTCGCATTCCACATAGTATATAGTTGGTATCACATTGGTAACACATTGGTAACACATTTACCCCCCAATTAGCTGTATTAATATCTACATCCCTGAGACATACTGTAATTGGTTGATAAGAGGATCTCTGTTCTTATATAACACAGAGTATTTACTGTATAGGCAGTGAACTTCATAATAGCACCAACATTCTATACATAAATGACACAACATGAAGTTACAAATATAAGCTGGGCCGGCACTTAATATTATAATGATCCCACTCACGGAATAAACTCGACACCTCCCACTTTTAGGCTACGGTTTGAAATAAACCCAGTAGGCTAAATAGATTCCCCACAATCATTTGCAAACAAAAACATTCAAACAAAAATAAAAAATAAGTATATCAATCATGCTTCTAATCGATGAACGCCTCCGGATGGCACTCACCAGCTGAATTTATGAAATAATAAACCTAGTTTACTTTCATGCACTGAATTAATTTTGATCTCAAACTGACTGTAGGAGGTAGGCACCACCGCTTTGCTCCTTACTGAGTGACAAGTATGCCCCATCACCCAGCTGCCTCAAGTAAATACCCACTGACTAGTCTTACTCGCGCAGCATGCATATGGAAGAGTTCGTTAGGGTATTTCTCAAGAGGACTTTCTAGTCTAATTTACTGATCTTCAACCGGGATTAGGACAACCAGCCGCCGCACATCACGATGGAGGATGACGGATGGCCATGCCACCACGTCTTTCACCACCTGCGACCAACTGATGGGCAGACTTGGACATGTCCGCACCTTTACGTCCCTGACGACACCCTGGTTATCTGGATTCACCTCCACGACACGACCCATCCGGAATCGACCTCGTAGAGCATTCTGGTCCGCGACCCACACCAGGTCGCCGACGGCCACATTCCGTGCTGGAACGTGCCATTTCTCTCGGATGAAGAGATGAGGGCCCGCCAACTGGCTCCACCGCTTCCAGAACTTGTCCACCTCGCGCTGGACCGCCCGAAGACGACTGTACGGGTAGCTAGGGAAGTCAAAGCCCAGGATGTCTCCCCTGGGCCCTGCCCGCCCCAACAGCAGAGAGTTGGGAGTGATGATGTCCACGGAATCCTCGTCGACTTGAGTTCTGGCTCCGATGGGTCTTTCGTTGGCCAGGTTAGCAGCAAGGTAGAGTAGAGTCTGGAACTCCAACGCCGACAGATCATCGGTGTCGCCGACGCTGCTCAACGCCCTTTTCAGAACATGGACGGCAGCTTCGGCCGCCCCGTTCCGATGCGGTGAGTCCGCTGGGCTAAACTCCCATGCCCAGTCGGTCCCTGCAACTGCTGCTCTTTGCTGGATCTGCTCCTTGTCAATGTCCCCTAGGAACTTGTATAGATCCTCCAATGCTGGCCTCGCGCCAACAAAGTTCGTACCCTGATCAGACCACAACTTTTTTGGATGGCCTCTCAGAGCAGTGAATCGCTGGTAGGTCTGCAGAAAGCCTTCTGTAGACAAGTCCTCAACTAGGTCTGCATGGACAGCCCGTGAGGCCATGCAACTGAAGACCACGCCCCAGACTTTTCTCTTAATGCGTCGCTTCACAGTGCCCCTGACAGTGTAAGGACCGAACAAATCCAGCGTTGTGTACTCGAACGGAGCTGCTGGACTTGTGCGCACTGTAGGAAGATTAGCCATCACTTGACTGGATAGCTTAGCCCCCCGTTTGCGACAAAACAGGCAAGAGTCGATCACCTTACGTGCGACCCTTGGCCCCTGAACCACCCAGGCTTTCTTCCTGACTCGCAGGAGTGTCCCAGCCACGCCCTCGTGGTTTGCACGATGGGCCTCCTCACACAGTAGTGTGCTGAGTCGTGCCTCGTAAGGAATGATGGGCACGCCCTGGCTTTCTTGGTCAACGGTCTGAACCCGGCCTCGGCATAGCAAGAGACCTGTCTTGTCGTTCTTACTAACTACAAGACGGTTTAGTGTCGTTGTCGGGAAAGAAATTCCCTCTTGGGCGGCAAGGCACAGCTCCTTAAATGCTGTGTCCCGCTCTCCGACAGAGAGCACCGCCCCCCACTGTACACGACTGCCGGACTTGAATAAGCCTCCGTGGCCGTGCAACACTCTGCGGACGTAGCCAACTGCCCCGCAGAGTTTTGACAGTGTGCTGCATCTAGCCAAGTCCATTTGGTTCACAAGGCCTGACCCCCACAGCTGTTCAGTTTCGTCATTAGATGCTGCCACAGAACCCCCATCACTGACTGGTGAAGGACCCCTGCTGACCGCTGGAGACCCCCCATTGTCTGGTGAAGATCTGCCACTGACTGGTGAGGACCCGCCACTGTCTGGCAGTGGCGCGGACCCCTGGTTCTTAGTTTGGGATCTAGTAACAGCAGCAGAGAATGCTTTCATTTTGAACACTTTTCTCTGCAATGTACTCACGATTTCCCGCGATGAAGCAGCCACCTCAGCAGCAGACTTCATAGGCCATTGGTCGACTGGTCTGGCTAGGAACTCTGGTCCCTTTTGCCACAGGGAATCACTGTCTAATTGCTCAGGAGAACCCCCCCTCGTGACTAGATCAGCTACATTTTCCACCCGGGAACCCACCACCAGTCAGTCACAGGCCCCGCCTTCTGGATTTCCCCAACCCTATTAGCGAAGAACGTTTGGAACCCATAACTGTCCCTTTGAATGGCACCCAGCACTGTCTGGCTGTCGACAAAGTGATACCACTTCTCGATTGTCAGCCTGCTATGCTTCAGCACGTACCCTTTCAGTCGTGCGGCAAAGACAGCACCGCAGATTTCAGCTTTCACTGCATCGCCCTTTTGGTCTAGAGGAGCCAACTTGGCTTTTGACTCCACCAGACGAGTCTCCACCCCGCTAGCAGTTTCCCACCGCAGGTAGAGCACCGCTCCGTAGGACTCTGAGCTCCCGTCGGAGAAGGTGATGCCCCAGGGCTCCCCCACCCATCCGGGCGGAGTGATACACCTGGGGAACGTGATCGCACTCAGCTTTGCGTATTCCTCAAAAAGTTCAACCGCTTTCACGCGGAGATCGCTAGACAACGGTTGATCCCAAGTGTCTTTGGTCAATGACCCCGCCTCTTGGAACGCCCTCCTGACTAGAATAACGCCTTTCTGTTTCAGAGGCGTCACAAGGCCAATGGGATCATACAGCCCCGCTACTTGACTCAGCAACATACGCCGAGTCAGAGGATCTGGCGTCTTCTCCGCCACCTCCTCCAGAGCAAGGTTTTCCTCGCTCCGCACTTTTTTTTTTCTGGCGGAAAAGTTTATGGCAACCATGATGAAGAGGCTGTCCTCCTTCACATGGTAACCAACCCCCAGAGCCTTATTGTCCTCTTCTCTCATCTGATTCGGGAACAACATAGTCTCTGGTTTCATTTCTCCATCTCCTTCCCTCCCACTTTGGCCTGACCGTACCCAGGGCTTTAGGTGAAACCCCCCGGTAGCCAGAATGGTTTTAACCCCCGCCAGTACCTTCTCCAGCCTCTGGGGGCAGTTGTGAGATAGAAAAATGTCGTCTACGTAAGCGTTCTCCACGATTACGTCCCTCTCGTCAACCATGTGGGTGAACTGAGGTAGATACGCTGTCTCGCGCATCGCTATTTGAGCTATGCTACCCGCTGGACGGTCTCCCATATTGACCCGTACAACTGCATAGTCTTCAATCTTGCTGTCAACTGAGTCTCTCCATAGGAACCGGTGCAAATGTACCTCCCGCTCTTCTAGCCAAACGGAGTGGTACATTTTGCTTACGTCGCCGATGGCGGCGTGTTCCCCTTCCCTGAAACGCAGCAACACTGCTCGGATCGGGTTCAAAACATCGGGCCCCTTTAGCAGGATACTGTTCAAACTCACGCCCCGGAATTCTTGACTACTGTCCCAGACTATCCTAACTGGCGTGGAAACTGAGTGTGGGTTCGGTGCCACAAGATGGTTGATCCACCAAACAGCCCCGTCCCACATGTCCATGGCAGCTTTAGACAGCTTGACAGCAGCACCCCTTTTGAGCATCTCATGCACCTGGCTAGCATAGGCCTGGTACCACACGGGATCTCGCCTGAGACGTTTCTCAGACTTTAAGAACGTGGCCTCAACCGCCGCTCTGTTATTCGGTAAAGTAGACGGGTCCTCTTTCCAAGGATAGCTCGCGTCCCAATGCGACTCATCGCTGTGAGCGTCGCTTGTCTTAAAAGTCAGGCCCCTCTTGACAATCTCCATTTCTCTCTCGTCAGCGAGAGACATCTCTTTTCCACCAGGGGCGCATTTTCCACAACGACAACCCCCACACAGGGGATCGCATGCCGCCCCAATACTGTCCCAACGCCACCAAGACAGTGCCGCGCTGGTCTCAGTATGGCAAGTAGTAGCGTTAATTTCAACGGCTCCACCTCTCATTGAAAGAGCAAAATGGGTTGACGCCCACTGTCCTGTGACCATTTCACTGGCGTCGAATAGAGACGGATGACATCCGCTAACCGTCTTACCCAAAATCCACCAAACAAGGTACCAAATCTCCACATCTAGCCAACCGCTGTGGGGCTAAACGACCCTCACGCGCACTGATAAGTATTTCCACTTCCAGTGGACGTCGCAACTCCTCCGGATCGGTGCCCGGAAAAAGATCTGCAATGCGCCTAGGATTAACTGGACAATTGATTTTTGCAATCTCATCCAGACCATAACAAGTCATGTCATGGTCCAGTGGAGAAGAGCCCTTCTCCCCCATTGTTTTCAACTTAATGGAGTATTTTTTCGTCTTGAATGTCTTTTTCATCCCCCCAACGCCCTGCACGCTCAGAGTAACAGGTCTTCCTTTCAGCCCGAGCCTTTCTGCAGCTTTGTGGGTGATATAATTTGTATCAGAGGCGAGGTCTATCAACGCCCCCACCCAATCACCACTTTTCGTGGTTACTTCCAGCGTCATCATCAGAGCAGGCAACTCTCCGCCCTCAGTGCAGCCTGTCGTGGCTGTATTGTTTGTGTAAGCTTTGCGCACTATAGCTAGTTGCTTTGGCGTCAACTCGGCCTCAGCAAGCTTAAGTTCAATTTCATGTGTAGGCCCACGTGAGTCCCTCCCCACGCTACTAGCCCCCCCTCTCGCGCTGTCACTATTATTATTATTAGTGCTACTATCCCCGTTACGTGGACGCGCTTTGGGGCACAACTTGAAATTATGAGGAGGCGACGAGCCGTCCCTTTTGCACTCACTTAACCTACACAGGAAATTGTCATTGCGCACTCTGCATTGGCCGTCATGTAGATATAAACACTTAAAGCATGCTTTATGTTTCTTCGCATACGCTCGCCGGCCTTCAACGTTAGCTTTCATGAATATTTTACAACGGAACAATGCCCCTGAGTGATCGCTCTCTCCGCAGATTACGCACGAACCCCGCGCCTCCTCGCCGCTAAACGTAGCCCTTGTCGACGCACGCTTCTCGCGCGCCCCGTTCCCCGGCTTGTCATTCTGTCGGTCATTATTACGGCTACGTGGGCTCGGATCACTTCGTTTGGTCCCTATGCCTTTTGCATTTAATTGTTCTTGTTCAACGAGCACCTTTGTATGCTCGCGTAAGAAGGCAATGAAATGCGTGAACCTGTTCTGGCTATCTATATTGTTATTCGGATTACAACGCATCACAAGCCACCGTTCTTGCATTTCTGGCGGCAATTTAGCCTCCAAATTGTGAATGACGAGTTGATTTTGAATGACGTCGCCAGCATTAAGATCCGCTAGATCTAGAACCGATTGCTCTATTAATCTAACAAGATTTAATGTCTCCTTTGGCTGGCCACTGCTTACAGCGGGCACACTTTCCAACTTCATTATAATCTCCTTAACGATTTGTCCTACGTTTCCATAGTGGAGTTCTAATTTCTGGTAGACCTCATCTGAAGTCTGGCAATAATCAAGCCTTAATTCATCATTTATCCTTTTATCAATGGAATCAATCAGTAGCTGGTAACGCATGTCATCACCCCATCCAGGATTGTCAAAGAGTGCATAAATCCTATGCCACTGTCTCTTCCATCTGAAGTATGACATGCGTTCCCCACTGAATTGGGGTAATTTCATAGGCTGAGCAGCCAGCTTGCTACCGGCTGACTTCTTTCCTCCATTGTCAACGGCGAGAGGTACACTTTCTTGTTTAATTTCCTCTTTCATTTCTATTATTATTGCGCCTTTGTGCTTTAAATCCTGGAGGTTGGCACTCTTACGCGCTTTCAAGGCATATACCTCAGCTAATACCTTGGCCAAATTCCCGTCAGAAATGCAGCCTTCCCAAGAGTTTAATAACGTCTGCATGTCTGTTAATGATCGATCAATTACACCCTCTAGCCCGTAAATAAGACTTAGGTCAATATCCTGTTCTTTGTAACGGTCAGGATGTGCTCTATCTGCCGCCTCTGCCACCCACTTGAGTGCGCGCTGCACAGACTCATCTATGAACCGCTTCCATAAGTTTTCCTGCAATTCTGTCCGAGCCAAAAGATAGGACATCTTTGCGGCATCGAGTCTCGTACTAACAACAGCTATGTCTACAGCGTTTTCATCAGCCTCTACCATTGCACTTGTATAATCCGTGCTACAAGTTAGAAGCTCATCAAAACCTATATCCATGTCTTTCAGTAAAGCCTTAAGTTCACTTTCGGACTTATGGGCAGCCGTACTTTTGGCTTTGGTCGTTAACTTTGTTAACGTGCCTTGGCTCGACGCGCGCGCTTTCTTTAACGCAGCTAAGGCCGCCATGGTTACACGAAATGGCTACTCGCTCGCCCCCCCCACCAACCTTGTCTCTCAAGATGGCCGGTCCGGCGTTCCTCCCTGGCGGCCAGTCGTGCTGTGAAACATACACAATGCGGTAGCCCCAACTCCTATGCTATTAGCGTTAGCATTGGCTAGGCTAGCCCCAACAACATCCAACTGGAGTTAACCTCCTTTAGCTTAGCATTAGCGTCAGTCAGCCAGTTAACCTCCTTTAGCTTAGCATTAGCGTCAGTCAGCCAAAGTTAGCCACCGTTAGCCTAATGCTAGTTGTTTGCTAGGCACAATGCAATGTCAATAGGAAGGTGGCTAGCTTCTTGCTTGTTTACAATTAGCTTGGTCTGGTATACCCCCCCAAAGGCAATGCACAGTTCCTTTCTGCAACACACAATTCCAGCGATATTCCCCCCAATGCACAAGCACTCATGTGGGCACTGAAACTCTTTATTTAGGTCGGCAAAACCGGATGCTTCCTAGCACCCAGGGCACAACCTCCTTAGCAGCAGGATCACGCTACTAGCATCCTTTCCCGAGTCAACTCAGGTCACCTCAATACGGCGCGGATGATTCCCGCAGATTTCAGCTACCTCCGGCAGCCTACGGGTTTCGGTCGCTGGTCCTTGGACACGGCGATCGATGACGGGTCAGCGATGCTCCGCAAACGCTGGATGGCCGTCCCTTCGTTGTCTTGCTTCTCAGCTAGCGTCACGCTAACAGCAGACAACCACCATTGCTCACGTAGTAGCTAAGCTAATAGCTAAGCTAACACGGGCCGATGGCTTTCATTAGCATTTGTGGATCACACAATGCTCGTATTACTTTGAATAGCTACGGTGAATTAAGTACCGTTGCTTCAGTAACGCGTCGGTGGGTTACACCGCAATGAATTATTACTCACCGGTGATTACACACGGTTAATTATTACTGTACGGATATAACTAAACTTTGCTGTTTCATAGCTTTGCTTAATTACTGATTCAGACCCTCCGCAAAGGGGTTATAACAAACAGGTCTGGTAACTGTGATTTAACACACACCAATTGTAACATTTATATTACTCAAACATACATAGCCTCGACGTTGCAATAATGCCCGTAAACAATCACTTGATTTTGGCCATTTTATTACTATTATCTCATAACACACTCACACACGTACAAACATACTTCTACTAAACTTGTGTACAGTATAAAGCCTTATTTGCCTTGTCTGGCCCGTGTTAGATCTAGTACAATAGCATGATGATCATTACAAAGGAAGTCAGAGACTGTGGCGTTTAGTGGTAGTAACTGCAAACAAGAGAAACACAAGATACATACTATTAATTCACAGATATAGCGACTGCATAGATGCATCATTTATGACTGAATTTAGAGCATTTAACGAACATATAACACATTAAAAGGACTTACTTAAACGCGTCATCCCGTCTGTTACATTGTACTGAATGGAATGAAAGAACATTCTACACATCCTGATCTGTGCATACGCTCGCCTCTTTCTCTGTCACCTGACACTTCCTGCCCCTCACATACCATGTCCTAGTATGACCTCGCATTCCACATAGTATATAGTTGGTATCACATTGGTAACACATTGGTAACACATTTACCCCCCAATTAGCTGTATTAATATCTACATCCCTGAGACATACTGTAATTGGTTGATAAGAGGATCTCTGTTCTTATATAACACAGAGTATTTACTGTATAGGCAGTGAACTTCATAATAGCACCAACATTCTATACATAAATGACACAACATGAAGTTACAAATATAAGCTGGGCCGGCACTTAATATTATAATGATCCCACTCACGGAATAAACTCGACACCTACCTTGACAAATCGGTTGAATCAAGACTGCCTTGAGAATGCCTACTCATGCATTAGGGGTATGTAAAAAATAAATATATTATATCAGTACATTGCATGGTATTGTATTCTAACTTTATGTAACTATTTTGTGTAGCTCGTGGTGGAAACCGTGACAATCCTGACTCTGTCCAGTTTGAGTGTGAGTACCGGGCTGTGGCAGCTGGAATGATCTTTAAAAACTTGGAGAAGACTAACTGTGAACAAGACCTTGACAGTTTCTTGCTGCAGTGTAATACATGTGTGTCCCAGGTGTAGTAGATGAGGCCTATGGAACTCTCATTTGCTCATCACTTCACAGTTTGCTGACCACTGATCCCTTACACCAAAAACATGTTGTTGTAAACCCGGCAGGACACAGATACCATGTATCAGTGTTACACTGGAAGCCTTTGAAGGCTAGCGCTCGCTACACTCCTCCAAGCCCAACCAACCACAATCAGTAAACTCAGGGGTTTTTGGTTGATGGATGGACTAAGCAGAGCCGCCATGTCTAGAACGGCCCCCAGAAACACATTCATCGTGTCAAAAAGGGTTTAAAGAAAGAGACTGTTGGGACGCCTCCCCACAGCTGCGCTTCTCCAACCAAGGCCGTTCACTTAAAGATTAGAACCATAAGGAATGTATACTTCAATGCCTTATACAAGTGTCTACTGTACGTTAAAAGATATGCAAGAATGCCCCTTTGAAACAAGTTGTGGGAAAGAAGTTTTAATCTAAAAACAACAGATTACAATACATGAGTTCTTGAAATGTGTTATTTCTCTTCTTCACTCTAACTCTCTCTCTCTGTGAAACCTGACCACCCCAAGGGGACGCCCCAAAATATGCAAATACGCTTGGCAACGAACGGGAAAAAGCTACTGCAGCTAGACGAAAGTTTAGTTTATGTTCTGTGAGTAAATGTATGTAGAGCGTTTTCTAACTCTCTCTCCCTTTTCCCGAGTCCTGTGGCGTGTTTGTGTGTTAGTCTGTGTTTGTGTTTAAACACCCACAAGTGGTGACATTAGGAGAACGTGAAGAAGAAATTACCATCTGCAATGAAATTGACTAATCGTGCGTTTCATCGATATAGCTGTTGACGAACATTCTGTATCAAGAACCGCGCGCTGTCAATACTCCAAAGACCGTCCACCCAGTCAGAGTGACTCTGACAACCCTGTTTGGCAAAGTTCAAGTGTATTTTGCTGAAACTTCGCCAAGCTGAACCACAGAGAATAACCAAAAGAGGTTTCATTCCAACGAGGGAACTCCGTTGGATCGATTAGATGCGGGTTGGATAACCTTGCCTACGAATGAACTTTTGCTGGTTACTTGGAAAGAGGTAATCGAAGAACTGTCGATAAAAGAGTCAAAGCCGATGAAGAATTGTCGATAAAAGAGACATAAGCCGTCAGAAGAGGATACCAATCGATCGACTGGTTCATCGTTTGCACGCGTCAACCACAGGTCTGTCATTGTTACATCACGTTGTGACAGGGAACATCATTGTGCTCTTTGACAAGCGTCGCCAAGCTAGCCTCTACCCCTCTTCCTATCTCTGTCTTTTCTTTCAATACAAGAACTCATTTGTTTATCATATTCAGTTATTGCAGTGCCTTTGAGTGACATATAGTTTGAATCTGTTATTTACTATTTGAACACGGCTGTGTTTTGAACGTTTACATTCTTGTTCACTTGAAAATAGTTAATAAACTCTAAAGGATTTGAAATAGATTCTCTCATTGTCATTACTGAACAGGTCTTGTGGATTTATTATGAATAGGAAGGAGACAATGTACCGCGAAATTAACAAACGATAATGAGACTGATTAAATGATCCATATATTGCATTCATATGAGGAAATGAGCATCAATCTCTGATTGGTGGGCATTTTCATATGACCGGAATATATTATCACACATTACACCAGTGATATTTACTACACAGGGGAGTCCCCAGGTAATCCTGCAAAATATTTGCGTTTATTCAAATTCAGATATATGTGGATCTGCATAGGCTATATGTGATGTTTTTTTAAATATCTGCTCATTTCACCTTGATCCACAGGTCATCACAGACACCAGGCAGATATTGAGCATGACTATACTTCACAGGAGCATACCCAGGTAAGCCTGCTCGATTGTTTCAGCATGCTATTTAAGTGACATAAGTGGATCTTCATAGGTTACATGTGAAATTATTTTTTTATATTTTATATCTGCTCATTTCAGCGTGATCCCCAGCCCCAGGTCATCACCGGCACCAAACACTAGGACTTCTGATTTGTTGGTACAGACCCTATTTGTTGTCAGTTATGGAGGGTGGCTATACTATCTTTGTTGTCCGGGGTTATTGGAAGGTAAAGTTGTGTGTCATTGGCGTAACAATGGAATTGAATATTATAACTGCGGATTATGTCACCTAGGGGGAGCATGTAGAGGGAGAATAGTATAGGGCCGAGGATCGAGCCCTGGGGGACCCCACAATGTAAGGGGGCTTTTGATGATGACACATTGCCGATGGTGACTGGAGAGCCACACCGGAGATTCCCACGCTAGCTATGCTACAGTAAGTAATAAACTTGGCTAGGCAGAGAAGTGACACATTGAGTACTGATCGTAGCTGAGATAGCCACTGTTCCAGACACTGCAGGAGCCGAAGATAACATAATGGATGATTAGGTTTTTATTTAGCATAATAAGTAAACAGTTATATGACATGGTAGAGCTTATGGTTAATATTTGTCTGTATTTTGTTTTTCCAGGGCAGTGATGTTTTGCCTGAGCGTGAGGGTGTCTTACCAAAACGTGTCATGGGCCTGCTGAGTGACATGACGCCACCAGTTTCAGGAACATCTGGATCTGATGGGAGTGTACTAGTTTACCTGGCTGGGTATGTGGGCAGCATGAAGGCTGTGAGGAGATTTGTAAACAATCCCTGTAAGGACTGTGAAATTGTGACCACAGTTGTCCCCGCTGATTCACAGTATGCATTCCTCAAAGCCAAACAGTACACAGATTTGAATTTGGGAGAGAAGGGTCTAAAAGTGCCTACCATACAACCAAACATAACAACTATATTGTTGTGACAAGTGACAACTATCTAAATATCTAATACTGTAAGTTCACGGTTTACATCAATCAGCCTCTGAAACCCATGCATGGCTTGTTCCATTGCGAAACGTGCCTCGGCCACCACCCCAAACAAAAAACAGACACACAAGCTGTCGACACCTCGTTTCATGGCGTGTTGACAGCTTGCAGATCTGCTCTTTTGGGCACATAACCAATGATGTGTGACGCGCAACGGATCATACGGTATAAGCTACAACTAAGCATTTTTGCAACCAATGTACGTGGGAATGGTGGGCAATATGGAACTTGACGTTAATGCAGTGAACATTAATTACGTAGTGTTTAACGAGGTCAGCAGCCGAAGGACACACGAAACACAAACACCCGATGGTTCAGCAACGTTAAATGACGTTGGATAGCTGATGCGGAGCCAAACACATTTGTTTACTTTCACCGTTTTAATATTTAAATGTTATGATGAAAGCTCCACCGTGCATCAGTGCTCGCCTCGCCACTGTGGGTATGAACTATGAAATCAGCTGAGCTCCACACCTGAGGTTCATTTGCACAATTGCGCTGCGGGAAGGGAAAGGAATGGGATTGGATTTTTTTTCCCGGGGCATTTCATTCATTATTGTAGGTCCAAAAATACGTTAATGACTCGTCAATACAGCACTAGTGATTGAGAGTCATTGAGCTCGAGTCCAAGTCGAGTCTGGAGTCTTTAAGGGTTGAGTCTAGAGTCCCATTTGTGGCGACTCGAATAAGGAGTCTTTTAACTCGAGTCGCCATCTCTGACTGGCAGCCATGACAACCAACATTAACACAACAACAAAGACGACAACAACAATATAAAAGCATTCCTTCGATAAAGAAGTAAAATAAAAATCACACCCGTGTGAAGTGAGGGGTGCTCTTATCATCTTGCAACATCGCAGAAGGGAATTCTAACTCATGTTGCTATGATTAGGTGATGTAACGATGATGTAAAACAAACGGTGACAAAACAAACATTACATTCTCTTTATTGTTACTGGCGTTTTTAAAACAAACATTGAACTAAAAACAAACATTAAACCTGTATATAGGACGGGCTAGCGCCCCTCAAAAATCACGCCTGTGTGAAGTGAGGGGCGATCTTATCATCGTACATCATCATACATCATCTCATTCCGGCCAATCAGAATTTGCGTCCTCACCTTCGTCTTCAATGTTTGTGTTTACATGAACACTCAAAATTGTCCATTCGTTGTCACAGGATTTAATGTTTGTGTAGGACAAAGTTTGTGCACACACGAAAAGTTGGATAAAACAGGGGCTATTGCTCCTCAAAAATCACACCTGTGTGAAGTGAGGGGCGCTAATATATTAAAGTCTAACTCATGTTGATTAGGTGATTGTGATGTAAAAACAAACGGTGCAAACACAAACGTTAAACGCCATTAACATATAAAGAGTCAATATGACGTAATTGTTCCCTTCATTGTCAACATTATGACGTAATTGTTCCCTTCATTGTCAATGCACTTACAAAACAAACATTGAACCAAAGACAAACATTAAACCTGTGTATAGGAGAGACTAGTGCCCCTCAAAAATATGACCAATTAATACAACAGCGTGTCCTAAGAAGTAACCAAAATATCACACTTGTGTGAAGTGAGCGGTGCCTTTGATGAGTTGATCTGCTCATCACTCACAACTGCATAAAACAATGGAAACTAAATAAGAGTCGGTGCACTCGAAGAATATACACTGTAGTGTAGGATATCTGTTCTATTTCCAGAGCTGAGCCTGTTGGTGTCCACTGAAAAGACGTCCAAGTAAACTACAGGAATGTAAGTCAAGGTAAGCGATTACATTACATACAGTGCCTGGAGTCTGGAGCCAGTGCCAAGAAATGCACGAAAAAAGGCTACGAAGACAACGTGATTTGCCCCCTGTGAACCGGAAGTAGTAATCGGCCATTTTTGAGTCAGCGTCGGGACCCTATAGTCTACGGGAATGTAACTCAAGTTAAGTAGGGAATGTAAGTCAAGTTATAGGTTAATGTAAGACCACTCAATTCAAAGCGCTTTATTGGCATGAGAAAACATACATTTACATTGCAAAGGCAAAACATGGAACAATAGCCTACAATCAAAACAAAATGTATGTACAATTGAAAGTCAGAATGTCCAATAAATCACTTTCTATATGTACCGAGGTCACTCGATGCGGCTGGTGCAGGAATACACACTAGGCATGCCACGGTATGAGATTTTACAGTACGGTACGGTGCCGGTATTGAAAACCTATACCTCGGTATTCCACGGTATTTATATTAAAAAAAAAAAAAAAAAAAAAAGATTGCGCCCCCCCCCCCCCCACCTATGTCTAGTGACTACCCCCACCTCCTTATAAGCCCTTCTTTGTTCCCCAACCTGTAGGCCTACATATCTTATTTATTTATTTTTCCCTTTTTATGATCATTTGAATTTTGTTATTTGTCATGTGACTTGTCATGATTATGAATTGATTACCCAGGACCGAATGGAAACAAGACTGCAAGGACTTTTTTCAGTGATCCCTTTGGACATTGACTGTACCCTATACTGATTACATTTCTGCCAATAAAGTATTCAATCATTGAATCAATAGCTATTCACCACTGTATTTCACTGTACTATGGCTCCCCCTAATGGCCGTTTTGTACCCTGCACGCTGTAATGCAATCTGCGCATGCTCGCAACTGCGTGCCTCTGTGTTGTTGACACTTGACAGTTCACACTTTTAGTTTAGTACATGTGGAAATATGGAATATACAATTGGATCTGGGTGTCTTTCAGCAACACTAACTCAAAGGTAGGAAGCAACTTTTCAATCTACTGCAGCTGTGTGGTGAAAATAAACGTTTTGCCTTAGTCTGGGAGTGGAGTTGCACTGCATGCGCAGCATGCGCCGCCCACCAACGCTGTATTAAAATACCGTAAACTCGGAAATCTCACGGTATCAACACCGTGGCTGTTCCTGTCGCGGTATTACCGAAATTCGGTAAACCGCGGCATGCCTAATACACACCATGATTAGTTTTTAGGGTGGTTGTGTTCCATTTGATATCCTTATGCTATTACAGCAGCTCACGGATCTTGCTGATGTGTTTGCACATTGTTGAGGGGCGCTGGCCCCTCCTTTGCCCAGCTTTCCGGGTTTGTGTAAACACAAACATTGGCTTGTAATTGGCTGATCACCCCATAGCGAGCACCCCATTGGCTGAGCAAAGTATACATATTGACAATAAAAGTGAGGGAAGAAAAGTGAAGACGGAAAAGTGAGGGCGCAAATTGTCATTTCACATGGGTGTGATTGTTGTATTTTGCGCAGCACTTCCAGCTCTCTCTCCCTCTCTCTCTTATTGAAAGATGAACAGTAATCAGACATGAAATGGGGAGAGAGATGGGGGGGTGACACACAGAAAAGGTCGTCGGGATCGGGACTCGAACCCGCAACACGCTGTAAAGCTGGATTACGAGCACAGGTGCCCAGACAGCTACGCCAGCCACTCGGGCCCTGAAGTTTGTTTGCGTGGTAGTTGCGTGCCGTCATGCAAGTGTTAACACACAGGGGGGGGGGGGGGGTCCTGGTGGAAAAGGGGTCTCAGAGGTACAGACACCCCCACGTTGAGAACCAGTGCTTTTAGACCAATGACATCAAGTCCTTCGGCTTCCCTGATTGGCCGACGCAACACGCCGGCTTCACGGATTGGCCGCTGGCTTCATGTGACGTTTGTAGCGGTGCAGCGATATAAAAGGTAGTGTGCGGTGACAGAACTGCATTATGGGACAGAGAGACAGAACTGCATTCTGGGACAGTGAAGCAAGAGATTTCGGACAACAAAATGATGCGCTGGACCGTCCACCTGAAAGCAGGAGTAAAGGTTTACAGCCGTGCAGCTGTGGTGCTGCAGTACGAGCTGTACTGCTTTGTAGAAGACAGTGATCACATTGATGTTCATGTCTGCAACACAGTGTCTTTATGCTGGAGGAAGTTCACCCCAGTGACCTCTGGGAGAGGAAAACATCACCTTGAGATTCCATCCAGTCGCTGGGGCCATTCAGCTGTGCTGGTAGAAGTTACAGTCTTCATCTGGGGAGGCTTCTGGGGAGACGATTACTACAATGTGCTTTATGCATTTGATGTCGACGCCCACAGATGGTTCAAACCCAGGGTTTCTGGGACTGTTCCAGAGGCGAGGTGGAGCCACTCAGCCTGTGTCTTGGGGAAGGTCATGTTTATCCATGGAGGATGCACCCAGATGACTGGATACACTAATGATATGTACAAGTTGGACACCAGCACAATGTTCTGGACTTTAATTAACAAAAGAGGAACTCCGCCACTTGCTTCAGAAATGCACTCAGCCACCATTATCGGGACAAAGATGTTTGTATCTGGACTCTACTGCAACAATTTGTTTTTGTTTGACACAGAGACCAACCTCTGGATGAACACACCTTCTGCACAGCATCATCCAGAAGAACGCTGTTGTCATTCAGCATTCACCTACAATGGAGAGCTGTATATATTTGGTGGCTTCGATAATAATGTCCAGGACCTCAATGATCTGTGGAAATTCAGTCTAAAGACCTTCTCCTGGAAGAAGGTTGAGCCCAAGGGGAAACAACCCTGTCCAATATATAATGTGCTGTTGCATGATGGGAGATCGGATCATCCTCTTTGGAGGATACAAAGGAAACCGCAACCCTACTGATGAGCTGTACATCTTAGACTTGAGTCCTACTCTTAAGACGTTATGCAAGCTAGCATTTATTCAGTACGGTCTGGATCAGTCAGAACTTCCACACAACATCAGGTGGGAGCTGGCAGCAGAGATGCCCACGAGTCTCGGAGCTCCAGTCCGAGTAGAGTCTGGAGTCTCTGGGGTTAAGTCCGAATCGAGTCTAGAGTCTTTGGGGGTTAAGTACAAGTCGAGTCTCGAGTCTTTAGCCACGAATATGAGTCGAGTCTGGAGTCTCATTAAAACAATGAAAAAAGAAATTAATTTAATTAATTATACGACATAGCCTATACTGAAATACAGTTGTGGTGATCTACACACCCAACCCGAAATGAAAAATGCATTTCGTACATACACTTTCATACATATATTCATTTAGGCTCCTTGCGTCTATCAAATAATCAAATCAATTGCGTACTGCTGTGCATAACAAGGACGCTCAACCACAGCCAGTTTCAAGAGGAAAGGCACAATGTATACTCACGTTGAAATCAGCTGAGCTCCGCACACCTGAGGTTGATTTGTGCAATTGCGCTGCGGGAAGGGAAAGGAATGGGATTGGATTTCATTCATTCATGTAGGCAGGCCCACGGGAAGTACTTTACACTCGCAGGAGCTGAGCGTCTAGTAGGGGGTGCGCGCGCGTAGCGCGCCGCAAAAATGCGCGTGCACGCGCTTCATGCACGCGCATTTTCGCGCATTTTCACGCGCAAACGTGGCCTTTACTTTCCCTCTCCACACGCAAGTTATATGAACGAACTGACACAGGCAATTAACCAGGATAAGGTGCCAATACTGTGATACAGCATATGTTATTCTTTTTTTTCTTCTTCCCCTCCTGTTCGAGGGGGGGCTGTGCCTGGGGGGAGGGGGTGCTACAGCCCCCCCAGCACCCCTACTTCCCTCAGCCATGAATGTAGGTCCAAGACTCGTCAATACTGCACTAGTGATTGAGAGTCATTGAGCTCGAGTCCAAGTCGAGTATGGAGTCTTTAAGGGGCGGGTCCGAGTCGAGTCTAGAGTCCCATTTGTGGCGACTCAAGTAAGGAGTCTTTTAACTCGAGTCGCCATCTCTGACTGGCAGCCATGACAACCAACAATACCAACAACTAAGACGACAACAACAATATAAAAGCATGCCTTCGATAAAGAAGTACAATAAAAATCACACCCGTGTGAAGTGAGGGGTGCTCTTATCATCTTACAGCATCGAGGAGGGAATTCTAACTCATGTTGCTATGATTAGGTGATGTAACGATGATGTAAAACAAACGGTGACAAAACAAACATTACATTCTCTTTATTGTTACTGGCATCTTTAAAACAAACATTGAACTAAAAACAAACATTAAACCTGTATATAGGACGGGCTAGCGCCCCTCAAAAATCACACCTGTGTGAAGTGAGGGGCGATCTTATCATCGTACATCATCATACATCATCTCATTCCGGCCAATCAGAATTTCCATCTTCAATGTTTGTGTTAAGCAATGTTTGTGTTTACATGAACACTCAAAAGTGTCCATTCGTTGTCAATGGGATTTAATGTTTGTGTAGGACAAAGTTTGTGTACACACACCAAAAGCTGGACATAGCAGGGGCTATTGCCCCTCAAAAATCACACCTGTGTGAAGTGAGGGGCGCTAATTAAAGTCTAACTCATGTTGATTAAGTGATGTAATGGTGATGTAAAACAAATGCAAACACAAACATTAAACACCATTAACATATAAAGAGTCAATATGACGTAAATGACACATTATGACGTACATTTTCCCTTAATTGTCAATGCATTTACAAAACAAACATTGAACTAAAGACAAACATTAAACCTGTGTATAGGAGGGGCTAGTGCCCCTCAAAAATATGACCAATTAATACAACAGCGTGTCCTAAGAAGTAACCAAAATATCACACTTGTGTGAAGTGAGCGGTGCCTTTGATGAGTTGATCTGCTACACTCACCATCACTCACAACTGCATAAAAAAATGGAAACTAAACAAGAGTCGTTGCAGTCGAAGAATATACACTGTAGTGTAGGATATCTGTTCTATTTCCAGAGCTGAGCCCGTCGGTGTCCACTGAAAAGACGTCCAAGTAAACTACAGGAATGTAAGTCAAGGTAAGCGATTACATGCTGCCGCGCAGTGCCTGGAGTCTGGAGCCAGTGCCAACAAATGCACGAAAAAAGGCCACGAAGACAACGTGATTTGCCCCCCCGTGTACCGGAAGTAGTAATCGGCCATTTCTGAGTCTGCGTCGGGACCCTAGAGTCTAGTGATAGAAACGCTAATATGCTAATCGGGAGGTCACAATATTTTTTTATTAACTACGGGAATGTAACTCAAGTTAAGTAGGGAATGTAATCAAGTTATAGGTAAGACCACTCAATTCAAAGTCCTTCATTGGCATGATAAAACATACATATACATTGCAAAAGCAAAACGTGGAACAATAGCCTACAATCAAAACAAAATGTATGTACAATTGAAAGTCAGAACTTAAGGTCCAATAAATCACTTTCTATGTACCGAGATCACTCGATGCGGCTGGTGCAGGAATATATAACATGATTAGTATTTAGGGTGGTTGTGTTCCATTTGGTATCGTTTTTCTATTACAGCAGCTCATGAATCTTGCTGATGTGTTTGCACATTGTTGAGGTGCGCCAGCCCCTCCTTTTCCTAGCCTTCCGGGTTTGTGTAAACACAACATTGGCTTGTAATTTTGACCCCATAGTGATGATTTGATTGGCTGAGCAAAGTATACATATTGACAATAAAAGTGAGGGCGCAAATTGTGATTGGCCAGAATGAGATGATGTATGATGATGTATGATACAGTGGATACAGTACAAAAAAAAGGAAAAAATTCAGAATATTCTTCTCTCGCCTGGTATCATTGAGGGTGCACACGTCCAATGCATGCATGTGGCCACGTCCTGCGGACGGATTGTGTTAAGGAGCTTTGTGTGTCCGTGGGTGGGTGGCTGGCTGGCTGGGTCTGTCCGAGCATGAAAATAGCGTTTGGTTGGTTTTCACAACCAAGCAAGTGTCACTGTTGCACAGCATCACACACACGCACACACACACACACACACACACACACACACACACACACACACACACACACACACACACACACACACACACACACACACACACACACACACACACACCACACACACACACACACACACACACTGTATATATGATGATTTTGGGTGTGACACTACATTATAGTGACAGTACAGTACAGTAGAGGGACCCCCACACGGTAATTGTCATTTCTCAACCGTTTTGGACACGGGGCGGCTCGCCGGAACCGGCCCGATCCCCTGGGCGTGTTCCTGTGGGTCTGGAAGTTTCGAGGACCCCCTGGGGACGCGCACATGGAGTTGCACCACTTACTTCACACAGGTGTGATATTATTGTTATTGTCTCCACCAGGCCGAAGGCATGGGGAGAGAGTATGTTTTGCACTCCGTCCGTGTGTCTGTCCGTCCATCCGTCCGTGTGTCCGTCCGTCCGTGTGTCCGTCCGTCCGTCTGTGAACAGCTAATCTCTGGCACCGTTGGCTTGATCGCAGCCATACTCTGCACACACACTCCCTGAATGCCAGAGCTGAACCTCTGCCCCAAAGTTTTCACATTGGCCTGTTATAGCGCCACCAGGAGGCCGCTTTGTGCAAAACAAATGTTTTGACAGTACACCTACAGATTTTGTCCAAACATTACGCAAATTGGTACACAGTCTCTCTAGAGCCATTCAACGAAACGTGTCTTTCAGATTTTTCAGACTCCATCCTGATTGGCTAAGATTGGCTTCCAAAGTTCGCAGGAGTGCTCTGTTTAAAACAAAATGCTGCAAATCATGAACACATGGTGTGATTTCCGTGAAATTTTGCACGCACATTCCCACTAGGTCGAGGAAGAAATGCCACTTGAATATTTTCAACTCAGCCTCATGGTGGCGCTATAACTGGCCGATTTGTGTTTTACCTATAACTGCACCGATCTGTGTAAAACCATGTACGCACACTCCCTAGAGGCTAAGGAAAAACCTTTGCCTGGAATTTTTCACATCTGCTCTTTATAGCACCACCAGGAGGCCGACATATGTAAAACACATTTTCTAATATTACTCCTTCAGATTTTATCCAAATTTCACGCAGATCGGTACACATGCTCTCCATAGTCATGTGATCATGTGATTTGTTTGATTTCTCATAATTATCCATCCTGATTGCCTACGATTGGCTTCTAAAGTTTTCAGGAGTAGCCCGTTTTGTACCCGTTTTGTACAAATTGCCACAACTCCGCAACGCAGCGTCCGATTGCGGTGAAACTGTGCATGCCTATTCCCACTACTAGGCTGAGGAAGAAATGCCACTTGACAGTTTTCAAATCAGCCTCATGGTGGCGCTACAACAGGCCAAGTCGCGTCACACACACACACACACACACACACACACACACACACACACACACACACACACACACACACAAACATGTTTATATTACTCCTAAACATTTTGCCAAACATCACACACACACAAACATGTTTATATTACTCCTAAACATTTTGCCAAACATCACACACAATCCTATCCTCCTGGTGGAGACCTGTGCCCAGAAGGGCACTTTTTATTTTATTTTTTAACGGATATTTTGGGGGATTTTTTGCCTTTGACAGATGAACAGTAATCAGATCCATATATGGGAATGTCAATCTATGGCCATATCATTTCCCGTTGGTTCGTTCATCACCTAAATCTGCATATATGGAGCCGGCCAGCAAATCTACATCTGACCTCAAACCTAAACCTGTACCTCTGAGACCAAAAGGGGTTTCAGAGGTACAGACTCCCCCACGTTGAGAACCAGTGCTTTTAGACCAATGACATCAAGTCCTTCGGATTCCCTGATTGGCCGACGCAACACGCCGGCTTCACGGATTAGCCGTAGGCTTCATGTGACGTTTGTAGCGCTGCAGCGATATAAAAGGTAGTGTGCAGAGACAGAACTGCATTCTGGGACAGAGAGACAGAACTTCATTCTGGGACAGAGAGACAAAACTGCATTCTGGGACGGAGAAGCAAGATAATTCTGACAATAGAATGATGCACTGGACCGTCCACCTGAAAGGAGGAGCAGAGAGATGGCTCCGTGCAGCTGTGGTGCTGCAGGACGAGCTGTACTGCTTTGTAGACGACAGTGATCACATTGATGTTCATGTCTTAAACACAGTGTCTTTATGCTGGAGGAAGTTGGCCCCAGTGACCTCTGGGAGAGGAAAACATCACCTTGAGATTCCATCCCGTCGCTCTGGCTACACAGCTGTGCTGTTAGAAGCTACAGTCTTCCTCTGGGGAGGCTACTGGAGAGGGGAATACTACAATGTGCTTTATGCATTTGATGTGGACACCCACAGATGGTTCAAACGCAGGGTTTCTGGGACTGTTCCAGAGGCAAGGAGGTACCATTCAGCCTGTGTCTTGGGGAAGGTCATGTTTATCCATGGAGGCATCACCCAGATGACTGAATGCACTAATGATATGTACAAGTTGGACACCAGCACAATGGTCTGGACTTTAATTGACACCAGAGGAACTCCGCCACCTGCTTCAGAAGTGCACTCTTCCACCATCATCGGGACAAAGATGTTTGTATTTGGGGGCCAGTGCTGGAGTCAGTACTACAACAACATCAGAGTGTTTGACACAGAGACCAACCTCTGGGTGAACACACCTTCTGCACAGCATCTTCCACAAGAACGCTGTTGTCATTCAGCATTCACCTACAATGGAGAGCTGTACATATTTGGTGGCTACGATAATAATGGCCAGGACCTCAATGATGTGTGGAAATTCAGTCCAAAGACCTTCTCCTGGAAGAAGGTTGAGCCCAAGGGGAAAGGACCCTGTCCAATGTATAATATGTGCTGTTGCATGATGGGAGATCGGATCATCCTCTTTGGAGGATACAAAGGAAACCGCAACCCTACTGATGAGCTGTACATCTTAGACTTGAGTCCTACTCTTAAGACGTTATGCAAGCTAGCATTTATGCAGTACGGTCTGGATCAGTCAGAACTTCCACACAACATCAGGTGGGAACTGGCAGCAGAGATGCCCACGAGTCTCGGAGCTCGAGTATAGTCTGGAGTCTCTGGGGTTAAGTCCGAATCAAGTCTAGAGTCTTTGGGGGTTAAGTACAAGTCGAGTCTCGAGTCTTTAGCCACGAGTATGAGTCGAGTCTGGAGTCTCATTACAAAAAAGAAAAAATAAATCCTCCGGTTTTAATTCATTGAATTAATTATATGAAATAGCCTATACTGAAATACAGTTGTGATGATCTACACACCCAACCCGAAATGAAAAATGCATTTCGTACATACACTTTCATACATATATTCATTTAGGCTCCTTGCATCTATCAAATAATCAAATCAATTAGGTACTGCTGTGCATGACAAGGACGCTCAACCACAGCCAGTTTCAAGAGGAAAGGCACAACATATACCCACGTTGGCTTAAAGTTCCAACCTTCTCAATGTTCCATTTCCAGGACAGTTGTGAATGGCCTAAAAGTGAACCTTTTGCATTATCCATCTTATTTGTGCAGTGGTCCAAAACAGAACTAAAGCTATATTGTCGTGACAAGTGACAAGATAGGCTATTCAATTTCTAAAACTATAGGTTCACACCCGTGTGAAGCGAGGGGCGCTCTTATCATCTTACAACATCGAGGAGGGAATTCTAACTCATGTTGCTATGATTAGGTGATGTAATGATGATGTAAAACAAACGGTGAAAGACAAACATATGTAATGATGATGTAAAACAAACGGTGAAAGACAAACATTAAACCTGTGTATAGGAGGGACTAGTGCCCCTCAAAAATATGACCAATTAATACAACAGCGTGTCCTAAGAAGTAACCAAAATATCACACTTGTGTGAAGTGAGCGGTGCCTTTGATGAGTTGATCTGCTACACTCACCATCACTCACAACTGCATAAAAAATGGCAACTAAACAAGAGTCGTTGCACTCGAAGAATATACACTGTAATGTAGGCTATCTGTTCTATTTCCAGAGCTGAGCCCTTCGGTGTCCACCGAAAAGACGTCCAAGTAAACTACAGGAATGTAAGTCAAGGTAAGCGATTACATGTTGCAGCTCAGTGCCTGGAGTCTGGAGCCAGTGCCAACAAATGCACGAAAAAAGGCCACGAAGACAACGTGAATTGCCCCCCCATGAACCGGAAGTAGTAATCGGCCATTTTCAGTCAGTGAGTCAGTGTTGGGACCCTATAGTCTACGGGAATGTAACTCAAGTTAAGTAGGGAATGTAAGTCAAGTTATAGGTTAATGTAAGACTACTCAATTCAAAGCGCTTTATTGGCATGAGAAAACATACATTGCAAAAGCAAAACGTGGAACAATAGCCTACAATCAAAACAAAATGTACGTACAATTGAAAGTCAGAATGTCCAATACATCACTTTCTATATGTACCGAGATCACTCGATGCGGCTGGTGCAGGAATACATACCATGATTGGTCTTTAGGGTGGTTGTGTTCCATTTGGTATCCTTCTGCTATTACAGCAGCTCACGAATCTTGCTGATGTGTTTGCACATTGTTGAGGGGCGCTAGCCCCTCCTTTGCCCAGCTTTCCGAGTTTGTGTAAACACAAACATTGGCTTGTAATTGGCTAATCACCCCATAGCGAGCACCCCATTAGCTGAGCAAAGTATACATATTGACAATAAAAGTGAGTGCAGAAAAGTGAAGACGGAAAAGTGAGGGCGCAAATTGTCATTTCACATGGGTGTGAAATGAAATGATTACTATATTTACCCAGGGTATCTGGGCTAAGCTCAAGAACTTGTTTCCAGCCAGGAAATGATTGGTGTACTTCGCGCAGCACTTCCAGCTTTCTCTCTCTCTCTCTCTCTCTCATTGACAGATGAACAGTAATCAGACATGAAATGGGGAGAGAGATCGATATGGGGGGGTGACACACAAAAGGTCGTCGGGATCGGAACCCACAACACACTGGGCACCTGTGCTCGTAATCCAGCTTTACAGACAGCTACGCCAGCCGCCCGGGCCCTGAAGTTTGTTTGCGTGGTAGTTGGGTTCCGTCATGCAAGTGTTAACACACAGGGAGACGGGGGGACCTGGTGGAAAAGGGGTCTCAGAGGTACAGACTCCCCCACGTTGAGAACCAGTGCTTTTAGACCAATGACATCAAGTCCTTCGGCTTCCCTGATTGGCTACTCAACACGCCGGTTTCACGGATTGGCCGTAGGCTTCATGTGACGTTTGTAGCGCTGTAGCGATATAAAAGGTAGTGTGCGGTGATAGAACTGCATTCTGGGACAGAGAGACAGAACTGCATTCTGGGACGGAGAAGCAAGAGAATTCAGACAATAAAATGATGCGCTGGACCGTCCACCTGAAAGGAGTAGCAGAGAGATGGCTCCGTGCAGCAGTGGTGCTGCAGGACGAGCTGTATTGCTTTGTAGGAGACAGTGATCACATTGATGTTCATGTCTTCAACACAGTGTCTTTATGCTGGAGGAAGTTGACCCCAGTGACGTCTGGGAGAGGAAAACATCACCTTGAGGTTCCATCCTTTCGCTCTGGCCACACAGCTGTGCTGATAGAAGTTACAGTCTTCATCTGGGGAGGCTTCTGGGGAGACGATTACTACAATGTGCTTTATGCATTTGAAGTGGATGCCCACAGATGGTTCAAACCTAAGGTTTCTGGGACGGTTCCAGAGGCGAGGTGGAGCCACTCAGCCTGTGTCTTGGGGAACGTCATGTTTATCCATGGAGGATGCACCCAGATGACTGGATGCACTAATGATGTACAAGTTGGACACCAGCACAATGTTCTAGACTTTAATTCACACCAGAGGAACTCCGCCACCTGCTTCAGAAGGGCACTCTGCCACCATCATCAGGACAAAGATGTTTGTATTTGGGGGCTGGAGCAGTGGTCAGAGAAGCAAGAGAATTCAGACAATAAAATGATGCGCTGGACCGTCCACCTGAAAGGAGTAGCAGAGAGATGGCTCCGTGCAGCAGTGGTGCTGCAGGACGAGCTGTATTGCTTTGTAGGAGACAGTGATCACATTGATGTTCATGTCTTCAACACAGTGTCTTTATGCTGGAGGAAGTTGACCCCAGTGACGTCTGGGAGAGGAAAACATCACCTTGAGGTTCCATCCTTTCGCTCTGGCCACACAGCTGTGCTGATAGAAGTTACAGTCTTCATCTGGGGAGGCTTCTGGGGAGACGATTACTACAATGTGCTTTATGCATTTGAAGTGGATGCCCACAGATGGTTCAAACCTAAGGTTTCTGGGACGGTTCCAGAGGCGAGGTGGAGCCACTCAGCCTGTGTCTTGGGGAACGTCATGTTTATCCATGGAGGATGCACCCAGATGACTGGATGCACTAATGATGTACAAGTTGGACACCAGCACAATGTTCTAGACTTTAATTCACACCAGAGGAACTCCGCCACCTGCTTCAGAAGGGCACTCTGTCACCATCATCAGGACAAAGATGTTTGTATTTGGGGGCTGGAGCAGTGGTCAGTGCTACAACATCAGAGTGTTTGACGCGGAGACCAACGACTGGCTGAGCACACCTTCTGCACAGGTCCTTCCGGAAGAACGCGTGGGTCATTCAGCCTTAGCCTACAACAGAGAGCTGTACATATTTGGAGGTGGCAACGACAATCAGAACTTCAATGATCTGTGGAAATTCAGTCCAGAGACCCTCTCCTGGAAGAAGGTTGAGGCCAAGGGTAAAGACCCATGTCCAATGTATAATATGTGCTGTTGCATGATGGGAGAGCGTGTCATCCTCTTTGGAGGAAACAAACCCAATCCTCCCTACCTACAGAAACCCTCAGATCTGCAAATAAATTCCTACTCGAGGTTCCTAACACCAATCTACGCACCACGGGGGGACCGGGCCTTCTGTTCGGCGGCACCGCACCTTTGGGACAGCCTTCCTATGGACTCGAGAGTACCACAGACCCTGGACTCCTAACCCTTTGTGTCAGGTATTAATGATTTAATTCAATCGTTTTCAGCGTTTTTACCATTGTTTTTAAGAGCCACTGCAGGTGCGATGTGTGCAGGATGTAAACAAAGCTACATGTGGGAGGCAGAGGAACATCTTTCCTTTCACCTGAAAAATGTAATAAAAAATAAAATCAACCATGACATTGGTTCATGGAGTCCATGGAGTCCATGGAAAAAAAGCTTGTTTTGACCAAAAACACAGTCCTTTTTCTGAATACGATAACACTTTTTTCCCCACTTCCTGTTACTGCCAGTAGCATGCAAATGAGTATCATTCCGATGGTGGCGACAAGCGCCCTCTAGTGTCTGGCTTTGTCACCCAGAGCCTTGAAAGAGTTAATGTAGGCTATGTTTTAACTAACTATTTAATCTAACTATCTGTCACTAGTTCTCACACAAAACCTTTTCAGAGTTGTGGTCCGTGACAAATACATAACTTGGGCGTCATAGACATTGACTTACATAACTTGGGCGTCATAGACATTGACTTACACAATAAAGACCTCAAGTAACAATGGCGGCAGAGCAAGTGTGAAGAATTTTCTTTCTTTTTTTCTTTCTTCGGGGGGCTGGGGGGGGGGGGGGGGGGGATGATACTTTGTAAGACGAACATTGCACCCTCATCTGCTCATCTCCCATCGAGATCGCAGCTGCCGCGGACGCGATATGACAGCACATAAAAACCCCACTCACCGATATTAATGACCCTGTCTGTTGCTGAAAGCCTCCGATGCTATTCGGAGATAGGCGCTAAATGTCCCTCGGTGCTAGAGGAACACAATATTACACATGCATTCATAATCGTCTCATGTCTGGGTGGAAACCTCACATGTCCCAAAACGGTTTCACTTTTCAGGATTACAGCAGCAGAAGTTATTTTGATGCCTATTTGTGTGATGCTGTATAGTGTGATCAAGTAGGGTCAGTGATGAAGTATAGCCTATACATGTTTTACTACTAAGTATCAATACATGCAATGTAGAAACAAGCAGAGTAGTATAAAAGAGAGTAATGACACTCCCGTTGACTCTCATTGTAACAATGGAATGCGGAAGTGCTCATTCTATCTTTCTCAATGGAATAGTTCCAGCCATAAGAGCAATGTTTGGAACTATCGCCCATAGGCACCCGCTTTTCGGCGAGATCAAAGGGTGTCACCACTCTCTTACTAGATTACTCTGGAAACAAGTAACAAGTGTTACAAGTAAAAGTCCAGTAATCAACTCTCAAGTGTTCTTGAGTGAAAGTACAAAAGTATATCAAAATATACTTAAGAGACTTACTCATACTTATGCAGAATGTCCCATTTCACAAGTTTGAGAATGTATAAAATGTATAAAAATATATATATATTTAAAAAAAGAGCTATTTTTCAAATGGCCAAAATATATAGGGCTGAAGTGGGCAATGTATGTTTTGTAATAATAATAAAAATCTACAAATTAGCTAGTCTTGAAAACGAAAGTTTTCAAAAAATTGTAGTGGAGGAAAAGTATAATAATTATTTGCCTTTGGAGTAGAAGTAAAAGTAGGCCTACTTAAAATTGGAAATCGACAAGCTTTGAGAGCTTGTGAATGTGCTTCTTTTTGGGTGACGTCAAAAAAGAGTCAAAAGTAGTCAAAAAACACAAAAGGTTAGTATGAACATGGAGATAAGGGGTTTCTGCCCCCGGCAGCGTTCATAATAAATCTCCTCTCAGCCCCCGGTGCGGTGTGGTGCGGTGTGGTGCTGTGCGGTGCACAGTGCACATGCACACACGGCACCATAGCTATACGCTGTCCTTTGGGTTCCCATGAAAATAATAAAAGAGGCACAGCCGGGCCCCTCTCTCTCTCTCCTCCTGTGTAACTCGATGCCACAGATATTGCCCCCACAGTGGCGCGCGGGGCCGGTGGCGCCGAGAGATGAAATGAAATGGAAACGAGGCGATGACAACGATGGCCACTTGTGGCCGAGGAGCGGAGACTTAAGGGACTGTGTGTTCCCCACATTGTGGCTCATCATCGCCCATATGGCCTGTGACTCTGCCCCACCTCGCCCCACTCCCATCAACCCACCCCCCTTTCAGAGTGACTCCTGTTAGGGCCGGCCCTAATCTCTCAAGACAAGATTCCGCCAACAGCAGACACTGTCAGCACCGCACTGCCCAAAACATGTAGTGTTGTTGTTATTAGGAATAAACACAGATGCTCCCGGGAGGAAGTGGACTAAGAAATAAGGGAAGGAGCCAAACTTATATTCAAAAAAGGAGGTAGTGCCCCCCAAAGGCAAAAGAATAACCAAATGGGTTCCCAGATTTGGCCGGCCCTGTGACACTCACAACTACCAATCCTTCCCTTCTCCTTGCTTGCTAGGAAGCAAACAAAAACAGAATAAAAGTGGTTGTCCCCGGAAGAAGGTTTGATAACACTCATCCATTTATTCATTCATCCAACCTTTAATTTCAATGATGCCGATATTACAAAAGGCATACAGTGTAGTAACATTGAAAATAAGAACAGCAGCATAAAATGAAATATAAAATGTCGAAGCAAGCGCTCGTGCTTGCACGCGTGCTTAGTTTCTACTCCCTCCTGTCGTGTCTAACTGACAGTGTTCTTGTTGTCCCAGTCTAGTCTTCTTGATCTTGTCCTATGTGTGTTTTTTCTTTTGTCTCATACTTTTCTCTTTCTTCGGACTGTGCGCCGGGCCAGTGGAATAAGTGGACGGCAGCGAACTACAAATGCTAAACCTATATGAACCTTTTGAACATGCTCTGAAAATGCATGCGCGGGACGGTGCAGATGGGTGTGCAGCGAAAACATACGAGATTTTCAAGCGGGAGAAAACGTTAGACGTTAGACCCTCCCCGGGAGACCCCCTGTCAGCAAAGCATATAATATGGTTTAAGTGGTCAAAAATCGGAGAGAAAATAAAAGCCAGAGGAGGCACTATATGGGTATCAAACAGATCGAGGCTTGTGTGCATTTGGAGGGGAGGGGGATCAGGGGCGGAGGTTTGACGGTGACAGGAGAAGAACGGCTGCCAACACAACCAGCCCCCCCCTCCCCCCCCTAATCGGTCCCCAAGTCCAGCCAAGAGCCTGTCATCCCTGGCCCGGGGTTTCGTCTTCTCAGACTGTCCCCTTAACCCCTCTGGATCGGTCACACACCTGCCCCTGTCTTTTAGAAAGGCCCAGGGGAGACGGGGCGGACCCCGCCGCGCTGCGGCCCGCGGACACTGGATCTGTGCCCACCGCGATGAGCCCGGCCATCAGCCCCCTCGTTGCATCACTTCAATAACAACATGGGTGTCGGGTTACCGCCCTGTCCCCCCCCCCCGTCGGTAGCACCCAACTCCTATAGAGCAGTTGCGGGAGGGCGGTGGGGGCAATCAAAGGCCATCCCAAAACGCTGGGAAGGAGCGGGGCCTGAATTTTACCAGTGGAGTGAAGTATAAGTTCCTTTAGCTTAAGTGTTATACTTTCACGTACAATTTCAAGGTGCTTTTACTTTACTTGCAGTATTTCCATTTTTCTTTTTTATATAATTTTTATACTTTATACTTCAGCTCTATTACATATCGGTGGCAATTGTTGTGCCTTTACTGCATTAGTTACTTTCACATTTAGATTATTACAAATCATTAACCAATCACGACCTGTGTAGGCCTAGCTGTAAATCGGCTATTTCTTGAAAGATTATGAATTTGTTTAATTTGTATCCAAAGTTTGTATCCAAATATATATTCTAGTAAAACAAGTGAAAATCTTTACTTTTAACATTGTACATTTATATCGTCTCTGTCGGGTGGAAACCTCATATGTCCCAAAACTGTTACTTTTCAGGATCCAAATTCCAAAATAGTAAAAAGTAGTAGTAAAAGTAGACGCTGCAGTGTGATCAAGTAGAGCGGCATTCATTTACCAACATGTGGAGATAAGCGGTTTCTGCCCGACTGCACCGACATCATGGTACTTTTACTTCAGTAATACAATTAAAAGTACTTATTTCACTTATACCCCCACCTATATAATATGACGGAAGGCCTCTATGTGGATGGCAGAGTGGAATGTTCACAGAGGGAGGCCATAGCCAGTGTCTCATTTCCCCGCCTCCCTGATCTGTGTGCGTGTGCGTGCGTGCGTGTGTGCGTGCGTGCGTGTGTGTGTGTGAGCAGCTTATAGCCTCTTATTAGGAACCCCCGGACAGGGGGGGTCGGACCCCCAGGAGATGCTCACATCCATTACATGGCTGTTAGGGAGCTGCAGGGTCTTTGTCCTCTCTCCTCCTCTACGCGACTCTGTACTGAGTGTACTCTGTCCACTTTGGAGGCTGCAGGCTCCGGTTTCCCCCTCAAGAAGTATATGCTGGAACTCTCCTAGCCTACGCACGCACGCGCGTGCGCACGCACGCACGCACGCACGCAGGTGTTGATTCCATCGACTAAAACCGTGACGAAAAATGTTCGTCATTGACTACCCTTTTTTTTTCTCCCACAGACGAAAACAAAACAAAAACGAAATAAAACCTAAGCTATGATGACTAAAACTGTACGACTAAATATAGGCTACTGACAATTTCGTCAACAAATTTATTTGAATCATATACTACAGCTTTTGTGTGACACTGTTTAGAATACTGAAAGTAACACTTTTGGACATGATTTCCACCTGACGAGAGATATATATATCTCATATCATATATCATATCATATCATATCATAATTGTAACTTGAGTATTTGGTCAATTATTTGGGGGCTCACGAGTCACTTGTGATACCCTCACAAGCCGCAGCTTGGGAATCTCTGTTATATATGACTGACGTCACATGCAGACTGGCACCACAACACAAGAAGTTCCGAGATCAACATTGGAGCAACTCCACAATCTAATAACGAAATTTACTCAGCAGAATGTGTTATCTGTGGTCACAGTCCCGAAATGAAGCCATTCAAATTCTCTCCTCTACTTAAATATCAATACTCTGACTCAGACAAGGGGGGGGGGGGGGGGGGGGGGGGGTTAAGTGATTTAGACTAGCCCATTTTAGGCGGGAACCCCTTTTGGTGTCAGCATTATAGCTTGTAGGTCTGCTATTTTTGAAAAATCGAAGAACGACTGACATAGAAACATAGCTTTTTCAGAAAACTGTCAGGATGTAGAAGACATTTTTAAGAATCTGATTTCAGGTCAAAATGGGCTAGAGCACTTTGGGGCATCGCCGGGGCTTTGAGGAGCCGTCCGTGTGCAGAATAGAATTACCCCCGAATGAAGTCAGTCAGATGTTGGGGGTGAACCGATGTCAAGGCGGTCATTATCACCTCTGCTTCTCCCAGAGCTGAGGAGCTCATGCACAGTCAATCATCGACTCCGCGCGCTGCCAGCGCTTCTTGTTCGCCCCCCAAGCACAACACTTGACTGACTATTATAGTCCGCCGCCGCCAACATCTCCCACATTGTTAGCTTCCCTCCGTTTGCCAGCGGAATAAACCGTACCTGATTTCTCAGCAAAAAAAATAGGAGCCGAGGGGGAGAGGAGGCATTAGGATACCCAGACACTCTGGGTGTTTTTTAAGGGGGGGGCATCTGCCTCTATACGTGTGTTTTTGGAGTGTAACCCTACATCACAACGTGGCTGTCATCCAGTGGTGGAACTTAAAGTAACCAAGTACAAAAATGCTTTTGACTGTACTTTCCATAAGGACCTTCCATATCTCAATGGCAAATATGATCCTTAGATACGTAGATATTGGCTATTTGTACTATTTTAAAATGTTTTAAAATAGTAAATTTCTCTGATTATTATCCGTAACACATTATGTTTAACTTCAGCCCTGGTTCATACTTATGAGCTCAAACTGCACATTTCAATATTATGTTACATATAGGCTACTGTATACATTCTGAAGACTTGTGAAATGAAACATTCTTGTATAATGAGTACTTTTACATTTGGAACTTTAAAGGAGCATTCAGTGATTTGGGTGATTTGGAAAAAACCCCGGTCCGCCCTGGTAATAAGATGTGCACATGCACCCACTACAGTGGGGGGGAGGGCGCGACAGGCCAACAGCACACACACCAAGGCCCGCCCCTGCTCGATCATGATTGGCGGAAGGCCACTCTCTATCCTGATTGGATGAAGGCTGTTTATTCCTACCCCCCAGGGGTTAACTGGGGACAGGGAGGAACTCCTTATATGGTCAGCACACTCTATAGTAGGGGGGATTATCACAACAAAACCAAAAAAGAAGTGATATTTGAATTAAGTGAAATCACTGAATATACCTTTAAGTGTATACTTTATGTCGATACCTATACTGTACACTACAGCATACAACGTTCGATCTGCAAACAACTTTGACTTGACTTTGAGTTTTGAGTTCTCTCTCTGTTGACAGTTTATACTGGTTATACACACACGTCTGTGGTCAGTCACTTATTTGGGTGTAACACATCCAAGCCTCCATTAGCACGTCTTGGGCAATTTTTATTTAGACTGGCCTATTCTAACTATCCATAAACATACTGTAATACAATACAATACAATACAATACAATACAATACAATACAATACAATACAATGACATAAAACAAAACAATATGTAGGCCTACCTGGTGGTAAGAATACACACAAGTCTCTGGTCAGCCACTTCTTCTGGTGTACGTAACACACCCAAGCCTCAGCACATCTACAACAAAATTAGCAGCAGTTTGTTGTAAACAGTATACGGTTTTGAAAACATGTACACAGCATCACTACTACTTCATGTAGTATAGGGACTACATTTAGCACATTTAGAACAACCAGCATTCATCACGGTATAATAATAATAATGAACTGCATTTTATAGCGCTTTTCCAAGTGCTCAAAGCGCTTTGCAATGGTCCATTCATTCATACATTGGGAGGTGAAGCGGCGAACAGTCAACGTCAGCGTCCTCACTTCCCACATTCACACACCAATGGTGGCAAGCTCACACTGACCAACTCATTGGAGGCAATGTAGGGTTCAGTGTCTTGCCCCAAGGACACTTTGACATGTAGACAGGAGGAGCCTGGATTCGAACCGCCAACCCAGGGATCATTGGACGACCTGCTCTACTTCCTGAGCCACAGCCACCCCGGTATGGCGGTATCACAGTAAACATACATGTTTAGAACAACCAGTAGGCCTATATCATTCACGGTATCACAGAAAACATAGACTCCTGTTGAAAATGAAAATACAGTGTGCTGAATAAGAACACATCTTACCTCGAGCAAATATAATTTAGACTGCTTTGCACTGCTCTAACACACCTGTGTTAATCAACCCATAACGAAATGCCCTTACTTAAGGCAGCAAGTGGAACCCACTAAATTCTGTTGCGTTTTCGTAATGAATCAAGCACACGCAGACAAGGTAAGCTTCATGCTATGTGTTCACAACTTTACTTCTTCCTTATTCTTCGTCATGAAATCAATACAATACGTACCTTTACTCATTAGGTCCCCCTATAGTCGACCTCAGTGTAGTGCATCTTATTGTTCTTTCAGACTATACTGATATGCTGTATATACTATATATATACAGCATATGACATATACTGTTGTAGGCTACCTGCTTTCACTCAAATAAAATATAGCTTTTTTAGGCTTTTTTTGTAAGTGCTGTAACTGGTGGTATTTACTATTTATACTTGTTTCGAGCTTGTATATCTTCTACTTGTGATGCTTTTCAAGTCTTCAAGTAGCCTACAGTAGGACGACAGGTCCGTGGTCTGCTCAGGCACTGAAGAAACCCAAACATGCATATACAGAGCAGAGATGGAAAGTAACTAAGTACAACATGCGGGACTTGGCATTGCTACTTTTACTTGAGTCCGTTTACTTATTCTCCCAGAGCCCCGTCCGTCCATCCAACAGGGTTTAGCGCTCTGAGGTGACAGACGGTGACAGCCAAGTCAAACAGCATGCTCCGTATTATTAGCATGAGCCGCTAATAGCCGCGCAAGTTGAAACAACCCAGAATTAGCCCCACGCTACACACTATACACACATCCCATTCAAATAGGGACTTAACCCATTTCGACCTGAGGGCGATTCTACAAATGTCTTCTAAAATCCGGACAGTTTTCTTGAAAAACCTCATGTTTCTATGTCAGTGGTTATCAAACATTTTCATGTCAAGGACCTCCAAAAATATTATGGAATTGGCCGCCGACCCCCATCTGAAAATATGTTGTTCAAGGGACCCTCCCCCCAGAAGCAAAGATTTGAGTTTAAAACGTTCGCTCTGAAAAGCATATATTCAAAGATTCTCGGTTTTTCAAAAAAATGTCAGATCTACAAGCTCGTAGCGCAGCACTCAGAGCTTGTAGATCTGCTATTTTTAAATAGCTAACGTATAACATAATGCTTAAAAAACACCAAAAGGGGTTCCCGTCAAGAATGCGTTAAATTATTTAGTTACACCTAACCCTTCCTGGCAACTTGGGCTTTGACAATCGCGTTGTTTCTTTGAAGACTTTGTGTAGCAACAGCTCTCGTCTTACACCCCCTCAGAGCTGGGTTTGTCACTTTGTAGGCCAAACTAAGCACTCGTGTCCCTCTTCATCAAGTCACACACTACCAGAGTGGAAGCATCTCGCACTCTCCCTCTAAAAAAAAAGATTTACCGGTATTTTACTTAAAGGGGCATTCCACTCATTTTCAACATTTTACTATGTCATTAATATACCTTAGAGCTGTTGTGTGGAAATAAAACAAAAGTCCCCCCATTCTGTGTTTCCTAGAACTAGAGGTCTGGAAAAAATCATTAACATGGTGAAACATGGGGGCACTGTCTATGTGAGACCCCGCTTCTATCTGCATTGCTGCACTCGAAACGTCCCACACCTGTCCTCAGGCTATGGAAGGGTGGGTTGCTGTCCACTCCTTACGTGGCAGATCGAGGGAGGTGCTGCTGGCCAGGACCATCTGTGGGGTCCTCGATTGTAGAAGTGGTGAAGCAGTGTTGTTTTTGGCAGCACATTTCTATTTTAGTTTTAGTCATAGTCTCTTGAATGGTTTTCATTTAGTTTTAGTCACATTTTAGTCACCCGGAATGTTTTAGTGTACGTTAGTCTAGTTTTAGTCGACTAAATCTACATGTGATTTAGTCGCGTTGTGAGCTTGTAGATCTGCTATTTTCAGCATGCAACCAAGTGTAAAATGACTTATACTGGATCTCTTGTCCACTAGTCCCTCCCTGACATTTTAGCCTAGTAGCTTTTATTTGTTGACAAAATCAACAGTATATTTAGTCATAGTTTTAGTCATCATTCTTTATTCAGTTTTCGTCAGTGAAAAAAGGGTAGTCGACGAACATTTTTCGTCATAGTATTAGTGGATGAAAACGACACTGTGGTGAAGCCTGGACGGTTCTAGCCGTGGAGTGTTTCAGCTGGTGTTGTGCCTGCGGAGCAGTTCCTGGGCCTCGGTGGCAAAGAGGCTCCGCCGGGACTCGAGGCATAGTAAAAGTAACAATACCACAATACAAAACAATACTCTGTTACAAGTAGGGTTGGGATTCGTTAGGATTTTAACGGTTCCGGATCCTTCCCGGATCCCTCTTAACGGTTCCGGTTCCTAACGGTTCCCTTAACGGATCCTAATATTATTTTTTCCCCTTTTTTTCTGACATAGATTATGCTTATATTATAACTAACCTAACCAAGTACATAATAAACACACATTCATTAATTCAATTATTGAAAATACACTTTACAATTATGAGGTGGCAGTGTGGCACTATTATTTAAACTTCACCACCACCACCACCAGCTAGACACCACAACAATATCGTTGTTGCAATTTGTACTGTATATTGCAATTTGTACTGTATATTGCAATTTGTACTGTATATTAAATATAGCCTACCGTACACATTGCAATAATGATATTGTTGTGGTGACAAATGTTGTCTTTAATGTTCAGATTAATTTAATATGAAGGACCCCTTACCCTAATGGAAACAAGCCATAGTGCTTTCTTGGATTATAAAATCGTTTTAGCAGACCTTGTATTGAACTGTAGGCTACGTTCCTGTGCTTTTTTTCTGCAAACTGTTCATAAAGTAATCAATCTATGGAGGTATGCACCTAAACGCTGGGCTCTCAACAGCCACGCGATTAATTTAGAACCAAATCAAAAGCAGTTGAGTTGCTTATAAGTGCAGACAAATTGATTTGGCTCTATACTATAGTTAACGTGATTCATAAAATATCAGACAGAAAGACGTCGAGTCATTGGCGTTCTAAATTAACACCATTAACAACAGTTGTACAATACGCCGCGGCCTAATGAAAAGCTCTGTAGACGACAGTAGTTTTTATTTTCTATTACGTTACTAGCCTGGGGAAAGTGAACGAGCCTTGCATCATCCTCGTCCCCCGCCGGCTAGCTGTGGTGGAGTTGCGGGGAGAGCGGGCACGGCTTTCCGCATGGCTCACAAACGCGATGTGCCTAGATTATTCTCGTAACATGTGGACTCGTGTAGGCATATTGATTTTGAGATGTTTCCTCAATGTGGACGTGGTGCAAAACTGCAACTGGTACAAGTTGCAACAACCTTTGCAGCCAGGGAACTATAGCATCGCATTTATTGCACTTGCGTGCTCAGCCTCAGAGTAATTTCCCTCTCTGTTAACCACACTTTGGAGATCTCTTCAACATACTGTCCCAGTCGCTCCGCGGCGGTCGCTGAATGCACAGAATAGTGGGCGTATCCTCCATAGATATATATAAACACTAGATAGCTCACCCGCGCTGTTGGCCAATGGAGAGCGACGTCGTTACGTGGCGGCCATCTTACCTCGGGACACACAACATTGTGTCTATGGGGCATGTACTCTTAAATGACCATAACCTGCTCAATTTTCAACCGATTTTCAAACGGTTTGGTTTGTTATAAACGTCAGAGACGTCCGCATACTTATATGCTTTTATACGACGTTCATATAAAAAACATAAATTAAGCAGATAAGCGTCCTGAATCATAGCCACGTTGACAACGTTTGTAATAAACCAACCCGTTTGTAAATCCGTCAAGATTTGAGCGAGTTATGACTGTTTCTGTTTGAGCTGCCATTGAACATACTGTACTGTATCCCCGAACTAAGATGGCTGCCGGGTGAACGACGTCAGAAACTCCGCCTTGAGCCATCTAGTGTTTATATATATCTATGGTATCCTCCCCGACCCCACTAACTCACTCATGTAGGTTGGGTGACGTCACCCCAGTAACTTGGCTCTGCTTGCATGCATGCACAGACACAGCGGAGCTAAATGACGACTGATGAGATCCGTTTGGGGAACCGTTAATAAAAAAACGATGGAACCGGCTCCGGATCCGCAATGTCGGAACCGGGTCTGAAATGGACCCGGTTCCGAATCCCAACCCTAGTTACAAGTAAAAGGCCTGTTATAAAACAATGAATCAAATGCTTCATGGCTTACAGTACCGCATGGTAAAATGTGTCAAACCATTTGGAAAATAGCTGATCTAAAGGCTCTGTTTTTTTTATCAGCTATTTTTTTTTAAGAGCCAAAGGATTAAATATTATGGCTTAACACTTTGATTGCTACAGAATCTCCCCAGGCCTATTTTGATGTTGCTACCGTTCAACATTGCACAAAGGCCTTGTTCGGGGGCCCACAGCAAAATGTTCTCTTATAGCGAGAATCACACGCATACATCAAAAGAAAGCTGAACTTGTCCGCTTCAATTTAAAAAATACATTTTGATTTTACCATGTTCCATTCTGGAGATATTGACCTTTTTGCAACACCTGCATTTGCCTGGAAGTGGTTATCTTGAACAGCGAGCAGAGTTATGGATGGTTTAAAGTCAGAGACATTGACAGGCAGATATAGAATTGAACCCAATAAATATCCTATACATCCTATACACCGAATGAAAGCCCTGAATGTGTACTTTTACGAGGAAAACAGTACACATTGATCCCATCTACAGTTAGACAGTAATTGGTTATTGAATGCAGCTTGTGCCCACCAGATAACTTCAGAGAAGACATGGACGTGAACTCCTCAATATTCACAAAATAAGGCCTATAGCGACATATAAATACTATATACCGTATGAAACAGAAGATTCTCTGCTTTCATAAGAAAAAAACTTCTACTGTAGTAATAATAAAAATCACACCCATGTGAAGTGAGTGGTGCAACTCTGTCCCATATTCTGTTCTCTGCTTATTCAATACAGCTCGCTATATACGGACTGAGGCAGAAAGTCATGTAAACCTTTTATTTACAGTTTGGTCTGTAAACTTCTACTGTAATAATAAAAATCACACCCCTGTGAAGTGAGCGTTGCAACTGTTCTGTACTTATTCACTACAGCTCGCTATATACGGACTGAGACAGAAAGTCATGTAAACCTTTTATTTACAGTTTGGTCTGTAAACTTCTACTGTAATAATAAAAATCACACCCCTGTGAAGTGAGCGGTGCAACTGTTCTCTACAGTTGCACCGCGCAACTGTAGAGAACAGTTGCACCGCTCAGTGTATTTTTGAGTGGTGTAAACCACTCCTACAACTGGCTTTTGTGTGCAGAAAAAAATGAGCATGGTTGCTATGTTCAAAATAATTTCTGACGTAATTAAATCACACCCGGGTGAACAGGGTGAACATAGCAACCATGCTCATTTTTTCTGCACAAAAAAAGCCAGTTGTGAAATCACATCCGGGTGTGATTTCATTACGTCAGACATGATTTCATTACGTCAGACAGACCTTACACCACTCAGTTCACACGGGTGTGATTTTTTTTATAATATTACTCGGCAAAGTAACTAAAAACTAAAGCTGTCAAATAGTTGTATTGGAGTAAAAACAGTACAACGTTTGCCTCTGAGGTGTAGTGGAGTAAAAATATAAAGTATTCAAAAGTGGAATTAACTCAAGTAAAAGCAAGTGTACCTCAACATTGTAGCGTACTTGAGTAAATGTACTTAGTTACTTTACATCTCTGCTCTCTCTCTCTCGCTGTGCAGTGTCCAATGACTAATCCACAATCAGATACTTCATCTGGTGCTCTCTCTCACTTTCTCACTCTCTCTCTCTCTCTCTCAATCTCTCTCTCTCTCTCTCTCTCTGATGTTGGCTGAACCAAGCCACAGTCAGTCTCAATTCATGTTATCGTATCGTTTTAGCCCCGTTGAAAAGGATCATGCCTTCACAAATTAACGACAATATTTATTTTCTTCAATATCTCAAGTTTGGCTTCGTGCTCTGCTTGGCCGGAATCTATCCAGATCCACCGTGAAGTATGAGTGTGAGCCAGTGTGCGTGCGTGTGTGCGTGCGTGCGAGAGGAGACAGAAACAGAAAGGGAGCAGCAAGAGAGAGAGAGAGAGAGATAATTGTTACCAGACAAATTAAGAAAGGGAACCACGAACCTTTCTCAAACTGACAAAAACTTTTCATTGGCAAAATCCGAATGAGGAATAACAAAGAAAATAGACTGTAGTTGGATGCATTATTGATTCGTCTTGGCCCGAGGTCTGTTGTTAACTCATGCAGCAATAAACTTAGAAAGGTTCCTATAGTTCTGGTGCTTGATCTTGGCAAAGAGTCTGCTCGCCCCCGCTGTACTCACTACGTTACTGTCGGAGCAGAAACCTTGTATCTCCATATATCCTGGTAGCTTCATTATCAACTTTTTGGTTTTTGTATGCCCTACTTCAGTGTTTGCCAAAGTGTTTAGCTCGAGACCAACAACCGTCCGGGCACCTAGGCTGCTGAGCCAGCCTGACGGCATGCCGTCGGCCATGTCCTGTCAGTCTACTTTCAACCTATCAATAAAGGCAGAAAAAGCCAAAAAATATATCTAAAAAAAATTAGTATTTTTCCCCTATTGTCTAATGGATTTTTGGAGTTCTTCCAGTGTGTTTTGTGTGTACCACGGAATGTGATGATTTGATTGGCATCATTAAAAAAATAAATGTAAAGTAGGAAACTCGCGACCCATACAAAATGGTGCAACCCATACGAAATGGTCCGACCCATTTCAGGCCAGTCGCCTCGGAGGCCGGCCTGTCAAACCCTAGCCCTTCCTTGACCGGGGAGTGTTGTATGTAGCATACAACCCACCTAAGACATGGTGGAACCTACCCAGGAGTCCACCTGAATTGACAGCCACTGTCTCGAGAGACAACAGGCGGGGGCTGGGTTCCCTGAACTGTCAGGACTGAGGAGTGGGCTCAGCGCGCTGAGCACGTCTAGCCATACCCCGCCGGTTGGCCTCCAACCGGAGGCCAATCGGCGCTGCCAAACCTAACTGGGGTTGCGCAGCTTGGGGAGCTGTCGAGGCAAGTTGCTCGTGGTGAAGCATTCCTGCCATCGCCTCCTGCATCTGGTCATCTGCACAAGCCTTCTTAGCTTGTTGCCCTGACCTCCTGGCCTAAAAAAGGCCAATGGCTAAATAGGCAGCTTCACTGGACGAGCTTGGCCCTCCTGCCGCAGCTCGGACTGTGGCAACCACAGATGGCGCCGCACCCGAATAGTCTTGTGCTGCCACTGCCTGGGGAGCCTGAAGCCAGTTGCTGTAGCTCCTCCATAAGGTTAGGGCCCTTATGGTCACCGAAGTGCCATGTGTAAGCAGGTGCTGGCGGCATTGAAAACATAGCTGTGTTGGCTAGCTGCGCCTAGATAGCCCTGAGTGTGTGACTTCTCTGGATGAGAAGAGCTTTCTCTGTGGTTTCAAACCGGTAACCGGATTCTACCACGCAGAGTCACACCTAGGTGCGTAAACGGCCCTGCCGTGACACGCCGTATAGTGTGCTCTGCCCGACAGTCACAGCACGCTCCGCTGTGTTACTGAACTCCACCGTGAAACTACACCACGGACGCATGAGCTGACCCTGTCAGCAATACGCCATATAGTGTGCCAATGGCTGAGATTCGGGCATACTTCCGGGCAGACCCAGCACGTCATGTCTGTGTCACTGGGGAACCAGATCCACAGACAGAACTACACCACGGTCACGTAAGCTGACGCCCCGCCAGCAATACGACAGTATAGTGTGCTATGATGACTGCCCAGCATAAAGGGAACATTCGACTGACCCAGCACGTTCTGTTTGTGTCACTGAACCCAGATCCACAATACCGAACTACATCACAGGCACGTAATCTGGCGCACGACCAACAATACATGTATCTATGTACTTTTTGTATGTATTTTATATGGACCTCAGGGAGATTAGCTGTCGCCCCGGCGTCAGCTAATGGGGATCCATTCAATAAACAATAAACAATACGCCTGTATAGTGTGCTATAATGGCTGTCTGACCCCAAGGGATTTTGTTAGTCTCCCCTACAAACGAGACACAACTGCTACCCCGAGAGGGCGACTCAACGCTCACTCCCTAAACTGCACACTGTAGTGCATTAATAGGCTGCCGACACTCGTAAGTAGTCTCACGAAAATCTCACAAAATCCCTCTTTACAGACCTGTCCATACCAGGCAGGGCAGAAACATGGCCATCCTCTGTGGGCATATAAGCTCCACATGCAGCCTGAGAAACCCCTCTGTTTCCATCTCCTCTTGTCTCTATATAGATATATTAATATATTCTATATATAGCTATATTCTTTATTATATATATATATGTATATACTTATTGTATTGTACACATATTTTAACGGTTTGGACTGTGCTCAACAGGGAGTGGGCACATAGTAATTGCTTGAACGTGAGGGGTCACAATCTACCCTATGCAGAATATCACAATGCTGCATCCATGAATCAAGGCAACATGGTACCCTAAGACATCCCCATGGCACGGGACTCTCAGTGTGCTCTCTCTTTGTTAGGAGGACAGGAGGCGTAACCTTTCTTTTTTCTGAAAGAGGTTACACATAAACTGCTAGGCCGCTCTGAGGCGCTCTAGCACAAAACGATGTAAGCACACTGGAGCCCTCCAAACTTTTGTATATAATTCAAGTCGGCCTACAAGTTCACATGCATAGTGTGTTGTTGTAGATCGCCATTTTCATACTTATAAGCATATAAGTATATATTAACCAGAACCAATTGTGACAGAGTAAGCGATTTGCAGCGCCTGACGCTGTGGGTCATCGGGAGTTTTTGTCTCCTGATCTTTGAACCACATCGCCCTCTTGTGAACCATGAGGCACAGTGCAGTCTGGGCAGCCGTCCCTGACGCGCCTCCTTCCTACACTATGACGCTCATGCCAACCTGTCAATGAGGAAGTTGGAGCACGCTGGAATTTGTTTGTTTACTCTGGTGAGCTTGTCTCACTCTCTGCCGTGTGGTCCGGACGGACCGCGGCGGCAGCGATCAGCGACAGCAGATGGCCTCAGAGATCCGCCAACTGGGTCAGCTCTCTCTGGGTTCTCCCCCGCCGGCCGCCGCAGCGGTGTACAGCCGCGATGTTTAACCAGGAGGTTCACCGACGAGGTCGATTTCGCTCAGGGTCTCACACCGCTTATGCAGCCAGGGAATCAAGGCTCCACCAACGAGGTCGGTTTCACACTTGGGACCCTTTGGCCACACCGAGCGCCGTCACAAGGTTTCCCCCAACGAGGTCAGGTTTCACCAGGGAAGCGAACGCACGGACAAGACTGAGGCTTCCTCCGCCAGCGGGTTCGGCACTCAGCTTGTTTGCTGTTGTTATTTGTGGAGCTACGCGGCGCCCTGAGAGGAGTCGTCGAGACGACCGTCTCTCTTCTTAGCGGACTGTGTGCCACGCAGCTGTATGTTCTGTATATTGTTTAATAAGTGTCAAAACTGCTGAGATACACGAAACGTCTGCTCTCGTGGAAATCAAAAAATCGAAGTGGCCATGCCCAGATGGGGCTTAAATAGCCCGCTGATTGGCATCTGGGCAGGGCCACCATAGAAGATGTGTCTTAAAGAGATATCCACGGACACTGCCCCGTGGGGCCAGTTCCTGTACATATTGAAAATATGTAGTGGAGAGCCAGTCTCGAACACGATAGAGAACAGCTGATATACAAGCTCACATCGCATCACGTTTGCGACTATTGTGAGTGTAGAGGTCTGCGTGCGCGACACCATCGCGGGACGAAGCATAAATTATACTTGATGGGCTGCAGGTGCGTGTGCAGCCGCGGACAACCAGGCTCTGCTGCCGTGATCATGAGCGCACCTCCTGTTCTTATGACAGCGACTGGAGGTGTGGTTTTGAGGGCAACTGTTTTGAATTGCTATTATTGTTCAAACACAACAGAAACCAATGGATTATATATTTCAAGGGCGAGAGATCACAATAATTCTAATCCTTTTTTTTTTTCAAATAGCTTAAGATTTATTCACAGCAATAAATCTTAATAAACAAAATTCAGTACATATTCTACTTCAAGCCGTTCTCATCTCTGGTGACCTCATCAACCCAACAATTTAATTACTCAATTTAAACGGTTAACCTAAGTAAGTAAGCCTATAAACCATCCATGTTAGAATGACTGGAAAACAAGGTTTGTAGCATGTGGGGATATATGCAGCTGTGAAGCTTGTTTAGTCGATAAGAAACAATCATTGCTGTTCTTTTCTAATTTAAGATGTGGTTTGTTTGGAAGAATACTTGTTTTGTTCAAAATGTTCAGCACATTCAAAGATGACACTGTGTACCGTTAATGCCCATGTGTCATTTGAAGCAATGGCTGAAATACAACCAGAATCTGGATAATGGAGAAGTGATTCCTTTAGCTGTTATCACACATGTCTATAATACTAAAAAAAATAAAAATAAACAATTTCTCCATAAACCAGGCAAATGGCCCTCACAAGTATAGTAAAAAATAGTATAGTAATAGTAAACAACAGTAACAGTGCCTAAAATTAACATTCAAGGTGGAAACCCATTTAACATCCATCCTTGCAATAAATCTTAATAGACAAAATGAAATGTATTTGCCTAACTGCACAAATACTTTTAACCCAACAAAAACAATAAATATTTGGGCATCTGCGAGGGCTAGTAGTACACATCCGAACTGTACATGCCAAGTTTTACAACAGACCTACAAGTCCACAGCGCGGCATGAACTTGTAGGTCCGCTACCTTTGAAAAATCAAAGAGCGACTGACATAGAAACATAGCTTTTTCTGAAAACTGTCAGGATTTAGAAGACATTTTTAGAAACTGATCTCAGGTCAAAATGGGTTAAACAAAAAAAAACTATTTCTCCATAAAAGGACCAGGCAAATGGTATAGTAATAAATACACAATATACATAGGCCTATATTGAACAGTGCCTAAAATTAACATCAGTCCTTGGACGTCCTCAAACATGGAAGTCTTCTTCCCCTCTTCACAGCCGGGGGGTGGGGGGATCAGCCGAGATACAGCTGCACTGAATCCGGACGAATCCAGGTCCGCACAACCGTGACCTGATAGCGCTGGTTAGGGGGCAAAACGTTGAATAGGAGGGTATTTGGTGGTTGCTGCGCCCCCGGTCTCCCATCTTCGGTATGGAGGAGGAGGACAGGAGGAGGCATCCGAGCTGCTCCTCCAAAGCGCAGGTTCTGTGGGTCCCATCCATTGAAGTACTGCTGCATGGCAGGTGTGTGGCCGTTCCCGATGATTCCGGCTGGGAAGGGGCGTTGCATGGGTCGTCCTCGTCCGCGTCGTCGTCCTTGTTGTCGGTAGCCTTGTCCAAAGGGAATCCTGATTGCGATCACGGGGGGTGGGCAGAGCACTAGTAGATTGTCCAGGACATCACCAAAGGTGTCCTGGGGAGTCAATGTGTTGGCGTTGTGTAGATAGTTCTGATGTACCACACCATGGGAGGGGTGGAGGCCAATCCACCCCACCCATATGTCCTTAACACACACGTTATAAGCCATACTGTACTTTTGCAGGAAGGAAGAGAAGAGCAATAATTCTAATCCTAATCATTCTTCCTCCACACTGGGATAAAAACAGCATCGAAAAGTTAGATGGGGCATTTTTTACACGTGAGTGCAGTTAGAACTTTTCCATTGCATCTTATGAGAGGTGGTGTTTTTCTGCTGCCTTTATGCGCGCGCATGCTGTTGCTTATCAGTGTGACGTCGTCTGTTAAGGCGTCTATTCATACTCCAGCTATACTTTTTATTTCGTTTTGCTCAATGAAAAATAAAAGTAATCGACGAGCATTTTCCGTCATCGTTTTAGTCGACGAAACACTGCTCTGTTACAGTAAGTCAGTGTTGATTTTGTCGACTAATAGTACGACGAAAAATGTTCGTCGACTACCTTTTTTCACTGACGAAAACTAAATGGAAACTAAATGAAAACTAAGCTATGATGACGAAAACTAAGACTAAATATTTTGAAAATTTGGTCAACAAATACTAAAAAAATAAAATGTTAGGAAGGGACTAGTGGACAAGAGATTGTCGACTAAATCAACTGTAGATTTTGTCGACTAAAATCTCATGATATTTAGTCGACTAAAACTAGACTAACACTAAAACATCCCAGGTGACTAAAAAGTTTAATTCCAAAGACTATGACTAATACTAAAATAGAAATTTGCTGCCAAAAACAATAAGAGTAAGTGCTGCTGCCAGGTGGCAGTTTTGCAGCAGCTATAGAGTAGAGTGGAGACATAATCCATAACTCATTTTACAGCCCATCTTTAATAAGATCGGTACGACTCCCGATTTACGACTGGACATTACTCTTACAGGGCTTGTAAATTAAGGAAGGCGTTAGCATCGCCGTTATGCATTAACGGTCTCATAGTAAAATTCAACTTTGCCTAATAGGGGCGGAGCGGCGAGGGACAACCTATACGTTCAATCAGCATGCGCTCCGCAAGGTGATGGCCGAGCGCCCACTTTTACTGGAGTGGGCATTGAAGAAACTGTGTGTTTTAAGCATTATAATATGCTTTAGCTGTTGAAAAATAGCAGATCTACAAGCTCATAGCGCGGCAGCTTGTAGGTCTGCTATTTTTGAAAGATTGTGACAATGTGGCGCAAATCTTTGAATATATATTCTTTCAGAGTGAACGTTTAACTCAAATCTTTGCTTCTGGGGGGTCCCTGGAACTACATATTTTCAGATGGGGGTCAGTGGTCAAATACAGATAATTCTGGGGGTCCTTGACATGAAAAAGGTTGAGTACCACTGACATATAAAAACATTAGGTTTTTCAGAAAACTTTTTGGATTTAGAAGACATTTTTTAAGAATCGTCCTCGGGTCGAAATTGCCTGTTATAATAACATGAGAAATATCCCCTATAGGCTGCGGCACCAAGTCGGCCATACCACCCATGACCAAAATTAGCATTTTAAAAAAAAACCTGAGGCCGATTCTAAAAAAAATGTCTTCTAAATCCTAAAAGTTTTCTGAAAACCTCATGTTTCTATGTAAGTGGTACTCAGAATTATCTGAATTTGGCCACGGAACGCCATCTGAAAACATCTCCGCTCTGAAAGAATATATATTCAAAATATGCGCCACTTCTTTTCGCGATTTTTCAAAAATAGCAGATATACAAGCTCGCTTGTAGATCTGCTATTTTTCAAGAGCTAAAGTTTAAAATAATAATAAAACACCTACGTCAGAGGGGTTTAATAACAAAATGATAGGCCTAATAGGACTATCATTTTAGGCCTGATAGGACAAATATGACATTAAGGCATTTAATATGTTGCTAACCCCCATGCACTTCTCCCATGAACAAGCGATACTTCTGTCCCTCAAATGAACAGTCTGGATTCTGGTCACCAGTGGCATTTAGAGGGGCAGGTGCTCAAGTGAAAAAAGGGCACTTTGTGCAGCGCGTGGAACCGGCCGGTTGCCTTAATATTGTGAGATTTATAGATTTTGGGGCCTAAATAATATATTAGAAGCTTTTTTATCAATAATTGATCAATGTCACCATGGTCCACATACTGTACAGTGTACACTGTACAGTAAAGGGCACATTTGTCCAGAGGGAAAAGGGCAGGGGGTGCTCAGTGTCTATCTGTGCACGCCACTGCTGGTCACCCTGTAGCCCCCGATCCATGAAGAGGTTGAGAACCGAATTAAGCGTTGCATGGCCGCCACACATAATACCGCTAAGTCCGCTGTTTGTGTTGGACAGGAAATGGCCACAGAGCACCGGGAGGCCACAGAGAGACAGCTGATTGCGTGCGAGAGAGAGAGAGAGAGAGAGAGACAGAGACAAGCGCGGGACCTCATCACTCGCAAACGTGAGATAATGATGTGTGTCAAAATAAAGCAAACAAAGTGGATGAGCCCCCAGAATCTCCCTGCAGGGGGCCGAGGAGGGAGATCCTATAATTCAGCATGGCGGCTTTAGGAAATCCTGCCTGTCCCTAGGTGCGTGTGCGTGTGTGTGTGTGTGGCTGTCCCACAAGGACGGACCCGGCGGCAGTGCTAGGAGAGTTACTCCCATTTCTTTTTTGTTACTTGAGTAAAAGTAGCTTTTTCCAATAGCTGAGCCAAGAATAAAACTAACTGGGCTAAAAACTGTATATATTGGATATTGTTTTGGGGGGGGGACTTTTCAGCCTTCATGTCTTTGGATAGCACAGTGAAGATAGGACGGGAAACAGGTAGAGAGCCCATTGAGCATTTTTCAGGCAATTAGGCGTCTAAAATATGTCTATGGATGTCTAAAATGGTATAACTGGTCAAAAAGTGAACGTTTTTTAGCGGTCTAGGATTAGATTAGACATTGAAAGAACGTTATTTCAACAGATATATAAAGACGGTCTATAAAACAGCTAATCAACGACTAAGCTATGCCTATAGACAGCTACAAACTTTCATTTTTAGACCAGTTATAGCCCATTTTACAGACGTTTAATAGCCCAGCGGGAGAGACAGCTAGGGAGTGTCGTGCAGCAAAGGCAGTCGGGGCTCTGGGAATCGAACTTGCGACTCGCTGTCAGGCTCCATTTAAGCCTACACACGTATGTGTAACCACTAGACCATCGCCACCCCACTAAACTTTTGTTTGTTTGTTTTGTTTTGTTTGCAGATTCCGATTATTGGTACAAAACAAAGTAACTCAACGCGTAACCGTAAATCAGTAGTAAACCACACAACATTTGCCTCTGAGAGTTATAGTGGAGTAGAACTTCTACTGTAGAAATATAAAGGCCTATCCAAAGGAAAAGTACCTCAAAGTTGTACTGTTAGACAGTACTCGAGTAAATGTACTTGGTTTCTTCCCACCAGTGCCCGGTGTGGAGCATGCACTGAGGATCTCTTTGATTTCTCTCTGGTACTAAAAGATGGGCTTCTCGCATGACCATATCTGCGTTAGTGGGCTATTTTAGAAACAGCTGTGGGGTCCGGCCTGGCCCGCCTGCTCGTGGGCCATCCAGGCCCGGGGGAACAAACAGGTGGGAGCGGGATCCCCCCCCCCCCACCCCCACCCCCAACCATTATCTGTCTACATGGATTAAAGCTAAATAAAATCTCACGACTGAAATGTCTCACGCACGTGCGGGTGCATGTGTTTGGACCCACGTACTAACAGTCCGACCGACACCCTACCCAAAACCCAACCATAACCTTAACCTCACAGGAAGCCACGGGCAGGAGGGGCGAGCTCATTCCTCTGCGGGTCGTTGCGGCTTTTGAGCCGATCGTCACGGGTAGTTGCGACGACCGGGCAGTTCGACATGGGTTAGTTGTAACCGGCCACACATGGCGGGAGCGACGGTGTTGTCGGACAATTGCCTGTCGGACGGTTAGTATGTCTAACCAACATATGCATCCCCACGCACGCGCACACACACACATATCACACACACACACACACACACACACACACACACACACACGCACACGCACACACAGATTTACTGTTAGCAGATTAGCGTATGTAATGCTTGTGAACGATGTGATCATGTGACCGACAGAGCGAAGGGTAAGTAGTTCCGGATCGAACTACTTACCTCTTTGTAGTCCTTTTTGTAGTTTTTGCCTGGCGCTGGGAAAAGGGGCGCCCAAGAACCGCCTGCCTTAAAAATGTTTTAATTTTTTTTTTTAGGGTATAAATTATGGTAAGACGTCATCTTGCGGATATAAGGTACATCTTGTAATACATTTATTTTACTTTTTTGACATGAGAACATCAACATGCCCCCCAGAATCGGGACACCCTCATTTCACAATGAGGTCAGATCAACATATGGAATGTCAGAACAGGTCAGCTCCATATATGGAGATCTAAGGGTGGCAGCGGGGGCAGTGTCTTGAGTGTACAGGGTTTGATGAGGGCCTTAATTTTCGGGCCTATTGATAACTCTAGTTGTCGCCGGCCGCCGGGTGCTGCTGCACTAATAACTTTGGAGCAGGCCCGTCTAGAGTTTAAAATGGACAGGTATCAGTCAAAAGGGAGACATCGAAGAGGAAGGATGGATGGGGAAGGATCAACATATGGAATGTCAGAACAGGTCAGCTCCATATATGGCGATCTAAGATCTCCATATATGGAGCTGACCTAAGATCTGACCTAAGATCTAAGATCTCTACAGCTCACCTCTTTGAGGTGAGATGTAGAGTTGCTGGCCAATATTGATGACATCAGGGATCTCCAAATGGGCTTAATATTGATGACATCACGGGTTGCCACGAAGCATGACCATATATGGGGCGTGTCCAACAAACAACTGACGGGAAATTCACCATTTCATAGTAACTGCGACCTGCGGTCACAATAACATTCCTTTCTACTCTGTATGTTTCACAACAGCTGTCCTCTGAGACCACATACAGAGTAGAAAGGAATTGTACCGTATTATCATGAGCACTAGTGAGGACCAACTATACGAAGATACAGTCCCTACCACTTTGTCTCTTCCACTGAGGTTTTGATAGGTACCTTTGGGAGCCACACCTCTGATGGGTGGGGTTTAGCCTTAAGGGGTGTGGTTTTTTTTCACCCACTGTGTAATACAGTACATGGACAGTAGGTGGCAGTAGGACAGAGGCCAGAGCAACTACACATTCCAGCTTGCAAATTGAAATTTAACCAAATAATTTGCACTGCATTTTTAGGGATTTATTTATACAGTTTGAAGATGGTGCACCTTCAAAGAATCTGGTATACTTTAAGTGAGCTTTCTATTCCGGGAAAGTAGCATGACATAATGGAAGCCATTGTTCTCATGTTGATTATAAAAACTAAATTTAAAAAAAAAGTTTGAAAGAAAAACGCATAATGATGTCACCGGTAGGCGGGTTTCTGAATTGTCAACAGCCGTCCTCTGAGACACAATATGGAGTAGAAAGGAATGGTACCATATTGTCATTAGTGGGGACCAACTATACAAAGATAGGTTGAACATAGGTTGAAGTCGTCCTTTAGGATAAATTTAACCATTTCTTGGTGCACCTTCAAATAATCTGGTATACTTAAAGCGGCCTTGGGACCAGTTGTTGCCTGATGACCGTCCTCATCAATCAATCTGACTCTGACGTTTCTGATCCACTTTCAAAGTCGGCTCGCTGTTTTGTCTCGGCTGCCAGTTCCCACCTGATGTTGTGTGGGAGCCCAGACTGCTCCACACCATACTGAATGACCGCCAGCTTGCATAATGTCTTCAGAGTCGGACACAAGTCTAAGATGGACTGGTGTACTATAAAGTCTGGGTCTCTTAAAAAGAGGATGACACGGTCTCTCACCAGAGTGCAACAGCAAATGTAATATGGGCCATTCCCTTTGGGCTCAAGCTCCGTCCAGGACAACGTCACAGGATTAAATTTCCACAGATCATAGAAGTTCAGGTTCAACAGATCCTCATGGTTATAGTTCCCGTCACCACCAAATATGTATAGCTCTCCATTGTAGGTAAAAGCTGAATGACCCTCACGTCCTTCGGGATGAAATTGTGCAGAAGGCGTGTTCAGCCAGTAGTTGGCCTCTGTGTCAAACACTCTGAGGTTGTTGAGGTTGTTGTTATTGTATTCGAGCATGTCCCCCCGGCCCCCAAAAACAAACATCTTTGTCCCGATGATGGTGGCAGAGTGACCGAATGAACAATCAGGTTGAGTTCCTCTGGTGTTAACTAAAGTCCAGACCATCGAGCTGGTGTCCAACTTGTACATGTCATTAGAGTATTCAATCAGGTGGTTGGATCCTCCATAGATAAACATGACCTTCCCCAAGCCACAGGCTGAGTAGCCCCACTTCGCCATTGGACCAGTCCCAGAAACCCTGGGTTTGAACCATCTCTGGGCGTCGACATTGAATGCATAAAGCACGCTGCTGCTCTTGGACCCGTGACTATTCCTTCCCCAGATGTAAATGGTGTCTTCTATCAGCACGGCACTGAAGCCGTGGTGGACGTAGGGAACTTCTCTTCCGGTTGTCACCGGAGGCAATCTGATGCAGCTCAATGACACAGTGTTGAAGATGTGCACTTTAACCGGAACCCTTTCTTTGTAGGACCCTTGCAAATAGTACACATTGTAGCCAATTGCTACAGAGGCTGAGATAGTCACATTTGTTTGTCCCTTCAAATGCAACGCCCAGCAATACATTTCACAAAATGGGGAAGGAGCTTACATCAAAGTAGATTACCGAAGTATTTCTCTGAAAAAGCCTCGAGTTCGCTACTCTTTAGGTACTTATTACAGTTACACCAACGTGCCACAGAGCTTGGCCAATCGGTGAAGCCAATGGGTTGTGTTGGCCAATGAGTGATTTGGTCATAGAGGTAGCCTACTTACAGCATTGTATCCATATTTGGTCATAGAGATAGACTACATACACAATATACATACAGAAATCTCCATATAATGGTCATAAAAGGGACACAGACAGACAGCCGCGTACAGCGTGTATTGCAGGGTATGCGTTTAGCAAGTAGGCCTGGACTCGGTCCGATAGGTGGTTGTCCAGAACCGCTGATTCGATCGGATCATGCCTATATCAGAGGTTTTCAACCTTTTTCCCACCAAGGTCAATATTCAACATTTGAGCCACGAACCACCATTTTATGAGATCTAGCCTCTCACACCTAAAACTTTGAATATGTTGTTGTCATTGTGTAGCATAGTGGCTCAGAGCCTCTGCCCTGATGGCCTCAAAAGTCTAATATCTCCCCCAGTCCAGAGGGATATCCCTTTGGTCTAGTTGTTAAGATGTTGGACTTTCATGCGGGTGACCCATAGAGTATATAAAAGGATAGAGACTGATCTGCCGCGAAGCTCCGCCCCCTCCGCTATTCATGTCAGTGGAAGTCTCAAAACGTCTATTTCCGCATTGGACCACCAAATTGTGGTGGTCCAATGCGGAAGTGCAACCGAGCGCTCAATGTTAAAGCTGCACGGGGTTTCAAGTTCCAATCCTGAGCGTTACATTGGTGCCTCTGCCGGATTGCCTCAAAAGTCTAATTTCTCCCCCAGTCCAATAGAGATATCCCTTTGGTCTAGTGATTAAGATGTTGGACTTTCACGCAGGAGACCCGAGTTCGAATCCCGGGCGTTACAATTGCATAAGATTATGTCCACAATTCCATGCTGTTTTGATGTTGGTACCATAGGAGAGATAACAGGCACATTTTGATCAAAATAACAATTCTCTAATTGTGTTGACTTAAGTAATTATTTTACTAATATAATTAAGTAATGCAGTTATGCAGAGTTTGACTCAGTTCCACAGATGAACACTGAAAATAGCCGAACTACAAGCTCACAACGCCTCGCATAGACTACAGTACGTTGGTTTGTTTCCCAGCAAGCAAGGTCAAAACCTGAATGAATTGGTGACGTCTCGATTGTGGCCAGATCAAGTCAAACCACTTATCAGATATGGCCCAGAACATCACCTGATTTCAAGTCAACCAACATCAATTCTGCCCACTAAGACGCCGGACATCCCTGGATGAATCAGAGAGAGTCTGATCGAGGCCAGATCAATTTAAGTCATATGTGACCAGATTTGACTGAGAGACTGCCATCGCGCAAATTACAGCTATTCACCAGAGGAGAAAAACCTTTTTTTCAAAATGAGTTAATAGCACAGGCAGACTCTTCACATACTAGAGCATGTCTGAAATAAGTGTCAGAGCTGAAATTGACATGTAAATATGAAACAAATGCCCAAACATATAGCTAGGTGTAATGTTAGAGACGACAGAAGTGAACCTTTCAAGCCTGTTTTCTCAACTCGCTGTTTTCTGCAAGACATTACTCTATAAGCCATATCTCCAAAACTGGTGGGTCAAACTGAACAACCAATATGTCAAAAAAACGAAGATTCAAAAAAATCCAATGGCAGTCCCTCAGTCAAATTTAGTCACATATCATCATAACTAGTCAGATCTGGCCCAGAATAAGCTATATTATTTCAACTGGTGAAGACGTCCTAGAAATTACGTAAAGATCATCCCCATATATGGGCTGTGATCTGGCCTAGTCCTGAACGTCATGAACGTCACCGGAGAACGTCATCATCACGTCATCATGACGTCATTCGGCTTGCAGGGTTATTGTGGAGTGAGAAAACAGTGTTCCACATGAAGTTAATCATCTGGGCGCCCCTCCACTCCACAATAATTTGGGAACCCACCGTTTGGGAACCACTGTCCTATACCAGTGGTTCTCAACCTTTTCAGGCCGTGACCCCCAAAATAATAATATTTGAACTGGGAGTGGTGACCCCCCACTCGCTCCACCCAGATTCCACCCGCTCACAACGCATCGCAGTGTGAGGCTATTTTCACAATTGTTGCCTCTTTCTTACATTAATAACTTGACCAATGTTTGACTAGTTTTTTATAGCATAGTTTGTTGATTATGTTTGATGCAGTAATGGTCTTTTTCTTTTTGAGTCTTTAGTTTAACTGTAGGTAGGTCCACCCGCTCCAGAGACCACATCACTCCAGTCCTCCGTGACCTCCACTGGCTCCCCATCAAACACAGAATTGAATTCAAACTACTCCTCACCACCTACAAGTCGCTGCACAACCTGGCTCCCCCCTACCTCTCTGCCCTCCTCCAGCCACATACGCACCATCCCGCTCCCTCAGGTCCAGCGACGCCGGCCTCCTTGTGATCCCCAAGAAGATCAGGCTCAAAACCTGGGGCGACAGGGCCTTCTCTGTGGCTGCCCCTACCCTCTGGAATGCCCTCCCCAAACAGATCCGGGATGCCCCCTCACTCCCCACCTTCAAAACCGCACTGAAAACCCACCTGTTTAGAATATCATTCCCGAGCTGATGTGTTTTAACCTGTTACATGTACTGTTCTTATTGGTTTTACTCTTATTTTACTTGTCTTCTAATAAAGTTGTCATCTGCTCATGCCCCCCCCCCCCCCCCCCCCCGGCCACCACACATGTAAAGCGTCTTTGGGTATTAGAAAAGCGCTATAAGACGCCTTTGGTGGTGCATGCGGAGGGAATGAATATGAGGCAGAATGGGAGAGATCATGATCCGTCAAGGGCTTCTGTCACAAATACGGGGATTGGTGGGGATTCATTCTTTTTTACAGGAATTGGGCGTTGTCATATTCTAATACAGTCAGACCCATGCCCATGCAGTCTCAGCACCGGCCTGGCGGCCTCGCTAATCATTAGACTCCAAACCCACAACTTCTGGAATATCGAATCCTGCTTGCTCCACTATTTTTCCACCAACCGCGGACACTTTGCTTTTGTCGATAAAGTAAAGTTTCATACGGAGTCCGACATACGTGGCCGGTTAATACTCACCCGTGGCTCCCGCGTGAGCTTAGGGTTAGTAATGTCCGACATACGTGGCACGTTAACTTTTTCGCTGCCATCTATACGTTTATAAATGTACCTAGGCTAACGGTACCTACTGTTGCCATCTACGTCTATGTTCGTAGACAACCGTATACTCCATATATGGAAGCAGCGATCGATTATTTACCTTTTAGCATGGCTCTGGGTTGTATGGAGAGCCTCCGTCCCCACCAGCTATGGGATTTTTAAATCCAGCTCCGTTGAGCCGCCATTATAACAGGACTTTCAAAGCGCTGTATCTCAAAAGGTTTGAGCGCTCCCGCGCACCTGATGATCGTAAATCAATTTGAGAGTTTGTACCGCATCGATGAGCAAATGTAACTGGTTGTAATGCTAGCTAAGGGGTCTGAGCTAATGCGAGTGGTGATGGGCTCATAACAAAGGCCCCCACCTTCCTCAATAACCCGGAAAGGAAACAAGGATCGCAGCATTAGAGCGGACGGGTGGCAGTCCTTACGTGTGCTTATGCTGCCACCTGCTGGCAGCTAAAATGTTAAGATTCACCCATGACCAGACAGTGGTCTTGTGGTTAGAGTGTCCGCCCTGAAACTGGGAGGTCGGGAGTTCGATCCCCGGTCGGGTCATCACGCCAAAGACTGTAAAAATGGGACCCAATGCCTCCCTGCTTGGCACTCAGCATCAATGGGTTGGATTGGGGGGGCGGTCAAATCAACTAATGATTCCCGAATGCGGCACGGCTGCGGCTCACCCTCCAAGAGATGGGTCAAATGCGGAGAACAAATTGCACTGCGGTAACGTGTGTGACTAATCGTACGACTTTGACTTTGACTACTGGGTTGGGCTGCTGGATGCTGTCTGGCAGATATAGTTGGCGGATGATTTGTCCCGCATGTGATGCGATGATGATGATGATGATGGTTGTGGTGGTGGGCCGAGATTCCACCCACCAGCCTCGCTCGCTGCTGACAGTGGCTTATGGTTTGTCAGGGGATCGTCAGTCCATCATCTCCCATGCGGTCGGCTACTCTCTCTCTCTCACACACATTCATCGCAGCAACAAAACAAATGGTCGCCTCTGTCCGCGGGAACACAATGCTTCATCCTGCCCCATCCATTAACCCCTCTATCGCACCAATGCATGCATGTGCACGCACGCGCGCACGCACGCAGATGTAGTGGAGTAGAAATGATTATAAGTATTGAAAAAGAGACTCAAGTACCTCAGAATTATTCAGTATAGTGCTTGGTTAACCCCTTTTGGACGGAATTAATTTCTAATGAAATAAAAGTTATTTGTGTTTCTGCCTCAATCAGATGCTATATTAAGTTGATATACTCAATTTGAATTTAGCACAAACAATAGATATAAATGTAGGCATGTGTCAAATTTGGCACAGTAGGCTATTAGTGTAAATAGTGTAATAGTGTAATAACCCTATTACACTATTATACTAATTACACCAGGGTTCCCCAATACATTTTCCCCAAGGGCCATATTTTGACTAGGGTACCAGGCTGGGGGCCAAGTCCGAGCACGCGGAAAATTGGGGGGTTTATTTTTTCATTAATCAATTAAGCTTAGAATAGAGAGTATGCGCGTGACATCATCATCAAACCAGGAAGTTATGCAGGAATGTCTACTGAGTGGCAAAAAACTACTTTCTGGCCTTGACAGCCCATACATCCAAACAGAAAAGTCCTATCTGATTGCATTAAACAACATTAAACAATGTTAAACTCACTTTGCCTGTTGCTTTGCCACTCGATGTGCCATTCACTTTAAGCATGTGCATACCCTCTATTGATGTAGAACAGTGGTTCTCAACCAGCGGTCCGGGGACCACCAGTGGTCCTTGAGGGGGTTCCAGGTGGTCCCCAGAAAGCCTGCAGTTTCTATCTTGGATTCCCCATTGATGGTGTAGACCTGGTGGACAGGTTTCTGAACTGCCCATAGCCCACAGAGTAGAATTAGTTTTTTTGCATTTTATCATGAACATTAGTGATGACCAATTATATGAAGATAGGTTAAAAAGTGGTGAAGTGGTCTTTTAAATAAGTACATCTGCTATGTTTGAAGATTTTTTGTAAAAAAATAAATAAATAAAGGGCCTTTGTGTGTGTCACCCAAGTCTATGGACTTTTTATGTTTGTCTTATTCTTTCCCCCCACGCTGTCCACCGTTTTGGTGTCCTGCTTCCCGATGTTTCTTTCTCCCCTAAGGGGAGAAAGGGGAGTTTTTTTTCCTAACCGTAAGACTGTAAAAGCGATTAAGGGCTATACAAATAAAGTCGAGTCGAGTCAATCTCCCCAGCGGCTTCTAAAAAAGAAAACGTCTCACCACTGAAAACTAAACCGACGTGGTGCCAATTATCACATTTGCTAATCGTCCGGCTTCCTCTGGCTTTGGCAGCCTATACACAGTATTATGTATATATATAAGACCCGACTGATAAAGGTAAGGTTGGGTATTTTAAGCAGCAAGTGTTACAGGACAGAAGTCAAACTAGGAAATATCGTTTTGCGTTGGGAAAACAGAATACGGCCACAGCTGGCCCGTTGAGAAGTCGCTGGTTTTTCGTTAAGCCAAACCGCAAAATGGGGAGGGAGTCTCTCTCTCTCTCTCTCTCTCTCTCTCTCTCTCTCTCTCTCAGCCCCGATTTGGTAATTAGAGCTGACTACCTCCTGCTACTGTAATTAACAAAGTCGACTGTACAGCAGAGGTTCCCAAACCGGGGGGGGGGGGGATCACCAGATGCTTGGCTTAACACTTTGAGGGCTTTAAATTATGACATATACCGAGGCTGCCGGGATTGTTTAATTACCTTTGGAGGATATGCCGAAGTATTTGCGCCTTTGATCCATGAAAATCCGCTTGAAAACACTCCAATGATTTGTTTTTTGAGCCGACAAAAAAAGCCACTAACCTGATTCGGGTCATATACAAAGAGCAAAGGGAGCTAAGATTGTCCCTACACCCTCGTTCACTTCACGCATTGAACTCAGTTTCCCAGAAGCCCTTGCGGTTGGTTGATTTCCGGTTACGTCATCATAACGCGTCCACCTCGTCACCAGCCAGCACCACTAGAAAGAGGAAAACATTGTGAAAATAAGATCAAGTACAAGCTCACGCCTCCTCTGTGACCTTGACCCTGACCAAGCCTGTCCCGTCTCTGCACCATGTATGCTGTCACAGTCACCCATCAAGTATATATATGAGTGCATGCCGGAGAGATCAAAGGTCAAACGAGTTCATGACCTCTGGGTGCCCTCATTAGACCGGTGTAGTGCGTGCGTGCGTGCGTGCGTGAGTGCTCTGAACTTGCAGCTATTTCCCACTACTTTAGAATGTTTTTCAAAATGATAAAAAAACATTGAAAGGTTTAAACTTAAAGTGGTTAAAGCGACACTATGTAACTTTCCTCTTCTACTCTGGATTTGAACACAGTTTCCTGCCCAAGTACTGACATTTATACCATTGAGCTAATAGAGCCTGCCTGCTTGCTCAGGGGATAAATTGAATCTTGATTTAATTCACATTTTCATGATTTTTCAAAAATAGCAGACCATACAGATTGTAGTAATATTGTATTAACATACTCCACCATATAGATTGTATAAGTTATATTGTATTAACAAACGCTGTAAAAAAGTGTACAACAATTTACAATTTATTTAGGCATTTAGCAGAAGCTCTTAATCCTGAGCGATTTACAGTATATCAAACGAGGACAAAACAAGGCAATACATGAAATGCACAGAAATAGTCATCTAGGATGATTCATAAGTAAACTAAGAACTACGATCATCATATCGTCTAATAGCAGAATCTCCAAAGAAAATCTATGGTCTATATGTATGTTACATAACAGACATTCTTAACCACTTTAAACCTTTTAACATAACAGCAATATTCCACCAGTTTCCTCGAAAAGTAACAGTTTTGTTGGACATACGAGGTTTCCACACAGGACAGCGATGACATGCACAGAAGCAGAGGGAGGTCGAGCATAAGACACACACAGAGAGAGAGAGAGAGAGAGAGAGAGAGAGAGAGAGAGAGAGATAGCAAGCATAAGACAGAGAGAGAGAGAGAGAGAGAGGTCAAGCATAAGACAGAGGTCGCAAGCAGGGATCACAACACTCCCACACTGCAGTAGCCAAGACACAGTCCCACAAAAAAAAACCCACATACCAAAAAGCTCTTCACACCCAATATTTTCAGCACCCAGTGCCCGCCCGGCCGGGCCGAGACATCATCCCCTTTAAACCAATGCACAGGGGAAGCGGGGGGGGGGGGCGTACTGTATGTGTTTATTTTCGGCAGAGCGTGAAAGCACGTTCCTCCTTGGCTTGTCCTGTGCTGACATGTCCAGAAGTTTAAGACCGCCGCCATCAGACGCCGTCTGACCGTTTTGACGAGGTGCGGACTGGACCCGAGGAGCCAGCATTGCGATTTGCTGGCGAGAGCGCTTCCCTCCCGCCCGCCCCTCCCCCGGACGGCCTGTTTGATGCCACCATGGGGTATATATGACGTGCATGTTGGGCCAATGGCGTCGTTTCATGGAGCCATTAAGACCTGATTCTACAAGTGCCTTCCATCTAAATCACTTTTTCGTGCCAATAAATAGGCCTATATGAAAGAGGTTATTTAAATTGCCGATCCCTCGCGAGTGCGTGCATGCGACGTAGCGCCCCAGTTTAGCTAGAAAAATCCACAGCACATACCTGCGTTGGCTGCGTATGTGTTCAGACAGTAAGGCAGCTAGTCCTCTCCACTTACCTCCGTATGACCTGCGTCACGGTTCGAGACCAGAGGGTAGGACCCAAATGCAGGACGACAGTCAGGAAATGTTCAATGTGTTTATTAACACCAAAAAAACAAGGAACACGAGGAGCACTGGGAAAATAACAAACACTAAGCAAGGATAACTTCAGGGACAGAAAACTGTGACTAATACTAATAATCCGACAAGTAAATGGACAAACAGGGGAGTATATATAGACACAGAGAGTAACAGGACACAGGTGAACAAAACTAATAATCAACACATGGGATAGGCTGGGGCCATAGACATATAAACATAGATGCCCTTTCCGGCTCTGAGGCGCGTGTCACAATTGAAGGCACAATTTCCCGAGATTACTTGCAAAGCTTTTGCCTTCAATGAGCAGCTTCCGCGTGCGTATAACATAAGTCCCGGAAAAGACGCACTGTCATTGGCCAGTAGTCACTTGAGTGACAGCGAGAGACTTGGAGGAGTCGCATGAGTGACGTCACTTGGGCAGCGATGCAGCGTGCCTTCAGCAAATGCCTTCAGCACTTCTAAATAAGAAAGCTGCGGAGAACTGTTGCTTTGTGTTCACTCTTTAATGTTTTCTGTTAGTAATTTAATCCCCCCTGGCTCTGATGTTGTATTGTTGTATTAATAACTTTGTTGTTTGTGTTTGTTTGTTTGTTTGTTTGTCTTGTTTTGTATTGTAATGTATTGTCATGACTGTTATAAAGATTTGTTAAAAAAAAAAAAAAGCCTTCAGCACTGCACTTCCGCTTGACTTCCTGCCTTCATTGGGATACACGTTGCTCCAATGAACTGCAGCGGCTAGTGAGGCATCTATTTTTGAGTGGTGCAAACCACTCCAATAACCAGCTTTGTCTGTATGTTTGTGTACCTGTGTACGTGTCCGTGTACCTGTGTACGTGTCCGTGCACAGGTGAGCATGGTTACCATGGTCAGTGTGTGACATCATCATCACTGATCAGACTATATAAGACCTTGCACCACTCAGTTCACACAGGTGTGATTTTTTATAATATCTATGGCTGGGGCGAACTAACAGGACAAGGTGGAAACACTATAGGCTAATCATGGTGAGACAACACAGGCAACAAAAGCAACAGAGGAAACCAAGAGACAAAACGTACTGCAAAATAAAAGTACACCGTGCAAGATCAACTCTTAACTGGAAATAAGAAACATGGAACACAATACTACAAAATCACAGGAAAACAGTTAGGTGAAACACTAGATAACTAAGTAAAAACCAAGGAACACATGCAAAATGCAGAACAGGTCACGGAATGTAGACAGTATAGGTGTTCAGACAGTCAGTCAGTCCTCTCCACATACCTGCGTATAGGTGTTCTGAGAGTCACTCACTCCCGTCTTCCTGTCCAAACACGTTTTCCGATTGGATGGTATTCTTATACGCTGTTTGTCCAAAAGGACACAGACATAATTGAGGAAATAAAAAGGGGGGGATGGGGTTAAGGAAAAAGGAGAGATGAGAAGGAATGAAAGACGAGCCACCATCATCAGCACACATTGTGTCAGGCCGTACTGTCACAAGTGTCGCAGTAATCTATGTGTGTGTGTGTGTGTGTGTGTGTGTGTGTGTGTGTGTGTGTGTGTGTGTGTGTGTGTGTGTGTGTGTGTGTGACATGCGGCGGGGGGGGGGGTCCATTCATCACCCCCTCCCCCTCCTCAATTCTGGTGCATGTGGCAGGAGGGGGAAACAGCCTCGCAGGAATTTCAATGTGACATTTGAGCCCATACATCATGGCACGTTTGTGGTGACGTGGCGAGACACACGCACGCACGCACGCACGCACGCACGCACGCACGCACACACACACACACAGACCTGGGCTGGGCACGAGAATGGGCCAACACTGCCCTCTGTCTCTCCTTGAAGGGCCGTACGTGCGTGAGTGGTGGCCTGGCGTCTTCAGTCCACTGACTCTCTACTGTGCGTCTCATTGTGTTACTTGACCACACTATTCCCTATAACGGTCAGAACAGATCCACGGACGATGCCATTTCTATATCACTCAGAGATAAAAATAGGGTGCATTTTGCATCCCAAAACGCAGTTTATAGTTAAGGGACGCAATAAAACAACGACCTCTGCATCCACGGGATGCACTACTGTACTACTAGTAGTTTATTTTGCTAGCTTTAGTTATAATAATCATTTCTTCTTCTGTTTTCTACATGACTATAACCACATTATAACCATATAAAATGAAATGGGAGTTAAATGGCAAAATATGACTCCTAACGTCGTTGAAGTGGGACTCATAAAATGCCCCTGTAAAAGACCATCCCTGCATCCACATTACATTGAAAACCTATTTACATCACTGATCACTTCACACGCCAAGGGAGAGACAAATCCGTGTGTGAGAAAGCTGTTCATAGACTATATCTCTGCAGCGTTCAAGGTTGTACTTTATTGTTAGTTACATCTTTGTGTACAGGTACGTAAGAGTACATTTTGTGGTAGAATAATGGATTACCAGACGACTCGCCCCTTTACCAACTCGCCCCCGCGAAATGTGTTAATGTCGTTAACAGTTAATTTAGTATTTCCCTCCCTCTCTGAAATCTGAAAATGATCTTGTATAAAGATTTATTCGATTGTATAGTAATCGATCTCTATACTCAAAATTAACTAAAATTAAGGAAGAGGATGAGACAGAGACGGTGACTGCTTAATTAAGTTAATTTAGGACCTTCTAGCGGTTAATTTCGTTTTGTTAAGCACATTTCTTCCATGTAGCCCATGTTTTGTAATGACATCATCATGCTATTATGCCCGTGGATATACAGAGTGAATTTAACAATGATAAATTAATATGATAACACCTTTTATATAATCGCCAACATGAATTATGTTTGTTATTTACAGCGTGGGGCGAGATGGAAAAGGGGCGACCGTACCTGTTACCGAATAATGCAGTATGTATAATAATATTAATAATAATAATACAATGCTAACGATAGGAAAGAGTAAGAGTAAAAAAATACCATAATCCCAATACCATATAATCCCCCTCAAACTATACACCAAGCTTGAGAGTCTGGGTCGTAACACAAGCCTTTGATCTGAGGCCGATTCTACAAATTCCTTCTAAATCCTAACAGATTCCTGAAAAACGTATGCTTTTATAATCAGTGATGCTCAAACTTCTTGAGATTCTGCACAACAATGTGTGGGGTGTAAGTGGTCCCGATCCCCGCCTTATCAATCCATTGAATGGTCAAGTTGTCATGAATTGTGCACCCATTCGTCTGGGCCCAGTAGGTCCCTACTGGCCTACCAGGAGATTCTGGTAGGCGCTGTCAGCCAGTTCTATCGTTGACACCATGTTAATGCCTGTGCTGTCACGTGAGGGTTAGGGTTAGGGTTAGGGGGTTAGGGTTAGGTTTAGGGTTAGGGTTAGGGTTAACCCTAACCCTAACCCTCACGTGACAGCACAGGCATTAACATGGTGTCAACGATAGAACTGGCTGACAGCGCCTACCAGAATCTCCTGGTAGGCCAGTAGGGACCTACTGGGCCCAGACGAATGGGTGCACAATTCATGACAACTTGACCATTCAATGGATTGATAAGGCGGGGATCGGCTGGGCTGACAGCGCCTACCAGAATCTCCTGGTAGGCCAGTAGGGACCTACTGGGCCCAGACGAATGGGTGCACAATTCATGACAACTTGACCATTCAATGGATTGATAAGGCGGGGATCGGCTGAAGTGGTTAACTGGACTGCTCAATCACAACGTGTCCCCCCCCCCCCCCCCTCTTTTGTTTCAGCCCAAGACTGCAAAAGCACTTATGTGTAAATGGTAAAATATCATTTTCCAGTGTCCTGGGACGATTTATGGAAACTACAGCCTCAGGGGTGCTAATTAAAATGGACTTGTGTCCCTTTAACTGCATTTGGCCCGGCTCTTACTGTGTCCTGGCTGCGACTGTGTTTTCTGCATTAGTCAACGTAAATGTGTCAGCTGTTTTTACGTATTCAAAAGAAATTACAAAGTAGATTTTCTTCTTAAAGCTCGACTGCCAGAATTCTGGTCTGTATGTGCGCACACATGTGCGTGCACGCACGCGCGCACGCACGCACGCATGCACACGCGCCGCGCATGCGTATACTCAATGGTAAAAATGTCAAGCAGGCAAGCTCTATTACTGTAGCTCAATGGGCAAAATGACAGCACTTGTGCAGCAAACCGGGTTCAAGTTCGGATGTATGGATAAAAAATGTAGGATATTAAAAAAATATATGTTTTGCTCCAGGTGGCGCTATAACAGGCCGATTTTAAAACATTCGGGGGAGGGTTTCTGTTCTGGCGTCCAGGTAGCGTGCGTGCACAGTTTCTCTGGGATCAAGCCGACGGTGCTGGAGATTAGCTGTTTGCAGACACACGTACACACAGACACACAGACAGACACACGTACACACACACACAGACACACATACAGACAGACAGACACACAGACACACATACAGACAGACAGACACACAGACACACACACACAGACACACATACAGACAGACAGACACACAGACACATACACACAGACGGGCGGCGGTGGCTCAGGGGTAGAGTGGCTGGATGGTAACCGCAAGGTTGCCAGTTCAAACCCGGGCTCCCCCATAGTTGGTGTCGAAGTGTCCTTGAGCAAAGACACTGAACCCCTAATTGCTCCTGATGTGCTGGTTGGTGCCTTGCATGGTTTCCGCCGCCATCGGTCTATGAATGTGTGTGTGAATAGGTGAATGTAATGCACAATCTATGTAAAGCGCCTTGGATAAAGGTGCTATATAAATGCACCATTTACCACAGACACATAGACACATACAGACGGACGGACGGACGGAGGGACGGACGCCCGGACGGACCGACGGACCGACAGGCGGACGGACGGACACAAGGTGCAAAACATAGTCTCCGCGACGCCTTTGGTCTGGCAAAACTATAATAAACCTGGGCTTTCTTACAACACCATGGCCTCGGCGCACAGATTCCTCCTGCTACTCGCTGCCTCCGTGGTAGCAGGATGTGTTATATGGGGCGTGGAGATGTTTGCGTATAGCCGTGCTGTGAGAGCACAAATATAAAGGTGTCAGAGGATGGACACTTGAGTGATACCCGCAGCTCTCCCATAATGAAGTTATTCATCGTGAATGGAAGGCGGCGGCCATGCAGCTGTTTGTTCTCCCTTTTAACAGCGTGGACACGACCAAACGGCGGGTTAATTGGTCTGGGAATCAACCAGCCGTGTGGTTTCTGAAGTAGGACGGCGATTGTTTTTGCTTATACGTAAGCAGCACCACAATGTAGAAATGCTGGTATACTCTATTACAAGTAAAATAAATCTCCAATCGTATTTTTACTTGAGTAGAACTAAAAGTACAAAATTAGGCCTTTTTCTGAATGCTTCACAATTTTCTGCATGCTCACAACGATCTTGTCGCCGATTTGTGAGCTTGAATTTTCTCATAGTCAAAGTATACAAATACTAGGTTATGAAGTTAATGCACAATTTGAAATCTAAATCTGCAAAGTAACTAGTAAATAAAGTGTTCAATATGGGAGTTAAAAGTATAAAAGAAAGGAAATATTCAGGTTATGTAAGCACCTCAAGTAAAGTAAAGTACTTGAGTAAATGTACCTGGTTACTTTCCACCGCTGCCTGTGTGTTCTCCGTTGTAAAGCGAGGAAACGACTAACGGCAGGCTAATTGGTCTGGGAGAGTCAACGAGGGATAAGTCACAGCTAGTATATCTGTTAACTTGGAACGCTATCCATTCAACACTGAGGCTTGTTTCCCCCATCCATCATGAGTTCACTGGCCGTGCACAATGGTGACAGAGTCAAATGAGTACAGGAGTCATGTTTCGTTACGGTCTCCGCTCAGTGGCCTCGCGGTTAGAGTGTCCACCCTGAAACTGGGAGGTCGGGGGTTCGATCCTCGGCCGGGGTCATACCAAAGACTGCAACAAACGGGACCCAATGCCTCCCTGCTTGGCACTCAGCATCAATGGGTTGGATTGGGGGGGTTAGATCAACTACAAATGATTCCCGAGGCGCGGCACGGCTGCGGCTACACTGCTCCAAGAGATGGGTCAAATGCGGAGAACAAATCTCCCGTACAGCAATGTATAGGACGTTATACTGTACATCGCTCAAGACGCAACGCTGAGGTACACTTCGACAGCGACACATGAGCCAGAAAGACGACGAGAAGTGTGTCTGTGGGCTGTGTCGAGGAATTCTGGATCGGGCAGGATGTTGAGGCAAACGACACAGTCGGAGACTGACATTTCACAGATAAATGTTTGACCATGTTTTATATACAGTTTGTTGTAAATGGAGCATTTATATACATAGTGCCTTTATAAACAACACATTACATTCACTCATTCACGAGCACGCACAAATGTACGCACGCACGCACGCACGCACGCACGCACGCACGCACACACACACACACACACAAACACACAAACACACACACACACCGATTGAACCACCAGTGAACCACCAATTTTAGAACACTGAGGGGAGAAGGAACGAGAAACCCCAGTAAAGTCGACTTTACTCTGCACTCTCTCAAAAAATAAGACTTTGTCGTTTCCCTCCCCACTGTCCGTCCCTCTGTCCTTCTCCTGGTCCAGGCTGTTTCAGAGCTCTGAGGACCGGGAGGCAGCAGAAACACACCACAGAAATGCACACCACCCAAAAGCCCAGCAGGAAGTAGTAAGGATACACCGCCGTATCGGATAAAACAATTGACGAACTGAACGCATGCACCGTCAGCCAGACAGGGCAGCAACAGGCCACCCTGTAGCGAAGAGCTTTGTACCTGAGAAACACCACAGGGTGAACCACCGCTATGTAACGCTCCACACAGATACAACACTGGAACGATGGGATGGAAAATAAGAAAAACAAAACAAAAGTAAAGATGGACAAACCCTGGACAAAATGTAGTTGCACTTGATTCCATGGAAATGCATATTCATCATGCAAACTTTGTCCTTAGCTGGATAACCTTGGGCAACATCTACTGCATGTTCCGATAATTTGTTTATAAACCCATGACATAACCCATGGCCCTGTTGTAACTATGATGGATGGATGGATGGATGGATGGATGGATGGATGGCCAGCCCCCTGGACAATGTTTGTGCCAAGTTGTGGTGCGGATTACAGAAACGGTGCGTTCGAGGAGGGTCTGGGGTAGCCATGCTCCAATATATACAAGCACAGGTATATGTACAAAGTGGGAGTCATTGCTTCTATTGCTCCATTGATCAGGCACCATAATGTGCTACAAATGTTTCACTCTTGCTTTTAGTTGAGTTTTAAAATATCTGTTCTTATTTTTGTACCACTGCGCCTATGCCTGATTTGCCACTGTGCTGTGCTCTTTGCTATTGTCCTATTGTTTTAACGGCATGCCTGTTTGAATGCCGTTTTGTTTTGTTTTGCTTTTGTTTTTATTATTTGTTCTGCTCTGTAAAGCACTTTGAGCTGCATTTATGTATGAAAGGTGCTATATAAATAAAGTTTGTTATTATTACAAATAACCTTTCCGCTGAGTTTTTGTACTCGTCAATTTTATTTCTTGGTGTTTTCAAATGTTCTTTTATAATGTGTTTATTATGCTCTGTGTCTTGAAGTTTTTAAGGACCTATAACATACAATTCAACTTTTTCAATTTCTTTTGTGTTTTTGGGACTCCCATATGTGTTTTCTATCCCCACAAATAACCAATTTTGAACAATCAGGTTTATATCAATCAGCTTTATATCTAAGAAATGCCACGGGGTGAACCACAGCTATGTAACGCTCCACACAGATACAACACTGGAACGATGGGATGGAGAATAAGAAAAACAAAACAAAGGTAAACATATAGTAACCCTGTACAAAATTGAGTTGTATGTGAAGAGCCAGGCAAAGTAAAAGACAGAGGCCAGGGAAGAGAGGATCACAGATGCAATCACGTTGAGATAGAATAACTCGGAGGCGATCGTCCCACACGCCATTCGCCAGTGTGTCGTTCATCGTAAGGCTGTGTGTGTGTCCTGTAACCGGTACAGAAGATGGATTTGAACTCAGTTGACCTGATATAACGGGATGCACAGGCAGATTAGACACACCAACGGAACGACATGCGGAAACAACGGTTGGACATGCGGTTGGACATGCGGTTGGACATGCGGTTGGACATGCGGTCGAACATGCGCTGCTCCCGTGCTTGTGGTTAGGTTTCTGGTATTTTAAAGTCACAGCTGCGATTTGACTATGCCTCTATAAGTGTGTGGTGGATGAAAGGAGGTTTTATGCAGAATAGCGTGTGTGTCTGTTTCTTTCAAATATACTTTGAAATCCAATTTCCCACTCCCACTGGAAATGTGGGCCTTTGAAGGCAGTAACATCTAGGAAATCTATTTTTTGTGTTAGTCACATATTTGATTGCGATCTATGGTGTGTGTTTAGTATATTAATACAATCTTGGAAGTCCTCTTTGGTGTGTTCCCAAATACCAAAGATGTCATTCAAAAATCTATAAGGTAGGTTGTTTGAGGTAGGTTGTCGGTCTAATGACAGTCGGACCAATAGTATGTCTTAACTAAAGCCTGTACCCGATATATAATAAGTTAACATTTTTCATCAACTTTTCTCAATGTTCTTCTGAAAACAACTATTCTAATGAACAATGAACACAAGGTTAAAGGGATCTCACCTTTTGATGCCAGCAGAGTGTCTCAGATCTCTGAGTTGGTGTTTTGGTGAAGTCTCTCCGTCCGACGGTCACTTTCTTCCTGATAAGAGCAGATCCTCCAAATGATGAACTCTGTACTTTGCCTTCTCTAACTAATCCTTTCCCTGCTCCTCCTTCCACTAATGTTTGTTTGTTGCACACCTGCACTTAAAAGCATTTTCATATTGTTACACACACACACACACACACACACACACAGTGTGCAAGTATGTAGTTTGTTACTGACTGCAGCTCTCAGCCACAGGTCCTGTGCGTGGGAGGAGACCTACCTGCTTCATGCCGCCTCCAATCAAGCTGGACTAATCATCTGCCGGTTCCCTACTATTTAAACAAGTGTTAGCACCTGTGCTCATCGGCAGTGTGTTAGACAATGTCCATGGAGGGTTTGTGGTCTGAAGGCTGGTGCCCAAAAGTTTGGTGTCACCAGGTTCGTGACCTACACACCCTTCGGCACTTTAATGGTCTGTGATGTTATGTTTGGTAAATGTTGAACTTGCTAGAAGACTGTTAAAATGAAGAGTTTCAGGGCAGCCGTTGGTTGACTGATTCCTGTCCGATTACTGTTCAACTTTATGTTTGTAGAGCTACTGCGCCAGCTTTTTGTAACTGCCATTTCTGCTAGGCTTAAGGAGGAGAGTAGTTAGATTACATTCACTTTCAATTGTCCCTTTTGTTTTATATCAGGTAAGTTGTTGTGTGACTAAAGTTAGGTTAAGACTATTTTGATTGTTTATTGATTTGTGCCAGGGCTTATTGTCTGTTAAGTTTAAATGTAAATTCATGTAACTTTGTATGTTAAGTTGACCTTTAAAAGAGCCAATAAAAGGCCTATAATAAAGCAAAACTTCACCTACCACCTTATTGCATCCTTTTCCACCCCTAGACCTATAAGGATTGTAATAATATTGCTTTTGATTCCATGGAAATTTGTAGTCACTATGCAAACTTTGAGCAACACATATGTGCCGATAATTTGTTTATTTACCCATGACACCACCCATGACCCTGCAGGTGTAACTATGATTGATATGGATGGATGGATGGATGGATGGATGGATGGATGATGTTTGTGCTAAGTTGTGGTGCGGATTGAAGCAACAGCGTGCCCCACAGGTTCGGATGTGTCGTCCACCATCCACCGTGGCGGTGTGACACGGTCCCTATGTTTGTCTGGTTTGAGGTGGTGGAGTCACAGTGTCCTTGTGAATAGCACAGGACCGGCGTCGCAATCATTCTTATGGCCCTACAAGCTTATAGGACCCTGCTGTGTGCCAGACATACAGTAGGCAGCTGTGTCAGAGCATGACAACTTATAATAGAATTAGTGATACAATATTGTCTCAGTTAAATGCACAATTGTGGCCTTATTCAAAGTGTTACACACACCAGCTAGTTATACTTTGATTAATGATGATCAATAACACACAGATCCATCAACTGATATAGCAACATACGTTTTTTCAGAAAGCTACATTTGCAGAATCGACATCATGGTCTTAATGGATTAATAAAGTCATGAAATAAAACAACATCAAAGTTTTCTACTTTCTTTTCTTTATTTCTGCCTCTTGGCCAGTTCCCACTTGTAAAAGGGACGCAGTCTCAATATGTAAAAAGCCATGTTAAAAACGTAACCACCTGCGAAGCTGTAGCCATTTTGATCACAGCCCTGATCAAAAGACACACACATTATCTGATGGTTAAATATTCTCTACCAATAATTTCATAAAGAGGTGTCAAATCACTTGCTGTACACTTTTACTTAGAATAGATACACACGCATATAGCCTATACAGTTACAGTATTACGTTTTTGTTTTTGGAAAATTCATAGAGAAGGCATGGCAGTTACGTTGGAGAACGATGTATCCATGAGTAACTGTCTATTTGTGTATATGTATCATTATATATGTACAATTTTGTGAGTGTCTTGGAAGCCTGTGCGGGCTGGGCATCTTATGATGTAGGACACTTTAATAAAAACTCTATCTATCTATATACAGTAGCCTATATGACGAACAATAACGTAATAATTTCAGTGTAATTGTCAGAATACAGTTTTCTCTACCACAAGTAATTCAGTAAACAACAACATAACAAATATCTGAATAATTTAAATGGGTTTCTCTGACACAGTGTACGATTTGGATCAGATCTGTGTATGGATTAGAGTCTAGTATCACACACAGGTCTGGTAAGAGATCTATCCTGCTTTCAGAGCCCCTTTAGTCAGGGAATATTATCAGAAAAATCTCCAATATGTGAATGAATTCCTTGCCAAGACATGTCTGCACCAATGTGTTTGTAAAGATGATGACCTGGAAAAGTGTCTATGTCCGTTTATAGCCCAAAGGAGTGTTTTTGTGCAAGAACAATGCTGGATCTGTGAGATGTGTTAACATCTTTTAAAAATACATTGGTGAAGGCAGTTCTTGTTATGGAATTTATTCACAGATTTCCTTATTATATATTCTGTGACTACTTGAAGCATGGCAGTTTCCCAGCTTTGTGGAGGTAGAGCAAAGGATGAACAAGCACTGACATCATGGCTATTACAGCTAAGATCTGACCAACAGCGGGGGCTTCTACATTCAGCAGACGAAACACAACAACGGGAATATAGCTCATTATAGTCACTGACATTACCACCAAGCTGATCAGAATGATTCTAAAAGCTCTTCTCTTCACGCCGTTTCCCTCCCCACTGTCCCTCTGTCCTTCTCCTGGTCCAGGCTGTTTCAGAGCCCTGAGGACCGAGAGGCAGCAGAAACACACCACAGAAATGCACACCACCCAAAAGCCCACCAGGAGGTACTCAGGATACACCGACGTATAGGATAAAATATCTAACAAGCTGAATGCAAGCGCCGTCAGCCAGTTGGCGCAGCAACAGGCCACCCTGTAGCGGAGAGCTTTGTACCTGAGAAACACCACGGGGTGAACCACCGCTATGTAACGCTCCACACAGATACAACACTGGAACCATGGGACAGGGAGCCAGAAAAAACAATTACAAGTAATGATATAAACCCTGTATAAAATTGAGTTGTATGTGAAGAGCCAGGCAAAGTAAAAGACAGAGGCCAGGGAAGTGAGGATCAAAGATGCAATCAGGTTGAGGTAGAAGAACTCGGAGGCGATCGTCCCACCAGCTCCACTCAGTATCAGCCACAGAACGTAGCTGTTGATGGGGAGATCCAGGGTGAGCTTGATGGAGTTCATAGTAATCTGTAGGGCCAGACCGGAGGAGACGGAGGAGTTGGTGCCATTCGCCAGTGTGTCGTTCATCATCAGGCTCTGTGTGTGTCCTGTAACCGGTACAGAAGACAGATTTGAACACAGTTGACCTGATTAAACAATGACACAAGTACACATTTTTAACAACTCTTCTCAATGTTCTTCTGAAAACAACAACTATTCTAATGAACAATGAACACAAGGTTAAAGGGATCTCACCTTTTGATGCCAGCAGAGTGTCTCAGATCTCTGAGTTGGTGTTTTAGTGAAGTCTCTTCGTCCGACGGTCACTTTATTCCTGATGACAGCAAATCCTCCAAATGATGAACTCTGTGCTTTGCCTTCTCTAACTATACCTTTCCCTGCTCCTCCTTCCACTAATGTGTGTTTGTTGCACACCTGCACTAAAGAGGATTTTCATATTGCATTGGATTCATGGAAATGTACAGTATATTCTTTATGCAAACTTTGTCCTTAGTTGGATAACCTCAGGGAACACATTTTTTTCGCCTCCCTCTAGTTTAGTCTAAAATAGGCCTGCATGTGACATTCAAATAATGTGTGGTGCTCGATGATGCAGAAACTACCACCGATGGATCTTCAATGCAAAAATGCTGGCCCAGACATCATCACATCATCACTGGAGACTCAAAAATCACACGCTCTTGCTCTTTTACGTTTTCGTCCATCTCACACACGCACGCACACACGCACACACACACACACACACACACACACACACACACACACACACACACACACACACACACACACACACACACACACACACACACACACACACACACACACAGACGGAGTGCCTTCGGCCTGGTGGAGGCAATAAGCACTAGTGTCAATTTAAAACACAGATATTTTTGACTGTGGAGTCATATTTTAACAGCAGAGGCCTGTCATTGATTGATTGATTGATTGATTGAAATTTTTTGTCTCCACCAGGCCGAAGGCATGAGGAGAGAGTATGTTTTGCACTCTGTCCGTGTGTGAGTGTGCGTGTGCGTGTGAGTGTGTGTGTGTGTGTGTGTGTGTGTGTGTGTGTGTGTGTGTGTGTGTGTGAGTGAGTGAGTGTGTGTGCTTGCGTCCGTCCGTCCGTCCCTCCGTCTGTGTACAGCTAATCTCCGGCACCGTTAACTCGGTCGATGCCAAATTTTGCACACACACTCCCTGGATGCCAACGATGAACCTCTGCCCCAAATTTTCCAGAAGGACCTGTCATAGCGCCACCAGGAGGCCGACTTTTGAAAAACACATGTTTTGATATAACTTCTCCAGATTCTGTCCAAACATCCCGCAAATCGTTACACACTATCTCTATAGTCATGTGTTCAAGACGGATCTGTCCGATATTTCAGATTCCATCCTAATTGGCTAACATTGGCTTTGAAAGTTTGCAGGATTGGCCCGTTTGGAACAAAAAGCCTCAAATCATGAACGGAGCGTGCACTTTACGTGAAATCTTTCAAAGACTGTCCTACTAGGCTGAGGAATATATCCCACCCTTTTCACATTGGCCTGTTATAGCGCCACCAACAGGTGGATTTTTGCAAAACACATTTTTGGAACAAAATGCCTCAAATCATCATCCTATTGCCATCCATGGCATAAGAAGAAATGTCACCCTTTTCACATTGGCCTATTATAGCGCCACCTGACCTGCCCTGGTGGAGACCTGTGGCCTGAGTAATATTTTGACAGCAGAAACTGCCTGTCATAATGTGCACCCCATCCCTATATATTTATTGGACAGTTTTAGGATGTATACATCCTTAGGGCTCCAAATCACACCTTAGAAAGCACGAGTGTTTTTTTGTCATTTTGACAGCATCAACTGCCTGTAATAATTTGCACCCCCTCCATATCCAAGTATGTTTATATTTTCTATTCATCTTTAGGGCCCCAAATCATACCCTAGAAACTTTATATGCAAATATCCTGGCCAATGGCATTGTAAGACTAAACAATAGGACCCGATGATGATGTTTAGGTGAAAATAGAGCAGGAAAACAAATGATCTAAACTCTTTTTTTTAGTATACGGTGGGTCTTGCAGTGCCACGGCCTGCAGCCTGCAGGGCCCTTTGTGAGAGACTATTTTAAATATGTACGGCTGGTGCTTCCGTCGAAACCGTGTAGACACAACACAGGAACCCCCGCTACTGTTTTTGGTCGTCCAACAGTTTCTTCAACACTGGGAGGAGACTCGAAAATAGCAGATCCAGTCGGCAAGCAGTGTTACGTGCACGAATGACATGCATATACTGTACGCAAAGGTGGTGTGCACGAGGCCTGTTGATTTGGTGTAGCGCCAGGTAGGAGTTCTCAAACTCAAACTGACCCGACCCGACGTTTTCGGGCCGGGTAATGTATGCTAATCAATAGAGCCGGCCCGGGCATCGGGCTCCATGAAATATTTATTTTGCATTTTGTTTTAATGTTTAGACGTTTATATGCTACGATCAATTAAGAGCATTACAGCTGTGCTGTAATGGAACCCAATAAAAAGAGGGTTGGGATTGAATTATTCTTAAATCATGTACAGCACCCCCACACCCACCAAACACAAACGCACACACACACACACACACACACACACACACACACACACACACACACACACACACACACACACACACACACACACACACTTTTACTGTATATATGATGATTTCGGGTGTGACAGTACAGTACAGTAGAGGGACCCCATGGTAACTCTGTAATTTCTCAACCGTTTCAGACGTGAGGCGGCTCGCCGGAACCGGGCTGGCTCCCTGGGCGAGTTCCTGTGGGCCTGGAAGTTCCGGGGACCCCCCCGGAGACGCCCACACAGATTTGCACCACCACATTTTGTTTGCCACCGTCTAGTTTTGTCTAAAATAGAATAGACATTCAAATAATGCGTGGTGCTCGATGATGCAGAAACGACGATGTTCAATGCAAAATTCTGTCCCAGACATCAACATGTTTGAACTGAAGCGAGACTCATTGGAGCTGCTGTCACCACAACCTCTAGTCTAAGGGGTAGAAGCCACACACCAAGCCGTGGTATAAAGACGTCTTCTTTTTTTAAAGAAAACAAACATTGTGATCTGATGTAGACCCTCAGGTCAATCTCACACAACAGCAACAGATCCAGACTGGCCATATCTTGGAAGGACGCTGAATCTTCTCACATTGTTTATTACACAGACATGGAGAGCCCTGTGACTGAACAAACACTCTATTACAATGAGTGTATCAGAATATAGAGCTTTATCCTTTTAACAAACAAATAAGGACATAAGGTATATAGTGCCACACCTGCTACATACACGTTTCATATGCAGAAAATGATTGTAGAAATGTAACGGAGTTCCCTTTCCTATAGTTGATTCATACAATAGAGACAGCAAACAAAGTTAATTCACTAGATTTTTATTTTCCATCGATGCTTCATGTTCCATCACAGTCACATATCATGAATGATAAAAACAGATACATTAAAAGTAGTTCATGAACAGGTAAGGTAAGGTAAGGTAAGGTCATTTTATTTATAAAGCGCCTTTCAAAACAGTTGTTACAAGGTGCTGTACAATAAAAATAATAGGAATAAAACAAGAACATCACAATCAAAGATAAACCAACAATGAAATAAGAAACAGAGCAGCAAAGACAGTACCTAGAAATTGATAAAAACAGAACAATACATAGAAATCAACAAAAGATTGAGACAATCACTGGAGCAAACCAAAATGTTTGCGGTACAAATTAGTTTTAAGTAGCTTCTTAAAAATCTCAACAGACACTGCATTTCTCAAGTAGAGTGGTAAGTCATTCCACAGCGTAGCTGGGAGCAACAAATGAGTAAGCTCGATCTCTTTTGGTTCGCAGCTTAGTGGCGGGGATAATGAGAAGACCTTTGTCTGAAGACCTAAGGTGTCTCATATTTACCTTAGGGTGCACCAGTTCACTTAAATAAATTGGGCCCAGCCCATGGAGAGATTTATAAGTAATTAATACAATTTTAAATTGAATTCTAGAGTCGATTGGTAACCAGTGCAAGGCCGCAAGCACAGGACACAGGTCATATTACTGACAGTGGGTATTAAGCCGTCACACATGCGTCATGTTTGAACTGGTTCCGCAGATACATACTGTGTTAACAGCTGATTGACAAGCTCCTTGTGAGCATGTAGATCAGGTATTTTCACAATGTTTACCTCTTTCTTATTATTTCGTTTTATAGTAGCCTGTACCTTTTTGATCTTACTGTAGGCTACAGTAATGTTCTTTTCTATAATATTTAATTTATATATATTTTTTAGGAATTACTTTACTTTACCGTCACCTGGACGGCCCCCAGATTTCACCTGAGAAACAATGTTTTTCCATTAAAGATGGAGTGCCACAATTTTTGTATTTTTCCAGTTTTTCATGTGTCTATGAGGTGACAGTACTTCATTAGACACCCTGGAGTCGTTTTTATGTGCAATGGTGTATTAACTTTGTATTTAGGGTTTCTTCCTGGAGGCTAATAACCTGACTCCGCCAGATGGGGCAGCAGAGAGTACACTGGGTTCCCCCCTCCTGCTCCCATCTGGGAACTCTCAGGCAGACTTGATGCCCGGCCACAAAACGGCCTGGCCAATCAGCAGCAGCTATCCCGCCTCTAGCTGCTGCTGATTGGCCAGGCCGTTTTGTGGCCGGGCATCAAGTCTGCCTGAGAGTTCCCAGATGGGAGCAGGAGGGGGGACTCTCTGCTGCCCCATCTGGCGGAGTCAGGTTAGGAGGCTAAACCCTTGACAGTCAAACGGGCCAATGAAATAAACAGTAATATAGTGACACCACACTATCAGCCCCTCCACTAACCCCTCCCCCTTTATCATACAACTACAGCTGTGGGTGCGGCTTCAGTTCAGGTGGATCACCACCCATCAGGCAAACCAGGCATAGCCTACTTAATGAACTGGTGGGCGTGGCCACATAAAAACAACATTTTAACTTTAATACTGTACACTTTTTTGAAAAATATATACCTCCTTAAATAACAATAAGAACTGATGATCATGTTTTAGGGTGGAAAAGAATCACGGCACTCCATCTTTAAAAAAATCACACCCGTGTGAACTGAGTGGTGTAAGGCCTGTCTGACGTAATGAAATCATGTCTGACGTAATGAAATCACACCCGGGTGAACAGGGTGAACATAGCAACCATGCTCATTTTTTCTGCACTAACAAAGCCAGTTGTATGAAATCACACCCGGGTGAACAGGGTGAACATAGCAACCATGCTCATTTTTTCTGCACTAACAAAGTCAGTTGTAGGAGTAGTTTACACCACTCAAAAATATCTACATAATTATGATGAACACAAATGTATTGATTGCAGTGGAATTGGCTGACTAATTGAAGTCGGTTTCTCTGACACAATGGCAATTTGGATTAGATCTGTGTATGGATTAGAGCCTAGTATCACACACAGGTCTAGTAAGAGATCTATCATGCTTTCAGAGACCCTTGAAGCATGGCAGTTTCCCAGCTTTGTGGAGGTAGAGCAAAGGATGAAAAAGAGCTGACATCATGGCTACTGCCAATGCGATTATATTAGCAACTATGTTGGGATAATTCAGTAGTGCAAACAGAGTAGTGGGAAAACAGCTCATTATAGTCACATACATTACCACCAAGCTGATCAGAATGATTCTAAAAGCTCTTCTCTTCAGGCCGTTTCCCTCCCCACTGTCCCTCTGTCCTTCTCCTGGTCCAGGCTGTTTCAGAGCTCTGAGGACCGAGAGGCAGCAGAAACACACCACAGAAATGCACACCACCCAAAAGCCCATCAGGAAGTAGAAAGGATACAAAGTATCGAATATAACTAACAAGCTGACTGCAAGCCCCGTCAGCCAGACAGGGCAGCAACAGGCTACCCTGTACCGAAGAGCTTTGTACCTGAGAAACACCACAGGGTGAACCACCACTATGTAACGCTCCACACAGATACAACACTGGAACGATGGGATGGAGAATAAGGAAAACAAATCAAAAGTAAAGGTAGCAACCTTGTACAACACGGAGTTGTATGTGAAGAGCGATGCAACGAAAAAGACATCGGCCAAGGTAGAGATAATCACAGATACGATCACGTTGAGATAAAATAACTCGGAGGCGATCGTCCCACCAGCTCCACTCAGTATCAGCCACAGAACGTAGCTGTTGATGGGGAGACCTAACCTGACTCCGCCAGATGGGGCAGCAGGGAGTACCCAGTGTACTCTCTGCTGCCCCATCTGGCGGAGTCAGGTTAGGGGAGACCCAGGATGAGCTTGGAGTTGATAGCAGTGGTATAAAGACGCCATATCATGGATGGACACTGAATCTTATATGATATTGTTTATTAATCTTCTCACATTGTTTATTACACAGACATGGAGAGCCCTGTGACTGAACAAACACTATTACAATGAGTATATCAGAATATAGAGCTTTAACCGCGTAACAAACAAACACACAATAGTCCCATGCTTAACACAGAGCCTAAAGTGATTTCACTTTTACACCCATACAGGGTGCCACACCTGCTACATACTGTACATATGTCACTGATCATGTGCAGCAAATGATGTACAAATATAACCAAGTTCCCTAGTTGATTCATACAATGGGAAGCTCCAAGCAATGTTTCTTTTCACAGACAACTCTAGCCATTACAATAATTCCACAGTATTCGCATATATCCAATGGGTTACAGTAGTTTGTTGTTGTCTTCTATGTCTTCATAGTTGTTGTCAAAATGACAAACCCAAAACATCAAGGTAGAGCAGGGGACAACGACGTTTTATGTTCTGAGAGTTAGTTTGTGCAAGGAGTCCAGTATTTATAGGTGGTGGGTTGATTGTAGCAGAGTTCACAGGTTTGTAATTGGCTGGGCTGATGAGAGTGGAACCAGGTGTGTAACTAGGACTGAGGGCTGCAATGGGAAGTGGGAGTGGCTGAAGTGGAAAGACAGACACAACTGGGCAGAGGGAGAGATACAGAAAGAGGGGAATAAACAGGCAGAGGGCCAGACCATGACAATACTAAACTTACGTACAATCATGTTGGCTTGTGCATATCACATTCTACGTTGCCTGTAGATGTCCCTATCATCAGATAGGTCATTTGTTAAATAGTGGCTTGACGTACTTGACCTCACCACAAAACTTAAGGGCTGTACCAGACAGAAAAAAGACTGGAAATGACAGTTTACTCTCTTCCTTCACATCTTGTCTTTTACAAGTATACTACCGCACACCCTAAATTGCAATGCAAGTTCAATTTGTTTGACAGTGGTGGGTCTTCTGTACAGGACTGGTCAAGGCCTAACAACAAATTAGTATATTGTCAAATCCTCAAAGTCTCATAGCAAATTGTGCTCTATTGTTCTCATTTAATCGCTTATCTATATTTACAGTGAAATTCCATTGTGTAATGTGTAGGCCATGTGTCCATAGTGTAAGGCATTATTAATTCATGACCAGGATAAGTCAGGATAAATCAGGATACGTCATTATCCATATAATAATCATATCCTATATCCATCATTACATTGCTATTAACAGAGACACAATAACAGCAACAACTGTATTTGTGTAAACCTGGAAAACCTGGACAACTTTAAGTCATTGTTCAGGTTGTGTTGCTCTGAGGGAATGAGGAGCATGCAGGTGTGTGGAATTAGTTTGAATAGGGTTCGACTGCACTTTTATTCAATGTTTTTTCAAATGCTAAATAATGAACAAACCCCACATTCTTTCCCCAGGTTAAAATGTAAACAGGCTAAATGATGATGGCTGATGCTTCATTCACTATAGACAATGCATTCAAATGCAGAGATTAAACGTGTTAATGGTCACTGGTTGTCTGGCATTGGACAGATCACCTGTTAATGATCATATTATGGATGAACTGAGACCATTTTACACCTCTTTGAGTTTCAACAGAACTACAGAAATAGGTCTATGACACAGAACTTATTATTATTATCATCCTTTGTGAAATGTTAAAGGTGCTGTAACTTGTAAGGGATATGTTTTGTTAAAATAGCTCTACTAATCATTGCTATATTGTTTGTTCAGTAACAGAGGTCTTCCCACGTCTCCATACCCATTTCACTAACATCATTATTACTATTTCATAATGTGAAATGTGTTAATAATAAAAATTGACCAGTACTATGAAGAGAAGAAGGCCCATGGGCCAAATCTGAAATGGTAACCAGAGAATTGGCCATTTGAGATGCATGATCTGAGTAGGAAAGAGAGAGAATACATCTTGTGATGTCAACGTGCAATGTCAAATATAAAAAGAGACAGAAATGCCTCATCAAGTAGAAAAACTAGAAAATAAAAAAAATGAATTAAAAGTAATAAAAATCACTCACCCTCACACATTATGACAGTCACCAGAATATGGGTGTTTTCAATGAATCTGATGAAAGGAGATGTAGTTCGCACACCGGCCTTGAGCTCAACATTTTTATTTCATGGAGAAGAGGATACACCGTTTCGTCAGGATATGTTCAATTAATCTAACATGGTTAAAATGGTGTTTGAAAATACAATGGGAAGCTTGTATATGGATGTCTGTGACTCCTTTCATATATTTGACCAATGGCTGTAGCCATAATATATAACAACGTACACAATATGTATTTTGTAACACGTTTTATTTCATCCATACTTACACATGTATGTACAAAATGTGATTACGTGCTAATTTATTTCCTGTCACAGACAATGTTTCTAATTTAAAATGTCTTGAAAATGTCCAATAAGAAAATCCATTAACAAGTTAAACAAGCCCAGGCGGTGGCGTAACCGTCTGGGCACCCGACTGGTAATCCAGTCGCAGTGTGCCGCGGGTTCGACTCCCGAGCCCGACACGGCCTTTACTGCATGTCTTCCCCCATCTCTCTCCCGTTTCCTGTCAGCCTACTGTCTGTCCCTTCAAAAACCAATAAAAGGCGTAAGCCGCAAAAAAATATCTTAAAAAAAAACAAGTTAAACAAAATCAACAAAAAAAATCATTTGGGTTTCTCTCCAGTGTGAATTCTCTGTTGGCTTTTAAGGTGTGCCATTTGAGAGAAGTGTTGTCCACAATCATCACATCCATATGTGACCAGATTTGACTGAGAGCCTGCCATCGCGCACATTCCAGCTTTTCACCAGAGGAGAAAAACTTATTTTTTTTCAAAATGAGTTAATAGCACAGGCAGACTCTTCACATACTAGAGCATGTCTGAAATAAGTGTCAGAGCTGAAATCGACATGTAAATATGAAATAAATGCTTAAACATGTAGCTAGGTGTAATGTTAGAGACCACAGAAGTGAACCTTTCAAGCCTGTTTTCTCAACTCGATGTGTTCTGCAAGACATTATTCTATAAGCCATATCTCCAAAACTGGTGGGTCAAACTGAACAACCAATATGTCAATTTGAAGCTATGATTTCATGTGACATGAAAAAACAAAAATTCAAAAAAAATCCAATGGCAGTCTCTCAGTCAAATGTGGTCACATATGGTTTCTCTCCAGTGTGAATTATCTGGTGTTTTTTAAGGTCAGACAAACGAGAGAAGCGTTTACCACACTGATCACATCCATAGGGTTTCTCTCCAGTGTGAATTTTCTGGTGAGTGTTAAGGCTTGACATTTGAGAGAAGTATTGTCCACATTGATCACATCCATAGGGTTTCTCTCCAGTGTGAATTCTCTGGTGTTTTTTAAGACTGTCCGTTCGAGAGAAGCTTTTACCACACTCATCACATCCATAGGGTTTCTCTCCAGTATGAATTTGCTGGTGTGTTTTAAGGCTTGACATTTGAGAGAAGTGTTGCCCACACTGATCACATCCATAGGGTTTCTCTCCAGTATGAATTTTCTGGTGTGTTTTAAGGCTTGACATTTGAGAGAAGTGTTGTCCACATTGATCACATCCATAGGGTTTCTCTCCAGTGTGAATTTTCTGGTGAGTGTTAAGGCTTGACATTTGAGAGAAGTGTTGTCCACATTGATCACATCCATAGGGTTTCTCTCCAGTGTGAATTCTCTGGTGTTTTTTAAGACTGTCCGTTCGAGAGAAGATTTTACCACACTGATCACATCCATAGGATTTCTCTCCAGTGTGAATTATCTGGTGGCTTTTAAGGCTGGACATTAGAGAGAAATGTTGTCCACACTGATCACACCCATAGGGTTTCTCTCCAGTATGAATTATCTGGTGTCTTTTAAGTTTAGACATTGTAGGAAAGCGTTTACCACACTGATCACAGCAGTGGCATTTTTGCTTAGCCAAGCTTCTTTGTTCATTCACCTCTGGTAGAACAGGGAAGCCAGACTGATGATGCAACACTGAATTGGAAACAAAGACAAAGGACATGTTGTTTAGAGGCATTCCTGGACTTAAAATAGCAAAACCTATAGTGTTAAGTTAATGTACCCTATTATCAATTTAGCATCCATTTATAATTCGATTCTACAATCATTTTATATTTTAGAAAATACATGACAACAGGTAGTCAATGCTAAAATAAATCAAAACAAACAAATGACTAGATAAAAAAACATCCTTATGGCATGCTGTATATCCATATAGACACAGTAAGTAACTTACAGAGGTCTTGATGATCCTTGGGTGTGTTCATAGAGTTCATCTTCAGCTGAAGTCTGGAGTCCACAGTCAGATGTGATATCCTGGAGGAGTTGTGAAGAACAACTACAAACTCTTCTTATACTGGAGAGCCTGAGGTGGAACCACTAACTGCTTGGTGTTGATTGGCCAAAGAGTGGAACAATACAGCCATCAGCCACCAATCTCAACCTAACAAACTGCTGCATGAGCTCCACCCCTCTCTGACTCCTCCCCCAGGTCATGCTCTATGCAACATTCTAGAAATAAACTGCTAACTGTGAGATTGCTTTGTAAGCTTCATATTTAATATATGAATCTATCTATATCCAATATAGAGTATCTGGCTATCTGGATAATATATGTATAGTCTAACAATATTGAATAAGTGGATATTAATTATAATTAATTGTTACTGCAGCAGAGCCATAAGAGGATTGCTCCACATTATTTCAGTAACATAGCTCTGTGTGAAGAAACAACAAGAAAAACTGTTTTCCAAAATACTATTTGTCTTCCAAAACACAAACTGCCACCCAGCCCCTAAAATGATTGCAAACAGTCTTCATAATTAGTACACAAGCCTTCACGTCTTGTCTTTTACAAGTATAATACCGCACGCCCTGTACGCACACCCCGACTTTAGTCAAGTCAATTTTATTTATATAGCACATTTAAAAACAACAGCAGTTGACCCAAAGTGCTTTCCAGAGAACAGGTAGACCATAGTCTATCACAGTGCAACAGTAGAACAAACAAACAAAATAACAACAATAAACAATAAACGTCACACTGTATTAAAAGCCAGACTAAAATGGTCCAAAATCTGTGTGGAAGATTATTCCAAAGTGAGAGGGTTGATTGATTAATTCACTGTAGACAATACATTCAAATGCAGAGATTAAACGTGTTAATGGTCACTGGTTGTCTGGCATTGGACAGATCACCTGGTAATGATCACATTATGAGAGTGAGAGAGAGAGAGGGGGGAGATTAGCCTGGTTAATAAGCCAGACCTAGAGGGAGATAGGAAGAGAGAAGAATATAGGGATTTGAAGAAATTATAATCCAGCGTGATTCATAGCGACATAATACATACCATGTCAATTAAAAGCACTACTATACAGACCACTGCCTGTCTCGTTATTTCCACCCCACTATCTCTGTGTGTGTGTGTGTGTGGGGGGGTTCTCTAAGAAGTGTGACTTGATGGCCCATTTCAATTGCTCCAAGGGGTGCTCCAAGAGGCACGTTGATGTCTGTTGTAGGTGGCAGTCTTGGAATGGAATGCATTGTTGTGACCCACCCGACACCCCCTCACCTCCTGTGGGGGGGTGCTCTAAGAAGTGTGACTTGATGGCCCATTTCAACGTAGTAGGCCTATTCAACTTGTAGACTCTGATTGTGGACTATGTTTGGTTCTGTACGTTTAAAGTCAATACACAGCAACCAAAGTTTCTTCACTAGACTTTTATTTTCCATCAATGGTTCATATAATCATTGCTATATTGTTTGTTCAGTAACAGAGGTCTTCCCACGTCTCCATACCAATTTCACTAACATAATTATTACTATTTCATAATGTGAAATGTGTTAATAATAAAAATTGACCAGTACTATGAAGAGAAGAAGGCCCATGGGCCAAATCTGAAATGGTAACCAGAGAATTGGCCATTTGAGATGCATGATCTGAGTAGGAAAGAGAGAGAATACATCTTGTGATGTCAACGTGCAATGTCAAATATAAAAAGAGACAGAAATGCCTCATCAAGTAGAAAAACTAGAAAATAAAAAAAATGAATTAAAAGTAATAAAAATCACTCACCCTCACACATTATGACAGTCACCAGAATATGGGTGTTTTCAATGAATCTGATGAAAGGAGATGTAGTTCGCACACCGGCCTTGAGCTCAACATTTTTATTTCATGGAGAAGAGGATACACCGTTTCGTCAGGATATGTTCAATTAATCTAACATGGTTAAAATGGTGTTTGAAAATACAATGGGAAGCTTGTATATGGATGTCTGTGACTCCTTTCATATATTTGACCAATGGCTGTAGCCATAATATATAACAACGTACACAATATGTATTTTGTAACACGTTTTATTTCATCCATACTTACACATGTATGTACAAAATGTGATTACGTGCTAATTTATTTCCTGTCACAGACAATGTTTCTAATTTAAAATGTCTTGAAAATGTCCAATAAGAAAATCCATTAACAAGTTAAACAAGCCCAGGCGGTGGCGTAACCGTCTGGGCACCCGACTGGTAATCCAGTCGCAGTGTGCCGCGGGTTCGACTCCCGAGCCCGACACGGCCTTTACTGCATGTCTTCCCCCATCTCTCTCCCGTTTCCTGTCAGCCTACTGTCTGTCCCTTCAAAAACCAATAAAAGGCGTAAGCCGCAAAAAAATATCTTAAAAAAAAACAAGTTAGACAAAATCAACAAAAAAAATCATTTGGGTTTCTCTCCAGTGTGAATTCTCTGGTGGCTTTTAAGGTGTGCCATTTGAGAGAAGTGTTGTCCACAATCATCACATCCATATGTGACCAGATTTGACTGAGAGCCTGCCATCGCGCACATTCCAGCTTTTCACCAGAGGAGAAAAACTTATTTTTTTTCAAAATGAGTTAATAGCACAGGCAGACTCTTCACATACTAGAGCATGTCTGAAATAAGTGTCAGAGCTGAAATCGACATGTAAATATGAAATAAATGCTTAAACATGTAGCTAGGTGTAATGTTAGAGACCACAGAAGTGAACCTTTCAAGCCTGTTTTCTCAACTCGATGTGTTCTGCAAGACATTACTCTATAAGCCATATCTCCAAAACTGGTGGGTCAAACTGAACAACCAATATGTCAATTTGAAGCTATGATTCCCTGCTTTCATATGACATGAAAAAACAAAAATCCAATGGCAGTCTCTCAGTCAAATGTGGTCACATATGGTTTCTCTCCAGTGTGAATTCTCTGGTGTTGTTTAAGGTCAGACAAATGAGAGAAGTGTTGCCCACACTGATCACATCCATAGGGTTTCTCTCCAGTATGAATTTTCTGGTGTGTTTTAAGGCTTGACATTTGAGAGAAGTGTTGTCCACATTAATCACATCCATAGGGTTTCTCTCCAGTGTGAATTCTCTGGTGTTTTTTAAGACTGTCCGTTCGAGAGAAGCTTTTACCACACTGATCACATCCATAGGATTTCTCTCCAGTGTGAATTCTCTGGTGTGTTTTAAGGCTGGACATTAGAGAGAAATGTTGTCCACACTGATCACATCCATAGGGTTTCTCTCCAGTGTGAATTTTCTGGTGTGTTTTAAGGGTGTCCATTCGAGAGAAATGTTGTCCACACTGATCACATCCATAGGCTTTCTCTCCAGTGTGAATTCTCTGGTGGCTTTTAAGGTTGCTCAAGTTAGAGAAGTGTTGTCCACATTGATCACATCCATAGGGTTTCTCTCCAGTGTGAATTCTCTGGTGTGTTTTAAGATTTCCCATTTGAGAGAAGTTTTGTCCACATTGATCACATCCATAGGGTTTCTCTCCAGTGTGAATTCTCTGGTGTTTTTTAAGGCTGGACATTTCAGAGAAATGTTGTCCACACTGATCACATCCATAGGGTTTCTCTCCTGTGTGAATTCTCTGGTGGATTTTAAGGCTGGACATTTCAGAGAAATGTTGTCCACACTGATCACATCCATAGGGTTTCTCTCCAGTGTGAATTCTCTGGTGTTTTTTAAGGTCAGACAACTGAGAGAAGTGTTGCCCACACTGATCACATCCATAGGGTTTCTCTCCTGTGTGAATTCTCTGGTGGATTTTAAGGCTGGACATTTCAGAGAAATGTTGTCCACACTGATCACATCCATAGGGTTTCTCTCCAGTATGAATTCTCTTGTGTCTTTTAAGATTTCCCATTATAGAGAAGTGTTGTCCACACTCATCACATCCATAGGGTTTCTCTCCAGTATGAACTTTCTGGTGGCCTTTAAGGCTGGACATTAGAGAGAAATGTTGTCCACACTGATCACACCCATAGGGTTTCTCTCCAGTGTGAATGGTCTGGTGTGTTTTAAGTCTAGACATTGTAGGAAAGCGTTTACCACACTGATCACAGCAGTGGCATTTTTGCTTAGCCAAGCTTCTTTGTTCATTCACCTCTGGTAGAACAGGGAAGCCAGACTGATGATGCAACACTGAATTGGAAACAAAGACAAAGGACATGTTGTTTAGAGGCATTCCTGGACTTAAAATAGCAAAACCTATAGTGTTAAGTTAATGTACCTTATTATCAATTTAGCATCCATTTATAATTCGATTCTACAATCATTTTATATTTTAGAAAATACATGACAACAGGTAGTCAATGCTAAAATAAATCAAAACAAACAAATGACTAGATAAAAAAACATCCTTATGGCATGCTGTATATCCATGTAGACACAGTAAGTAACTTACAGAGGTCTTGATGATCCTTGGGTGTCTTCATAGAGTTCATCTTCAGCTGAAGTCTGGAGTCCACAGTCAGATGTGATATCCTGGAGGAGTTGTGAAGAACAACTACAAACTCTTCTTATACTGGAGAGCCTGAGGTGGAACCACTAACTGCTTGGTGTTGATTGGCCAAAGAGTGGAACAATACAGTCATCAGCCACCAATCTCAACCTAACAAACTGCTGCATGAGCTCCACCCCTCTCTGACTCCTCCCCCAGGTCATGCTCTATGCAACATTCTAGAAATAAACTGCTAACTGTGAGATTGCTTTGTAAGCTTCATATTTAATATATGAATCTATCTATATCCAATATAGAGTATCTGGCTATCTGGATAATATATGTATAGTCTAACAATATTGAATAAGTGGATACTAATTATAATTAATTGTTACTGCAGCAGAGCCATAAGAGGATTGCTCCACATTATTTCAGTAACATAGCTCTGTGTGAAGAAACAACAAGAAAAACTGTTTTCCAAAATACTATTTGTCTTCCAAAACACAAACTGCCACCCACCCCCTAAAATGATTGCAAACAGTCTTCATAATTAGTACACAAGCCTTCACATCTTGTCTTTTACAAGTATAATAACGCACACCCTGTACGCACACCCCGACTTTAGTCAAGTCCATTTTATTTATATAGCACATTTAAAAACAACAGCAGTTGACCCAAAGTGCTTTCCAGAGAACAGGTAGACCGTAGTCTATCACAGTGCAACAGTAGAACAAACAAACAAAATAACAACAATAAACAATAAACGTCACACTGTATTAAAAGCCAGACTAAAATGGTCCAAAATCTGTGTGGAAGATTATTCCAAAGTGAGAGGGTTGATTGATTAATTCACTGTAGACAATACATTCAAATGCAGAGATTAAACGTGTTAATGGTCACTGGTTGTCTGGCATTGGACAGATCACCTGGTAATGATCACATTATGAGAGTGAGAGAGAGAGAGGGGGGAGATTAGCCTGGTTAATAAACCAGATCTAGAGGGAGATAGGAAGAGAGAAGAATATAGGGATTTGAAGAAATTATAATCCAGCGTGATTCATAGCGACATAATACATAGGCTACCATGTCAATTAAAAGCACTACTATACAGACCACTGCCTGTCTCGTTATTTCCACCCCACTATCTCTGTGTGTGTGTGTGTGGGGGGGGGGCGGGTTCTCTAAGAAGTGTGACTTGATGGCCCATTTCAATTGCTCCAAGGGGTGCTCCAAGAGGCACGTTGATGTCTGTTGTAGGTGGCAGTCTTGGAATGGAATGCATTGTTGTGACCCACCCGACACCCCCTCACCTCCTGTGGGGGGGAGGGGGGTGCTCTAAGAAGTGTGACTTGATGGCCCATTTCAACGTAGTAGGCCTATTCAACTTGTAGACTCTGATTGTGGACTATGTTTGGTTCTGTACGTTTAAAGTCAATACACAGCAACCAAAGTTTCTTCACTAGACTTTTATTTTCCATCAATGGTTCATGTTCCATCAGTGACACATTACCCAGCTAACATGTCCATGTGGGCCCCATATGGGGTGCATGTGTGCTTATGGGTACCAAGTGGGCATGGGCTAGAACTGGGCAATTATACTGGGTTCCAAGTAGGTTCTATGTGGGCTAAGTGGGCATGGGCTTGAACTGGGCAAATATCGTGGGTTCGATATGGGTTACAGATGGGCCAAGTGAGCGTGGGTTAGAACTGGTCACCCATGTATGGGTCCCTTGTGGGTTATATATGGGCTAAGTAGGCATGGGTTAGAACGGGGCTCCCATGTCTGGGTCCTATATAGGTTACGTATGGGCTAAGTGGGCATGGGTTAGAACTGGTCACCCATCTATGGGTCCCTTGTGGGTTGTATATGGGCTAAGTGGGCATGGGTTAGAACTGGTCACGCATGTCTGGGTCCTATATAGGTTATGTATGGGCTAAGTGGGCATGGGTTAGAACTGGGCACGCATGTCTGTGTCCCATATGGGTTACGTATGGGCTAAGTGGGCATGGGTTAGAACTGGTCACCCATCTATGGGTCCCTTGTGGGTTCTATATGGGCTAAGTGGGCGTGGGTTAGAACTGGTCATGCATGTATGGGTCCCTTGTGGGTTATATATGGGCTAAGTGGGCATGGGTTAGAACTGGTCATGCATGTATGGGTCCCTTGTGGGTTATATATAGGCTAAGTGGGCATGGTTTAGAACTGGTCATGCATGTCTGTGTCCCATATGGGTTACGTATGGGCTAAGTGGGCGTGGGTTAGAACTGGTCATGCATGTATGGGTCCCTTTTGGGTTATATATGGGCTAAGTGGGCATGGATTAGAACTGGTCATGCATGTATGGGTCCCTTGTGGGTTATATATGGGCTAAGTGGGCATGGTTTAGAACTGGTCACGCATGTCTGGGTCCTATATAGGTTATGTATGGGCTAAGTGGGCATGGCTTAGAACTGGGCACGCATGTCCTGTGTCCCGTATGGGTTACGTATGGGCTAAGTTGGCATGGGTTAGAACTGGTCACCCATCTATGGGTCCCTTGTGGGTTATATATGGGCTAAGTGGGCGTGGGTTAGAACTGGTCATGCATGTATGGGTCCCTTGTGGGTTATATATGGGCTAAGTGGGCATGGGTTAGAACTGGTCATGCATGTATGGGTCCCTTGTGGGTTATATATAGGCTAAGTGGGCATGATTTAGAACTGGTCATTCATGTCTGTGTCCCATATGGGTTACGTATGGGCTAAGTGGGCGTGGGTTAGAACTGGTCATGCATGTATGGGTCCCTTTTGGGTTATATATGGGCTAAGTGGGCATGGATTAGAACTGGTCATGCATGTATGGGTATCTTGTGGGTTATATATATGGGCTAAGTGGGCATAGTTTAGAACTGGTCACGCATGTCTGGGTCCTATATAGGTTATTGCGAACGCAGTGAGCATTTACTATGAGACCCAGCAGATTATGTCTGTGTGTGTGTGTGTCTGTCCCGCTGTAACACCACCCGCCCACCACCAGAGGGCGCAGCTGTATCACACACGCACGCACGCACGCACGCACGCACGCACGCACGCACGCACGCACACACACACACACACACACACACACACACACACACACACACACACACACACACACACACACACACAAAACTTAACTTACAAAAAAACTTAACTTAAAAAAAAAACTTAAAAAGGAAAAACTTTAAAAGGAAAGAAAAACACACACTCACACACGCACACACACACACACACACACACACACACACACACACACACACAACTTAAAAAAACTTAACTTACAAAAAAAGAGAACTTAAAAAAAACCTTACAAACTTAAAAAAAAAACTTAAAAAGGGAAAACTTTAAAAGGAAAGAAAAACTTACAAAAAACTTAACTTAAAAAAAAAACTTAAAAAGGAAAAACTTTAAAAGGAAAGAAAAACTTAAAAAAAACTTAACTTAAAAAAAAAACTTAAAAAGGAAAAACTTTAAAAGGAAAGAAAAACTTAAAAAAAACTTCACTTAAAAAAAAAACTTAAACACAAAAAAAGAGAACTTAAAAGAAACCTTACAAAATTACGTAATTTATTCTAATTGTTGTTTTTGCAATTTACGAGCTGCGTTCGCTTCCCGCGTTCGCGCGTCTTACTTGGGTATGGGCTAAGTGGGCATGGGTTAGAACTGGGCACGCATGTCTGTGTCCCATATGGGTTACGTATGGGCTAAGTGGGCATGGGTTAGAACTGGTCACCCATCTATGGGTCCCTTGTGGGTTATATATGGGCTAAGTGGGCGTGGGTTAGAACTGGTCATGCATGTATGGGTCCCTTGTGGGTTATATATGGGCTAAGTGGGCATGGGTTAGAACTGGTCATGCATGTATGGGTCCCTTGTGGGTTATATATAGGCTAAGTGGGCATGGTTTAGAACTGGTCATGCATGTATGGGTCCCTTGTGGGTTATACAGTATATGGGCTAAGTGGGCATGGTTTAGAACTGGTAAAAGACAGAGGCCAGGGAAGAGATGGTCACAGATACGATCAGGTTGAGATAGAAGAACTCGGAGGCGATCATTCCACCAGCTCCACTCAGTATCAGCCACAGAACGTAGCTGTTGATGGGGAGACCTAACCTGACTCCGCCAGATGGGGCAGCAGAGAGTACCCAGTGTACTCTCTGCTGCCCCATCTGGCGGAGTCAGGTTAGGGGAGACCCAGGAAGAGCTTGATGGAGTTGATAGACGCCATATCATGGATGGACACTGAATATTATATGATATTGTTTATTAATCTTCTCACATTGTTTATTACACAGACATGGAGAGCCATGTGACTGAACAAACACTATTACAATGAGTATATCAGAATATAGAGCTTTAACCGCTTAACAAACAAACACACAATAGTCCCATGCTTAACACAGAGCCTAAAGTGATTTCACTTATACACCCATACAGGGCGCCACACCTGCTACATACTGTACATATGTCACTGATCATGTGCAGCAAATTATGTACAAATATAACCAAGTTCCCTAGTTGATTCATACAATGGGAAGCTCCAAGCAATGTCTCTGTTCACAGACAGATTAACAGTAGCTTGACCGATCGGATTAAAACGCTTTTTATTGAACAATGCACTCCTTTCTTTTCTGTCTAAAAGCATCGAACGTGTTGTCTCCAACCAGCTCTCTCTCCATCTCTCACAGAACAACCTGCTGGATCCCAACCAATCAGGATTCAAGAAGGCACACTCCACAGAAACTGCCCTGCTGGCAGTCACAGAAGCACTACATGCTGCCCAGGCTGCTTCCCACTCTGCTGTCCTGATTCTGCTAGACCTATCGGCGGCATTTGACACAGTGAACCACCAGCTGCTCCTAGACACCCTAGCGGATCTAGGCATCGGCGGGACAGCACTAAAGTGGTTCTCTTCCTATCTCACCGACCGGACCTACCAGGTTTCCTGGAAAGGTCTGCTATCATCCCCCCGAACCCTCCAAACTGGGGTCCCACAGGGATCTGTACTTGGTCCCCTCCTTTTATCACTGTACACCAAATCCCTTGGCACTATCATCTCTGCTCACAATATATCCTATCACTGCTATGCCGATGACACACAACTGTTTCTATCCTTCCCCCCCTCTGCCACTCAGGTGGAAGAGCGCATCACTGCATGCCTGGCTGACATCTCACAGTGGATGTCCTCCAACCACCTCAAGCTGAACCCAGACAAGACTGAGCTTATCTTCTTCCCAGCTAAGTCCTGCCCTATGCGGGAGCTAACTATTTCCGTAGACAACGCCCTGGTAACGTCTGTCCCAACAGCCAGGAACCTTGGTGTTGTCCTGGACAGTCAGCTCTCGTTTAAAACTCACATCACAGCTGTCACTCGATCCTGTAGGTTCACACTCTATAACATACGACGAATTAGACTGTTCCTCACCCAGGAATCAGCCCAGCTCCTAATCCAGACAACAGTCTTGTCAAAACTTGACTATTGTAATTCGCTCCTTACTGGCCTACCGGCATGTGCACTTAAGCCTCTCCAACTGATCCAAAATGCCGCAGCTCGTCTAGTCTTCAACCAGCCAAAATTCTCACATGTCTCCCCCCTGCTCCGCTCCCTGCACTGGCTCCAAGTCGCTGCCCGCACAGAATACAAAACTCTGATGCTGGCATTCAAAGCAACCAAAGGTATGGCTCCCCCATATCTTGCAAGCATGATTGAACCCTACAAACCCTCCCGCGCACTCAGATCAGCCAACGCAGGAAAGCTGGAAGTACCCTCACTAAAAACGCCGGGACAACGCTCCACACGTCCCAAACTCTTCTCCCTTCTGGCCCCAAAACTGTGGAATGCACTCCCCGTTGCAATCAGAACTGCAGCATCACTCCCAATCTTCCGCCGTAGTCTGAAGACCCACCTTTTCAGACTCCATCATGGCCCATAGCACTTATCCTACCCCCTTAGATAGCACTTTTTAGACTTAGATAGCATTTGAAACAGACTTATAGCATGTCATGTAGACAGCACAATAATTGCATTGTATGTAGTCATAGCACATCATAGTACATATGTATAGCATAGTATAGTATATATGTATAGTTAATATGTATAGTGTCATTATATAGATATGTTCTAGTTACGTTCTTAGCTTACGCATGTTTCTTGATAAATGCATTTTATATATGTGATGTATTCCCATACTTTTGTTCTTGCCTAATGTAAATCGCTCTGGATTAAGAGCGTCTGCTAAATGCCTAAATTGTAAATTGTAATGCGGAAGACAAAGGTACTATTACCCACCCGACGAGGATTGTAACATCCATGGCTCTGGGGCGAGCACTTTATATTTGAAATCTGAACATGTCTGTAGACGTTAACGTTCTAAATGGGAAAAGTGCATAAAACAGGTTGAAGTTCCGCCATGACAGACGAGCATCGTCTCGTATACGTAATAATAAGTCAACTTTCCGAGGGTGAGTGTTCCAGATGTCTTTCTGATGGATTTTTCTTGGCTGTCAATATTTCTATCATCCAACAAATCGCTCTGAAGGTGATCCAAAGGATCATACGCTATTATAACTCTATGGGGAAGACCATTTTGTTTACCCCGGGCTAAAACTGGATGTGACGTTTGTGGGTGTTCCTGTCTAGTGCTAAGACTACATACAATGCAATTCTAGTGCTGTCTACATAACATGCTATAAGTATGTATCAGATGCTATCCAAGTCTACAAAAGTGCTATAAGGGGGTAGGGTAAGTGCTACGGGCCATGATGGAGTCTGAAAAGGTGCATTCCATAGTTTTGGAGCCAGAAGGGAGAAGAGTTTGGGACATGTGGAGCGTTGTCCCGGCGTTTTTAGTGAGGGTACTGCAGCTTCCCTGCGTTGGCTTAGCTTTGTACCTGAGAAACACCACGGGTGAACCACCGCTATGTAACGCTCCACACAGATAACAGACAACACTGGAATGATGGAACAGGGAACCAGAAAAAAACACTAGAAGTAATGCGAAAAAACCCTGAACAAAATGTATGTGCATGTGAAGAGCCATGCAAAGTAAAAGACAGAGGCCAGGGAAGAGATGGTCACAGATACGATCAGGTTGAGATAGAAGAACTCGGAGGCGATCATTCCACCAGCTCCACTCAGTATCAGCCACAGAACGTAGCTGTTGATGGGGAGACCTAACCTGACTCCGCCAGATGGGGCAGCAGAGAGTACCCAGTGTACTCTCTGCTGCCCCATCTGGCGGAGTCAGGTTAGGGAGACACAGGATGAGCTTGATGGAGTTGATAGCAGTGGTATAAAGATCTTATATGATATTGTTTATTAATCTTCTCACATTGTTTATTACACAGACATGGAGAGCCCTGTGACTGAACAAACACTCTATTACAATGAGTATATCAGAATATAGAGCTTTAACCGCTTAACAAACAAACACACAATAGTTGTTGTCAAAATGACAAACCCAAAACATCAAGGTAGAGCAGGGGACAACGACGTGAAGATTTATGTTCTGACAGTTAGTTTGTGCAAGGAGTCCAGTATTTATAGGTGGTGGGTTGATTGTAGCAGAGTTCACAGGTTTGTAATTGGCTGGGCTGAGAGTGGAACCAGGTGTGTAACTAGGACTGAGGGCTGCAATGGGAAGTGGGAGTGGCTGAAGTGGAAAGACAGACACAACTGGGCAGAGGGAGAGATACAGAAAGAGGGGAATAAACAGGCAGAGGGCCAGACCATGACAATACTAAACTTACGTACAATCATGTTTGCTTGTGCATATCACATTCTACGTTGCCTGTAGATGTCCCTATCATCAGATAGGTCATTTGTTAAATAATGGCTTGACGTACTTGACCTCACCACAAAAAAAGACTGGAAATTACAGTTTACTCTCTTCCTTCACATCTTGTCTTTTACAAGTATACTACCGCACCCCCTAAGTTGCAATGCAAGTTCAATTTGTTTCGACTTTAGAAGACAGTGGTGGGTCTTATGTACAGGACTGGTCAAGGCCTAACAACAAATTAGTATATTGTCAAATCCTCAAAGTCTCATAGCAAATTGTGCTCTATTGTTCTCATTTAATCGCTTATCTATATTTACAGTGAAATTCCATTGTGTAATGTGTAGGCCATGTGTCCATAGTTTAAGGCATTAATGACCAGGATAAGTCAGGATAAATCAGGATACGTCATTATCCGTATAATAATCATATCCTATATCCATCATTACATTGCTATTAACAACAGAGACACAATAACAGCAACAACTGTATTTGTGTAAACCTGGAAAACCTGGACAACTTTAAGTCATTGTTCAGGTTGTGTTGCTCTGAGGGAAAGAGGAGCATGCAGGTGTGTGGAATTAGTTTTAATAGGGTTCGACTGCACTTTTATTCAATGTTTTTTCAAATGCTAAATAATGAACAAACCCCACATTCTTTCCCCGGGTTAAAATGTAAACAGGCTAAATGATGATGGCTGATGCTTCATTCATTATAGACAATGCATTCAAATGCAGAGATTAAACGTGTTAATGGTCACTGGTTGTCTGGCATTGGACAGATCACCTGTTAATGATCACATTATGGATGAACTGAGACCATGTTACACCTCTTTGAGTTTCAACAAAACTACAGAAATAGGTCTATGACACAGAACGTATTATTATTATCATCCTTTGTGAAATGTTAAAGGTGCTGTAACTTGTAAGGGATATGTTTTGTTAAAATAGCTCTACTAATCATTGCTATATTGTTTGTTCAGTAACAGAGGTCTTCCCACGTCTCCATACCCATTTCACTAACATAATTATTACTATTTCATAATGTGAAATGTGTTAATAATAAAATTGACCAGTACTATGAAGAGAAGAAGGCCCATGGGCCAAATCTGAAATGGTAACCAGATAATTCGTCAGGATATGTTCAATTAATCTAACATGGTTAAAATGGTGTTTGAAAATACAATGGGAAGCTTGTATATGGACGTCTGTGACTCCTTTCATATATTTGACCAATGGCTGTAGCCATAATATATAAGAACGTACACAATATGTATGTACAATATGTACACGTTTTATTTCATCCATACTACAAAATGTGATTACGTGCTAATTTCTTCCCTGTCACAGACAATGTGTCTAATTTAAAATGCCTTGAAAATGTCCAATAAGAAAATCCATTAACAAGTTAAACAAAATCAACAAAAAAAATCATTTGGGTTTCTCTCCAGTGTGAATTCTCTGGTGGCCTTTAAGGTGTGCCATTCGAGATAAGCTTTTACCACACTGATCACATCCATAGGGTTTCTCTCCAGTGTGAATTCTCTGGTGTGTTTTAAGATTTCCCATTCTAGAGAAGTGTTGTCCACACTCATCACATCCATAGGGTTTCTCTCCAGTATGAATTTTCTGGTGTGTTTTAAGGCTTGACATTTGAGAGAAGTGTTGTCCACATGGATCACATCCATAGGGTTTCTCTTCAGTGTGAATTCTCTGGTGTTTTTTAAGTCAGACAACTGAGAGAAGTGTTGCCCACACTGATCACATCCATAGGGTTTCTTTCCGGTGTGAATTCTCTGGTGGCCTTTAAGGCTGTCCATTCGAGAGAAATATTGTCCACACTGATCACATCCATAGGCTTTCTCTCCAGTGTGAATTATCTGGTAGCTTTTAAGGCTGGACATTAGAGAGAAATGTTGTCCACACTGATCACACCCATATGGTTTCTCTCCAGTGTGAATGGTCTGGTGTGTTTTAAGTCTAGACATTGTAGGAAAGCGTTTACCACACTGATCACAGCAGTGGCATTTTTGCTTAGCCAAGCTTCTTTGTTCATTCACCTCTGGTAGAACAGGGAAGCCAGACTGATGATGCAACACTGAATTGGAAACAAAGACAAAGGAAATGCATTCCTGGACTTAAAATAGCAAAACCTATATTGTTAAGTTAATGTACCCTATTATCAATTTAGCATCCATTTATAATTCAATTCTACAATAATTTTATATTTTAGAAAATACATGACAACAGGTAGTCAATGCTAAAATAAATTTTAAAAAAATGACTAGATAAAAAAAACATCCTTATGGCATGCTGTATATCCATATAGACACAGTAAGTAACTTACAGAGGTCTTGATGATCCTTGGGTGTGTTGAGAGAGTTCATCTTCAGCTGAAGTCTGGAGTCCACAGTCAGATGTGATCAGAAAGTATAGATATCCTGGAGGAGTTGTGGAGAACAACTACAAACTCTTCTTATACTGGAGAGCCTGAGGTGGAACCACTAACTGCTTGGTGTTGATTGGCCAAAGAGTGGAACAATACAGTCATCAGCCACCAATCTCAACCTAACAAACTGCTGCATGTGCTCCACCCCTCTCTGACTCCTCCCCCAGGTCATGCTCTATGCAACATTCTAGAAATAAACTGTGAGATTGCTTTGTAAGCTTCATATTTTATATATGAATCTATCTATATCCAATATAGAGTATCTGGCTATCTGGATAATATATGTATAGTCTAACAATATTGAATAAGTGGATATGTTTATTGTTTATTGTTATGGCTCTGCTGTTACTGCAGCAGAGCCATAAGAGGATTGCTCCACATTCTTTCAGTAACATAGAACCAGCTCTGTGTGAAGAAACAACAAAATACTATTTGTCTTCCAAAACACAAACTGCCACCCACCGCCTAAAATGATTGCAAACAGTCTTCATAATTAGTACACAAGCCTTCACATCTTGTCTTTTACAAGTATAATACCGCACACCCTGTACGCAACTACGCACACCCCGACTTTATTCAAGTCAAGTCAATTTTATTTATATAGCACATTTAAAAACAACAGCAGTTGACCCAAAGTGCTTTCCAGAGAACAGGTAGACCGTAGTCTATCACAGTGCAATAGTAGAACAAACAAACAAAATAACAACAAAAACAATGAACAACAATAAACAATAAATGTCACACTGTATTAAAAGCCAGACTAAAATGGTCCAAAATCTGTGTGGAAGATTATTCCAAAGTGTATATAGGTCCAGCTACAGACGATCACCTTTTCTTTTCAGATTTGAAGGGGGGGCTGCAATGAGTTTGAGAGTGGAGGATCTGAGTGTCCTGGTGGTAGGGGGAGCATTTATTAGTTCAGAAATATAGGAAGGGGCAAGGCCGTTTAGGGATTTAAATACAGGACCCTCTGTAGGCGGGAGATGGCGGAGTGGACTTTAGAAGACAGTGGTGGGGTTTCTGTACAGGACTGGTCAAGGCCTAACAACAAATTAGTAGATTGTCAAATCCTCAAAGTCTCATAGCCAATTGTGCTCTATTGTTCTCATTTAATCGCTTATCTATATTTACAGTGAAATAACAACAGAGACACAATAACAGCAACAACTGTATTGTCTAAACCTGGGAAACTGGGACACTGGGACAACTTTAAGTCTTTAAGTCATTGTTCAGGTTGTGTTGCTCTGAGGGAATGAGGAGCACTCAGGTGTGTGGAATTAGTTTCAATAGGGTTGTGATGACTGCACTTTTATTCAATGTTTTTTTAGAATGCTAAATAATGAACAAAACCCACATTCTTACCCCAGGTTAAAATGTAAACAGGCTAAATGATGGTGGCTGATGATTAATTCACTGTAGACAATACATTCAAATGCAGAGATTAAACATGTTAATGGTCACTGCATCTGGCATTGGACAGATCAGCTGTTAATGATCACATTATGGATGAACTGAGACCATTTTACACCTCTTTGACTCTGAGTTTCAACAGAACTACAGAAATAGGTCTATGACACAACTTATTATTATTATTATCCTTTGTGAAATGTTAAAGGTGCTGTAACTTGTAAGGGATATGTTTTGTTAAAATAGCTCTAGTAATCATTGGTATATTGTTTGTTCCGTAACAGAGGTCTTTCCATGTACCCATTTCACTAACATTATGTGAAATGTGTTAATAAAATTGACCAGTACTATGAAGAGAAGAAGGCCCATGGGCTCTTCAATTTAAGAATTTATGACACAATATTTCGTTCACAGGTTTTAATTAAAAAAATGCTCACATGTGCTTACCACATATATCACTCCAAGAGGCGCGTTGTTGTCTGTTGTAGGTGGCAGTCTTGGAATGGAATGCATTGTTGTGACCCACCCGACACCCCCTCACCTCCTGGGGGGGGGGGGGGGGGTGCTCTAAGAAGTGTGACTTGATAGCACATTTCAACGTAGTAGGACTATTCAACTTGTAGACTCTGATTGTGGACTATGTTTGGTTCTTTATGTTTAAAGTCAATACACAGCAACATTTTGGACTGGTTCCGCAGATACATGTTGTGATAACAGCCGATTGACAAGCTCGTTGTGAGCATGTAGATCAGCTATGTTCACAATGGTTGCCTCTTTCTAATATTATTTTCCAATTTCGCCAATATTTGACTGGTTTTATAATAGCAGTGAAGGTATTTTCTATTATATTTAATGTATATCTTTTGTTAAAGCCTTAAACAAAAAATAAATATAATAGAAAAGAAAACTTTAAGGTATTACTTTTTTTACTTTACCATCACCTGGGGGGGGGGGGGGGGGCAGATTTCACCTAAGAAACAATGCTTTACCATTAAAAATGTTAAACATTAATGCAATAAGAGTAATTGTCAACATCTCTAATTACCAGGCAGCGGTGGCCGAACGGATTGAGGAGCGGTCTTGATACCGGAAGGTCGCCAGTTCGAATCAGCGGTCCGACACGTTACAATTACCACCGCTGAAGTGCCCTTGAGCAAGGCATTGAACCACTACCATGAAATGTTCTATGAGCAGGGCCTGGCTGGAAACAAGTTCTTGAGCTTAGCCTAGATACCCTGGGTAAATATAGTAGCTTTGCTTTTACCACGAGTAATTCAATAAATTCAATAAACAACAACATATCAAATACTATCCAAAAGCCCATCAAGAAGTAGTAAGGAAACACCGTATCAGATATAACAATTAACAAGCTGACTGCAAGCCCCGTCAGCCAGACAGGGCAGCAACAGGCCACCCTGTACTGAAGAGCTTTGTACCTCAGAAACACCACAGGGTGAACCATCACTATGTAACGCTCCACACAGATACAACACTGGAACGATGGGATGGAGAATAAGAAAAACAAAACAAAAGCAAATCTATTAGCCATGTCCAAAATGAAGTTGTATGTGAAGAGCCAGGCAAAGTACAAGACATCGGTCAAGGTAGAGAGGATCACAGATACGATCAGGTTGAGATAGAAGAACTCGGAGGCGATCGTCCCACCAGCTCCACTCAGTATCAGCCACAGAACATAGCTGTTGATGGGCAGACCCAGGATGAGCTTGATGGAGTTGATAGTAATCTGTAGGGCCAGACCGGTGTTGTCATCTGATGAAAAAGAGGGGATGGAGGAGTTGGTGCCATTCGCCAGTGTGTCGTTCATTCTAACGCCGGGGCTCCACCGGGCGCGTCAGCGTCGCGTCTCCGTCACCGTCAGGGAATGTTCCCTTTTTAATCAATGAAGGGTGGCTCCACTGCCCGCGTTGCGTTGCGTTGACGGAGACGCGACGCGTGCATTAAAATTGAACCGGTGCGTTTTTTGACGCACGCGACGGAGACGCAACGCGTCCGGTGGAGCCCTGGCGTAAGGCTCTGTGTGTATCCTCGTAACCGATACAGAAGATGGATTTGAACACAGTTGACCTGATATAACAATGACACAAGTTAACATTTCAACAACTCTTCTCAATGTTCTTCTGAACTATTCAAATGAACAGTGAACACCAGTGTAAATTATTTTGATTTAGTCTTAGTCTTTTGAAAACACACATTTAGTCTTTAGTCCCATTTAGTCTTCTGAAAGTATTTGTTGTTAATCTAGTCTAGTCTTAGTTGTTTATTATTAGTAAAATACATAGGTTTGAATATGTAATACAGACACAGATTCATAGTTTTAAACATGTCTCATTTTATTTTTAGTGCCAAATGACACAATGAAGAAACATATTTCTTTTTCAGTCATTTGATACTTAAAAATAAAACGAGACATGTTTCATGTACATGACCTTGATCTTATGGCCTGCTCTCCTGAAAAGTTACGGTATATACAGTGCAGACTGCAGATATGACATCATTCAAGGCAAGCTGATCTACAATTTTCTTTAAAAATAGATCCACGGAACACATAACTCTTAAGTCTGAACAAGTGAACAAGTTATCGTCTTCTACTGTCTGTACAAAATCAAAAAGAGTGCAATTCTCAAAAGAATCAAAAAAACATCTTGGCTGTAATATTGCCATTGCACACAATCACAGTCACATATTATGAATGATTAAAATAAAAACAGATGAATTAAAGGTATTTCATAAACAGGTCATATTATAGACAGTGGGTATTATAAATCTTCCATTGTAAGAATTGTTAAGCGAAGCTAACGCATAGCGTAAAGACAACAACAATCCCAGCGCTAACCGGTTCTGACGGAGGACAATAAAGGTGACTCAGAGAGCAGATTTGGTTTGCTTCCTTAGACCATGGCTAGAGATAGCGAGTGTTTATTTCACGTCATTATATACACGTCACACAATTGGTACATCCGGTCATATGCTTTCAGTATAAAGGTATATATATATATATAAATAGACATACAACGATATATATATATATACACACACACAGGCAATTAATGATCATCATAATACATTCCAACACCCCCACTTGATCGTGAATTGATAAAGACAAAAAAATAAAAAATAAACAACCAAACAATAAAAATAAAAAACCTTGAAAAAAAAACCCTGGACTGTGTGTTATTCTCCAAACATAAAACCATCAAAACTTCTCAATTGACACAGCCTGGCTGGTTTTGTCATGACATCGGCAACCATTTGTTCAGTTGGACAATATTCGAGAATCACTTTACCATCATTGACAGTTGATCTTACAAAGTGGTATCTTATGTCAATATGTTTTGACCTCTGTCTCTGTACAGGATTTTTAGCTAACGCTATTGTACCTTGATTGTCCTCGTAAATCTTTGGCTGCATATAATGAAATTCATCAATACATTGTAACAATTGAATCAAATACAAACACTCTTGTAGAGTTGCCGCTAAAGCCATGTATTCAGCTTCACAAGTTGAAAGTGCTACGGTGTATTGCTTTTTAGACCTCCATGAAATCAAAGGGCCCTCTGGGTTTAGGCTGACGCAATAACCACTAGTGCTACGTCTGTCACTTGCATCCTCTGCACAGTTTGCATCACTATATGCTATCAAGCCTAGTTCCTCACATTTCCTATAGCATAAGGATTTTTCCCTGGTTCCCTTCAGATATCTCAGCACATGTTTCACTGTGATCCACTGCTCTTCTGTTGGTTTAGAAAAATATTGTGAAAGTTTTCCCACTACAAAACTCAGATCTGGCCTGGTACAAGTAGTCAAGTATATTAGACTTCCCACAACTTCCCTGTACTTTCTCACATCCCCCAATGACTCACTGCTGTCAGTGTAGTTCAGTTTTGCCTCACAGGGTGTTGTTCTTGGCTTGCAGTCCTGCATGTCAAATCTAGTCAATATTTTGTCAACATATTTCCTTTGTGACATAGTCACATAATGTTCACCCTGTTCAAAATCAATACCAATGAAATGTTTCAATTTGCCTAAGTCTTTCATTCTGAATTTTGCTGTAAGCATTTCTTTGACATCAATCATCACATTGTCATCACTTGCTGCAATTATTATATCATCGACCCAAAATAAAATGAACACCTTTTGATCCTTCATTTCCCTTGTGTAAACACAATAATCAACTGGGTTCTGAATAAATTGATTTTCAGTTAAAAAATCATGCAACATCTTGTTCCAATTTCTCCCTGATTGTTTTAAACCATACAAAGATTTATTTAGTTTACACACCAGCATGTCCCCATTCTCAGATGTAACTTCATATCCCTCTGGTTGTCTCATGTAAATCTCAAAATCTATTGGTGCATGCAAATAGGCCGTTTTGACGTCCATTTGATGTAAGACCATATTCTCTTGTGCTGCTTTTTGCATCAATACCCTCACACTAGTCTGGTTTGCCGTTGGTGAAAATGTCTCTTCATAATCCACACCTGGTTTTTGATTGAAACCTTTGGCTACATAACGTGCCTTGAATTGTTTAGATTCATCTGCATTTGTTTTTAAAGCATACACCCATCTACCCCCCACTATTTCTTTGCCTTCTGGCAGTTTAGTCAGGGTAAACGTGTCATTTTCCTTTAGTGATTCAATTTCCTCATCCATAGCTCTTGCCCATAACTTAGAGTCAGGTGATGCCATTGCCTGCTTTACTGTGTGTGGCACATCACAAATGACTCTATAACAATAATCAAAGGTTATGTCATCTAGGTCATCAGATTTTACTTGACACTCATAATCCTCCAAATACTGAGGTGGTTTCACTTTTCTTCTGGGATATGTTGCACTCTGGCCACTGTCACCTGCCTGAGCACTGACCAAATCATCCATCTCCCCTGCTTCTTGTTCCTGTATCTCACTGGTTTGGCCATCTTCACCTGCCTGAACATTTGCCAAATCACTCATTTCAACAACCACCTCTTGTGTCTCGTTAGTTTCCCTATCTTCAGGGAGGTGGTTTACAGTCCTTCCCCCACTGCAATCATCATCCCATTCTGTTTGGGTCTGAATCTCAATGACATTCCTTTGAATGAACTTTACCAATCTGTGCTTATTTACCTTCCCAGTGTCGGGACAAAACACTAAATAGGCTGAGCTATTCTTATCATATCCCACAAATATCCCTTTTTCACATCGTGAATCCAACTTTTTCTTATTTTGTTTATATGCATAGCATGGGGACCCAAAAGTTCTCATTCTTGAAAGGTTTGGCCTCTTTCCTGTCAGCATGTAATATGGGGTCTGTCCTACACGCTTATTGAAACATCTATTTCGAATAACAGCAGCCGTCATTACCGCATATGTCCACAATTCCCTTGGTAATTTGCACTCAATCAGCATACATCTGGCCATCTCAAACAGCGTTCGCCAATTTATTTCAGCTGTCCCATTCTGATGGGGTGAGTATGGAGCTGAGGTCTCATGTCTAATGGACTTTCCGCTTAACAATGCCTGAAAGTTACCAGAAGTATACTCAGTACCATTATCCGAACGAATACACTTAATTCTCCCATAAGGTGAAACATCGGCAATGTACTTCTCTGTAGCATGGACTGTGTCACTCTTAGATTTCAAGAAATAAACAAAAGTAGCTCCTGAATAGTCGTCAGTAAATGCTAAAGCATATTTGAATCCGTCTTTAGCCGTTGGATCAATTGGTCCAGATAAATCAGTGTGTACAAGTTCTAATGCTGCTTTAGCTCTTTGGTCTGGTTCTCTATTTCGGCTCTGTGCAAATTTACCTTCTATACACACATCACATGACAACTTGGAAATATCAACCTTGCCTTTAATTTCCATACCATCAGTTACATTCTGCAGTTTTAACACATCTTCATAGTTGCAATGTCCCAGAATCTCATGCCACGTCTTGATGTCATAGCATCCATTACATTCATCAACATCAATACTCTCATCAACGGTGTTTACATAAAACAACCTGTCATGTACCTTAATGTCGAATGTCGTGCCGTCTCTCTGGATGAACTTGTTCTGTCCCTCTTTGAATATGAATGTGGCTCCATTTGATGTTGCTGCGTTGACTGAGAAAATGTCTTGGGGAAAGGATGGAACATACAGCGCCCCCTTCAGCATTGTTTCCACCTCTCGACCCTTGGTATCTCTCAGGTAAAACACTGCAGTACCTCTCTTCAGCGCTACGCCAGAGGCCCTCACTCTATCAGCCATCTCCAGAACATTCCTCCGTGGCTCGAAATTCTCATCGAAGTCTCGGAACTTCTTCACGTCGGTCACAATATGTGACGTAGCCCCGGTGTCGACCATCAGCCCTCTGCTCAGAGTACTACTCCGACAAAGTCTCTGCTTCGGTCTCCCGGCGCCGTCCGAGTCGCGGTTCACCTGGCCCACTTTGAAGGCGAACGCGTGCTCCTCTTCATCCTGCGTCACATTGACGTTGTCTTTCCGTCTTCTTCGTCTGCAGTTGGTATCATTATGTGTTGGACTTTTGCAAAGACTGCACCACTGTCTCTGTTCTTTCTGACCAGCAGCACCTCCGCACTCAAACGATTTGTGCCCTCTCTGGCCGCAGTTATAACAGGACAGTCTCATGTCGTTGTCCTTGCTTCTTACTACTGAACTTTTCAGTGATCTCGTAACTCCTCAGTTTGGACTTAAAGTCGGCGAAGGTGATTCTGTCATCACTTTGTGCGATGTGGATGGAAAATGGCTTATAAGATTCTGGCAGCCCCTTCAGAACCATTGCTGTCAGCAAGCCATCACTCAAAGTCTCTTCCGCATTTCTCAGTGCCGTAATAGCTGTTTCTGCTCGTATAATATATGCGGTCATTGTTTCGTCTGCAGTTTTCCGGAGCGACGTCAGCTCTGTGTACAAACTGATCACTCTCGGTTTCCCCTTGCCCGCATAGTGATCTTTCAGAATCTGTAACGCCTTTCTTCCATCATCCGCTGGCTCACGCATAACTAACGACAAACTCGTGTCGTCGAGCACTTGAACCAATTCAGCGTAAGCATTTTCATTTTTCTCGTCGTCCTTAATTTCTTTTGCTGCGTTTGCAGCGTCTCTTGCTTCGGCTTCCTCCGCATCGAGTATGTCCCTGTCGTCGATATCAGGCTCGTATAGTATGGTGTCTTTCAGCCCCTTCAGCCGGAGGTAGCCGAGAAATTTTACCAACCATAATTCAAAGTTCCTTTCATCTCCGTCAAAGCTAACACGGTTCCACCGGACGTTGCTGTCTCCTCCATTGGTACATCCGGTCATATGCTTTCAGTATAAAGGTATATATATATATATAAATAGACATACAACGATATATATATATATACACACACACAGGCAATTAATGATCATCATAATACATTCCAACAAGAATAATCGAAATGAATGAATAAACAATTGTTCATGAACAGGTCATAATATTTAGACCAGTGGTTCTCAACCTTTTCAGGCCGCAACCCCCCAAGAGAATCCTATTCGAACTGGGGCCCGTTCCACGAAATTTAGATTAGAGATTAAGCCGGGATTTAACAAATATCCTGTTTGAATATATCCTGGATCAACGATTAACCGGTTTCATGAAAACTGGTTAATCTTGCCAGATTAATTTAACCAGTTAACCTGGATATGTTGAGGCTTGATTCGGTTTCATGAAAGTGATGCTACATTAGTTACCATGGAAACTAATGCTTTGGATTTAGCCTGCTCCGGACCAGGCTAACAGCCAGGTTTAACCTAATCCTGATGTCTTTACTGTTCATTAAGCAGTCAAACTAATCAAAATGTTTTCCACACTTATTCAATTATTATGGGTTTATGTTGCCTTATCGGTCTGCATTAAAGGACTAATTTAAGCACTATATAAAATCAAAGAACCAAAATATATAGGCTGCACAACATAATGACAGCTTGTAGATCAGCTGCTTTTGGTGAATGTTCCCCAGAATAGGTTTGCTGTCGTACAAGTGCACGATTAAGAAGAATTATATTATGTTTATATTATTATATTATTAAGAATTATATTATATTATATTATATTATATTATATTATATTATATTATATTATATTATATTATATTATATTATATTATATTATACATTATTTTTTTTGTAAAAGTGAAAACCACTAAATATTACCATTACTCATTGTTTTACAACATATTACCATTGTAATGTTTCAACCACTATTGAACCTATGACCCACAGTTCACCAGTCTGGCCCCTGTCTGGACAACAACCCCCTTCCCCAAAGGTAGCTCCCTCAGAGGAGGGAGTTATGGCCAAATATCACAATGCGACAACATCATTATGCTTACAATATTAAGAATTCTGTTTTAAGTTAATAGTAGTGGTAAAATGTAAACTATATTTTTGGGGTAGTTAATCATTCAGTCTATCCACTATTGACAGTATGTTCTCTCTTTAATTACAGCAGCAGTATTTATTTTAGAAGCTTAAGTCCTTGTATCAGTAAGTCTTGAATAGATTAGTAAAGATACTGAGATATACAGAAGGGGGCAGTAATGCAACTATTAAGGATGCAAACTGCCATAATACCCCATGAAAGGGGTTCGCTGAAGTGTGGGCTTAGGAAGGAGGCCTGGTTAGCTAATTATGACCAATATCCATTGATATTTAAAAATGATACAAAATACAATTTTGGGCAACCATGTATTGACTGCGGCATGGCTACACATATATACACCGATGTAGTCTTGGGGAACCAAGAAATTGAAATTAACATTATGCCAATGTGTACCAATGCAACTGGGTTCTGGGCTGCAAACACTCACGCAACGCTATAAATGAATGTGTAGGACATCTGTCCTCAAATATTATTATTACTGTTGCTCCTCTTTGTTTTATCCATGTTCTAACCACTGCGTTGTGACCAGTGTGAACATGTCCGTCAAATGAGAGGAAATGTGTGTGCGTTGGTGCGCGCGTGTGTGTGTGTGTATGCGTGCGCACGTGTGTATACTAACACTTGAAGGATCGCAAAGCAGGAGATGTATATGGTCAGGCGATAAGAATGAATAATAGACACGCACAGGAAGGGCCTGGGCGTCGTAAAAGCTGGAAAAGCAATTCTGTTAAATCCCCCAACTAAAACTGGTTCAAACTACATTTGGAGTAAGACAAAAGAAAACGCCTAATTTAGTTTCAGACCTTTCCATATAACGAAGTGTCAACCAAGACACAAGGCTCTTTTGACTCGTGACGCCGGCTGCCTCACATCAGCCGGTGAGCTCTTTTGACTCGCGACGCCGGCTGCCTCACATCAGCCAGTGAGCTTGATGTGTCTTTTCTTCAGGGTTCTGTGGAGATTTTACTAAGTTGCTGTTGGAATGAATATGGAGATCCAAACAGGCACATAATCCTTCTTTCCGTTTATTGGTCAGCAATCAGTTACAGACAGGTTACAGATATCAGCGTTCCAGTTATAGCATATTGAGGCCTGCATCTCAGGCAGGGCCCCCCTTGTCTCTCTCTCTCTGTCTCTCGCTGTATCTCACTCACTCTTCTCACTTACTGATTCCCTGCATGTCTTTATACATTCTTAACATGTGGGTGTCGCCTTGTTCCTGTGTGTGTGTGTGTGTGTGTGTGTGTGCGTGCGTGCGTGCGTGCGTGCGTGCGTGCGTGCGTGCGTGCGTGTGTGTGTGTGTGTGTGTTGACCCCCAAGGCTCAGTCAACATGTTACCACAGGGTCAGCAATCAGTCACCACAGCAGGGGTCCTTTTGTAAAAGGACTCCTGAGTGATAAAAGTCACTGTCCGTACTATATGACAGGAAGAACTCACAGCTGTTTGTAAGCTGACCATCCCAAAGTGTCCCTAGGCTTAACTCTTCACTCATTGAGACTCAATGTGACCTCCTATAAGCCAAAGTGTTGTGTACAATTATGACATAGTTTGAGAGGCATAAGCTATCAAAATATACATCAGACCCCCCTTCTGGGGAATTAAATATTCCCCAGACATAATTCATATTTTATAAATGACCAAAATTATTTTTCCAAAAAAATGTTCACTTTTTTCTTTTTTCTCAAAAAATCCCAAAATGTTCAAATTCTCCAAACGGTCTCCCTTCGTAGGTAATTACCCTCTTCCCCCCTGGATACTGAGAAGGTAAAACACAGTCAGGTTGACACAAAACTCAAAACAAAATGAACAAAATCAATCTGTTAGACAATGACCCTATCAGTCCGAAGCTGTTTGTTGTCACACCCAGATAAAATAAATTCAAGTGAACTGTTCCTAGGCTAATTACTATACTATTTTTTGTTCCCCAACATTAGATAGGCTGATCCCTGTACCTGTATAGACATCAATATTTGTTTGGAAGTGGATTCCAATATCGACTTAATAAGAAATAATATAATATTCCCTTCTCCCCCCCTTCTTAGTTAGTGAGCAACTTTCATGGAATATTAATGGACAGATGAACGGTCCTGCAGAAACCATCCATCTGACTCCCAATTCGGAAAGTTGCACACAAACTAAGAGCTAACATGTAACACTCATGGTGAGTTTCAATCTGTATCAATATGTGACTATTAACATAGTAACATTATACTGACTCCATCAGTTCAACATCTTCTGCAAAATATTACTCGATAACCTAAAGCCTACGGGTTACTTCATCCTGTTTTAGTATTTGGTAATGTTCAGTACTTTGGTCTGTTCCACCCATATAAACAAGCACACACAGGCGACCCCTGTGTGCACCTGCCACCCCAGGCAGATGAGTCAATTTAGTGCATGTGTATACAGGTTCCAATACCAACTCACTCACATTTTCTGACGTTAACTTATTATCCTAATGTAGGCCTATTTTAACTAACAATTAAACAACATTTGTATTACTAACTAGAATATAATTCTCATTTTTGGATTGGATTTGAACTGTGATACTTAAGGAAGTTATCTAAAAGAACTCATATTATTACCATTAACTATTATAGACCCCCCTGGACACAGGAGCATTCTTTAAACTACCTATATTGTACCAAATTAGAACCGAACAAGCATGGGGCTTGTTCTGTTGTAACATAAATTAAACTCCTTATATAACTGAAATCCTATTTAGACTAAATCAAATTCCTATATTGATTAAATTCAAATACCTGTAAATGAAAAGTTAACACTCAAAGCATGACAAAATGGTTAGACCATTCCTTTAACAGTACTATTTCCAGTACCTTGTTATATCTACTTTGACCTGTCAGCACAGAATACAATATTTTCCAACATTAATCACAATTCAGATGAACCGCGATTTTTTCTTTCCATGACGCAAATTGTTCAGACGTTCAACGCGCTAGGGAAATGGTTCCCACAATTCTTTTTTCGCCTACAGAATAAAAACGCTTGGAACATCCTTCTTGATTCTCAGAGCTCGCACATAGCTCTCAGATCTGTAGGTTTGAAGCAGACAGTTGTCCCCATACGCTTCAGCACACGTGAACTACAGCTTACTGCAGTCGACAGTAGAACTCCCTTCGAGCATTCACAAGGCTCGAGTGGACAGTAGATTCTCCTCGAGCAATCACAAAGCTCTAGTGGACAACTTATTGCTTAGCCATGTCAATCATGACAGCAAAAGCATTGAAACGCTCCTTTCCTCCATTGTAACATGAACGCTCGTTCGAACGCTCCTTTCCTCCTAGTGCAGAAGGAGAACACTCCTCTCCTCCATCCCGGTGGAGAACCAGTTGGCGTGGGCCCGTGGGCCGTAGCCGCAGAATAGCGCTCAATCCGACACCTCCTGTAGCGAACACAGGTCTGTGAAAGTCACCTGCTGTTGATTTCCGACGGTAGAAGCTGATTCAGGAGCTCCCATCGCAGTATCGTCAGCTGCCTGCAGACACCCCCCTGGACTCTCTGCCCTCGGGATGACCTCCTGTAGGCGCTGTTCAGATGTCACCGTTGACATCCTGGAGACCTGGTGGTCTCTCCGTGATCCTTTTTTGGTGTAGAACTGTTGACGGAATCCATGATCCATGATGTCCCTCTCCTTTACACCTATTAAAAGGAAACATGCAGGCTCCCACTACAAATATCCCCAATCATTTCTTAGGATATTGATGACACTACAAGCTACTGGTCACTAAGATGACCTCTCTGGCATTAATCTCACTCTTTTTGCTAATCTACCTAGTTCTGGCATGGCAAAGGAATGTAAATAACCATGGTGTTGAGAGATTACAATGAGACTATTAAATGAGAGCCATAAATAGTGTCGCTGAACTAACTAAATTCACTGATGTCAAGTCACCAAACGTATTGATGGACAGGTGTTTTGAGCTGAGGGGCTGGCTTGCTTTAACCCTGAAAAGGTTCAACCGTGGGTCTAGATCCCCCGGTTAAAACTTCCACTCCTGGAGATATGGGTCAAATCCCCCTCAGTATGCTACCAGCAAGTTTTGTGCTCAGAACACAGGGTTACGAATTCCTGTGATCACCGTTATGTAGTAAGGCTGTCAGCCGTCGCCTCCATCACCCTACACACAAACAGACACTTTTGACTAAAACCAATACTTAAAATTCACACCATAATACACCCTTACAAATGTAGTCCTTAATTGCGATCTACTTGTTGACATCAGACTCCAAAAGCAGACTTTCTTCCCATCTTTTTCTCTAAATAGCACCCCCAATAAACAGCTCACAGCGGGTCAAACAGAGGTAGGAGGTAAAGACAGGACAGGACAGGACAGGAGGTCCACAGGAGGTCCCTAAAGCCCTCTCCCTGTTATCTGAAACTAAACAAGGTATTTATTTTAGGGTGAGAAGGAAATAGCTCTCTCCCCCCTCTTTCCCCTAAAGCACATTCCGTCAGAGCATATAAAGATTGACTCTCCAGTATTCGTATTCAGCTCTGTATGTATTTGCTCATTTAACTATCACTCTTAGAATGGCTTATACTAGCAATATTTCACCGGACATAGCTAGAACCTTTTTGAAGTAAGTCTAGTATGAAGTACATTCAATCATTCATTCACTCACACATACATTATTCTCAATCAATTCTCGTGATTTCATTCACACCACAAACACTCTCAGGCTTGTGTGACCTTCTCATTGAAACCCCTGGCTGGTGTCTACCCCAAACTCAAGCTTCATATGGCCTGGCAAACATTGCTGTACGTTTCTTCTGACACCTGTGACAGGTGTACCAAGCCATAAATCCACCACCAAAATAAAAAAGATCAATGTAGACACGTCTACCATTGCTATGCCTTTTTCAATGAGAAGTTCCCTTGCCTGTACACACTCTCACACAGAGTCGATCCAAAATACTACCACTGTTTTAGTAGTATTACTTTCCAACCCTTCAAACATAACTCACCTAACTCACTCACTTCACACAGTCGAACAGAGAGGGGCGTGTCAAGTCAACTGTCAAAAGAAGAGCATGGCGGAGCCATGACACTTCTCCTTTAGCTGTCCTTCTCATCCATGGGGTCCGGTCGACTTGACTTCCCTCAAAGTTTCCCAATGTGATTTCTGATTACACTGTCCAGAAAAATGACCATATATCCCACATTTATGGCAAACACCTCTCATCCTCCAGCTTTCCGGGCTGTGACGTGTCTGTGGCTGTACTGCCCCCTGATAGGGTCGCACAGGTGGCTGACATCCCCATTGTTGCCATCTCTGCTGTGGCGGGTTCTCCCACTGCGGCCTCTCCCACTGCGTCTCTCGTACTCTCCATGGCAGAAGTGGTTGTGGAGGTTCCCACTGTTGTGGCAGCGGACGGTTCGGCAAAACAGCCGTGCAAAAACGCTGCAAGTGCGTCACATCGCCACACCTATAACAGCCTGTGTAATAACGTGATCCACTCGGCTTGGGATTATGTGGACGAAACTGTTCGGGCTGAGTCTTGTCAACCCTGGGTGCACTGGGTGGGTCAGGAGCCAACTGGGGCTCAACCCCAGCTGTCACGACAGCCGCTTGTATGATCTGTTGTGCGCCCTCCAACTGGGTCTTGGTCAGCAGTCGAACCATTTCTGTGTGACTTTGTTCCTGCTCATCTGCCTCCTTGCGAGCAAGTCCAACGCAGTGTACAATGTGATCCACGTACAGAGCAAGGGGCAATTTCGCCAGGCCAACCACTGTCTGCAGATTGGCCCTGACTTTCTCAGGAAGACCTTGTTAAATTTTTGAGTGGACAATAGACCGTTCAAAATCATTACGCTCAGGGTCCTTTCCTGTGGCATCCATCCATTCCTGGCACACGCGGGCGACATATTTACGTGGTGGTTCGGAGACCCCCAGCGGAGATATCGTAATCGTATCCGGATGCACTTCAGTGGGGTACAAGTCTCTCAGCGCACGCCATAGTGCTCCTCTGTGACTCAAGAAAAGGTCTGCGTCTCCAGCCGTCGTGCCTGCGTACAGTCTGAGTCCCGCACGGTCAAGAATGTCATCTAGGCCGTCTATGTCAATCAGATTTGCCAGAAGTTGTTTTAAGTCACCCACAGTTAGCTCTGTCCCAGTCAAAAGGTCCTCAAACTTCAATATCCAGCGTTGCGCCCCATCCCGCAAAGGGGGAAGTTGACATACAATGTCAGTCATGTCGACGGACGCCCATGGCTTGTATTCCATATGTCTGCCCTTCCCCAGCACCGGGAGCATCCTGGGGCAGTTATCATCAATGTCAGGTGTGAGCCTCTTTGATCGATAGACTGTCTTTGTGTCCTTAATTCACTGGTCAAGTCCTCTTTCAGGCAACGTACCCGTTCCAGCTCCCTCTTAACAGAGCTTTGAGTGTCGCTGTCATCTGGCCGTTGCTTAGATGTCCTCATGTCTCCGCTGTCATGAACTTTCACCTCAGCCTTTGCTGAGGGCACGTTGCTGTGGTCCACAATGTCAATGCACTGCTGCTTCTGGGCCGGTAGTACTGACTCACTGACATTGGGGCCTTCTGTACAAAACATAGCTAATACTGATAATTCAGTCTTGCGTTTGAGTTTTCGCTCCTTCGTTTTCTGATCTGCTCTGTATCCATGCACCAGAACCCTTATGGTGTTAATGACTTCTACATCAAAAGTACCCACCAGAGGCCAGGGTTTGTCAATGTCTGGCCAACGCTGGTTAAATTTCTTTGAAATCTTCAAAATATCCTTGCATAAAACTGAATATTTCTCTTGGACAATGTCCACTGGGATTATTCCTGCGTCCATCATATCTACTAAATAGTAAATAATCTACTAGACACTAAACTTACACAGTCACACTGTGACACACTCATGCTGTGTCACCTCTCACTCAGTCACAGACATGCATACTCATTTGCATACTGTCCCCACAGAATGAGTAATCAATGAACTTACTCCAAGGAAAACATGCAATTCTTTCTCTCTCACCATTCACACAGGAAAGTGTAAAATAAAGAAATGAGAAAACTACTGACAGTGACAAAGAAATATAGAAATGCCTCTATATTTCTTTTTTAGACTAGCAAGTCAAATCACTGACTGAGGGAAGAGATTGACCCCCCTGCATGCACTCCACACAGGCGTCAAATGCACTCAATCGCTCCCTCATTCACATCTAAGCAACTGTTTTGTCCCAGAATCAAATTACCCCTGCAGGCTATATTTTTTGACTAAAATAAAAAAAACCTGTATGCTTAACCATCCAAATTAACCTATCTAATTTTACAAAGGATAAATGAAATATCCTAAATGTGATAATTTACAATGAGAAATGTATTGTCATTTACCTCCTAAATTTAGCTTGGACCCCAAATTAAAGCCAATTTAACCTGAATTAAATCCCCAATTTAATATCTATATTACTCCCCCCTCTGAAACATGTTCCACATGCTTCAGAAATACCTAAAAGAAAAAATAATACAATAGGCCAACCCAAATAATAACACCCAAGCCTAAAGCATAAAATCCTCCCCCGCTCTGTCGCAAAGACAAAGAAAGGCCCCCCCAGCATGCGGCATTCAACCCTAACTCACAAAGATGCTCTAGCACACACACGCACAATCATACCATATAAGCTACACTACCATTTAACTCTTAAACCCTGTCAACTCCCTAACAGAAGCAGACTCCAAGAACCTAATCACTAACCTAACCAATAACCTGCCTAACACAGCGTCCAGATGTACACTATGGCCCTAACACGTACGCTTAACACAAGAATCACAAACCTATTCCATCATCCTAACTTCAGTCCCGGGTCCCATCCAAAGTTACGTTAAAAGCAACAAAAAATCCACAGATACGCAGGTCCGTCTCGCGTGGCGCAGAAAATCCCCAGACTCCTCACCAACCATCCTCCAACGTCTGGCGCCATTGTGATGTGTCTTTTCTTCAGGGTTCTGTGGAGATTTTACTAAGTTGCTGTTGGAATGAATATGGAGATCCAAACAGGCACATAATCCTTCTTTCCGTTTATTGGTCAGCAATCAGTTACAGACAGGTTACAGATATCAGCGTTCCAGTTATAGCATATTGAGGCCTGCATCTCAGGCAGGGCCCCCCTTGTCTCTCTCTCTCTGTCTCTCGCTGTATCTCACTCACTCTTCTCACTTACTGATTCCCTGCATGTCTTTATACATTCTTAACATGTGGGTGTCGCCTTGTTCCTGTGTGTGTGTGTGTGTGTGTGTGTGTGTGTGCGTGCGTGCGTGCGTGCGTGCGTGCGTGCGTGCGTGCGTGTGTGTGTGTGTGTGTGTTGACCCCCAAGGCTCAGTCAACATGTTACCACAGGGTCAGCAATCAGTCACCACAGCAGGGGTCCTTTTGTAAAAGGACTCCTGAGTGATAAAAGTCACTGTCCGTACTATATGACAGGAAGAACTCACAGCTGTTTGTAAGCTGACCATCCCAAAGTGTCCCTAGGCTTAACTCTTCACTCATTGAGACTCAATGTGACCTCCTATAAGCCAAAGTGTTGTGTACAATTATGACATAGTTTGAGAGGCATAAGCTATCAAAATATACATCAGACCCCCCTTCTGGGGAATTAAATATTCCCCAGACATAATTCATATTTTATAAATGACCAAAATTATTTTTCCAAAAAAATGTTCACTTTTTTCTTTTTTCTCAAAAAATCCCAAAATGTTCAAATTCTCCAAACGGTCTCCCTTCGTAGGTAATTACCCTCTTCCCCCCTGGATACTGAGAAGGTAAAACACAGTCAGGTTGACACAAAACTCAAAACAAAATGAACAAAATCAATCTGTTAGACAATGACCCTATCAGTCCGAAGCTGTTTGTTGTCACACCCAGATAAAATAAATTCAAGTGAACTGTTCCTAGGCTAATTACTATACTATTTTTTGTTCCCCAACATTAGATAGGCTGATCCCTGTACCTGTATAGACATCAATATTTGTTTGGAAGTGGATTCCAATATCGACTTAATAAGAAATAATATAATATTCCCTTCTCCCCCCCTTCTTAGTTAGTGAGCAACTTTCATGGAATATTAATGGACAGATGAACGGTCCTGCAGAAACCATCCATCTGACTCCCAATTCGGAAAGTTGCACACAAACTAAGAGCTAACATGTAACACTCATGGTGAGTTTCAATCTGTATCAATATGTGACTATTAACATAGTAACATTATACTGACTCCATCAGTTCAACATCTTCTGCAAAATATTACTCGATAACCTAAAGCCTACGGGTTACTTCATCCTGTTTTAGTATTTGGTAATGTTCAGTACTTTGGTCTGTTCCACCCATATAAACAAGCACACACAGGCGACCCCTGTGTGCACCTGCCACCCCAGGCAGATGAGTCAATTTAGTGCATGTGTATACAGGTTCCAATACCAACTCACTCACATTTTCTGACGTTAACTTATTATCCTAATGTAGGCCTATTTTAACTAACAATTAAACAACATTTGTATTACTAACTAGAATATAATTCTCATTTTTGGATTGGATTTGAACTGTGATACTTAAGGAAGTTATCTAAAAGAACTCATATTATTACCATTAACTATTATAGACCCCCCTGGACACAGGAGCATTCTTTAAACTACCTATATTGTACCAAATTAGAACCGAACAAGCATGGGGCTTGTTCTGTTGTAACATAAATTAAACTCCTTATATAACTGAAATCCTATTTAGACTAAATCAAATTCCTATATTGATTAAATTCAAATACCTGTAAATGAAAAGTTAACACTCAAAGCATGACAAAATGGTTAGACCATTCCTTTAACAGTACTATTTCCAGTACCTTGTTATATCTACTTTGACCTGTCAGCACAGAATACAATATTTTCCAACATTAATCACAATTCAGATGAACCGCGATTTTTTCTTTCCATGACGCAAATTGTTCAGACGTTCAACGCGCTAGGGAAATGGTTCCCACAATTCTTTTTTCGCCTACAGAATAAAAACGCTTGGAACATCCTTCTTGATTCTCAGAGCTCGCACATAGCTCTCAGATCTGTAGGTTTGAAGCAGACAGTTGTCCCCATACGCTTCAGCACACGTGAACTACAGCTTACTGCAGTCGACAGTAGAACTCCCTTCGAGCATTCACAAGGCTCGAGTGGACAGTAGATTCTCCTCGAGCAATCACAAAGCTCTAGTGGACAACTTATTGCTTAGCCATGTCAATCATGACAGCAAAAGCATTGAAACGCTCCTTTCCTCCATTGTAACATGAACGCTCGTTCGAACGCTCCTTTCCTCCTAGTGCAGAAGGAGAACACTCCTCTCCTCCATCCCGGTGGAGAACCAGTTGGCGTGGGCCCGTGGGCCGTAGCCGCAGAATAGCGCTCAATCCGACACCTCCTGTAGCGAACACAGGTCTGTGAAAGTCACCTGCTGTTGATTTCCGACGGTAGAAGCTGATTCAGGAGCTCCCATCGCAGTATCGTCAGCTGCCTGCAGACACCCCCCTGGACTCTCTGCCCTCGGGATGACCTCCTGTAGGCGCTGTTCAGATGTCACCGTTGACATCCTGGAGACCTGGTGGTCTCTCCGTGATCCTTTTTTGGTGTAGAACTGTTGACGGAATCCATGATCCATGATGTCCCTCTCCTTTACACCTATTAAAAGGAAACATGCAGGCTCCCACTACAAATATCCCCAATCATTTCTTAGGATATTGATGACACTACAAGCTACTGGTCACTAAGATGACCTCTCTGGCATTAATCTCACTCTTTTTGCTAATCTACCTAGTTCTGGCATGGCAAAGGAATGTAAATAACCATGGTGTTGAGAGATTACAATGAGACTATTAAATGAGAGCCATAAATAGTGTCGCTGAACTAACTAAATTCACTGATGTCAAGTCACCAAACGTATTGATGGACAGGTGTTTTGAGCTGAGGGGCTGGCTTGCTTTAACCCTGAAAAGGTTCAACCGTGGGTCTAGATCCCCCGGTTAAAACTTCCACTCCTGGAGATATGGGTCAAATCCCCCTCAGTATGCTACCAGCAAGTTTTGTGCTCAGAACACAGGGTTACGAATTCCTGTGATCACCGTTATGTAGTAAGGCTGTCAGCCGTCGCCTCCATCACCCTACACACAAACAGACACTTTTGACTAAAACCAATACTTAAAATTCACACCATAATACACCCTTACAAATGTAGTCCTTAATTGCGATCTACTTGTTGACATCAGACTCCAAAAGCAGACTTTCTTCCCATCTTTTTCTCTAAATAGCACCCCCAATAAACAGCTCACAGCGGGTCAAACAGAGGTAGGAGGTAAAGACAGGACAGGACAGGACAGGAGGTCCACAGGAGGTCCCTAAAGCCCTCTCCCTGTTATCTGAAACTAAACAAGGTATTTATTTTAGGGTGAGAAGGAAATAGCTCTCTCCCCCCTCTTTCCCCTAAAGCACATTCCGTCAGAGCATATAAAGATTGACTCTCCAGTATTCGTATTCAGCTCTGTATGTATTTGCTCATTTAACTATCACTCTTAGAATGGCTTATACTAGCAATATTTCACCGGACATAGCTAGAACCTTTTTGAAGTAAGTCTAGTATGAAGTACATTCAATCATTCATTCACTCACACATACATTATTCTCAATCAATTCTCGTGATTTCATTCACACCACAAACACTCTCAGGCTTGTGTGACCTTCTCATTGAAACCCCTGGCTGGTGTCTACCCCAAACTCAAGCTTCATATGGCCTGGCAAACATTGCTGTACGTTTCTTCTGACACCTGTGACAGGTGTACCAAGCCATAAATCCACCACCAAAATAAAAAAGATCAATGTAGACACGTCTACCATTGCTATGCCTTTTTCAATGAGAAGTTCCCTTGCCTGTACACACTCTCACACAGAGTCGATCCAAAATACTACCACTGTTTTAGTAGTATTACTTTCCAACCCTTCAAACATAACTCACCTAACTCACTCACTTCACACAGTCGAACAGAGAGGGGCGTGTCAAGTCAACTGTCAAAAGAAGAGCATGGCGGAGCCATGACACTTCTCCTTTAGCTGTCCTTCTCATCCATGGGGTCCGGTCGACTTGACTTCCCTCAAAGTTTCCCAATGTGATTTCTGATTACACTGTCCAGAAAAATGACCATATATCCCACATTTATGGCAAACACCTCTCATCCTCCAGCTTTCCGGGCTGTGACGTGTCTGTGGCTGTACTGCCCCCTGATAGGGTCGCACAGGTGGCTGACATCCCCATTGTTGCCATCTCTGCTGTGGCGGGTTCTCCCACTGCGGCCTCTCCCACTGCGTCTCTCGTACTCTCCATGGCAGAAGTGGTTGTGGAGGTTCCCACTGTTGTGGCAGCGGACGGTTCGGCAAAACAGCCGTGCAAAAACGCTGCAAGTGCGTCACATCGCCACACCTATAACAGCCTGTGTAATAACGTGATCCACTCGGCTTGGGATTATGTGGACGAAACTGTTCGGGCTGAGTCTTGTCAACCCTGGGTGCACTGGGTGGGTCAGGAGCCAACTGGGGCTCAACCCCAGCTGTCACGACAGCCGCTTGTATGATCTGTTGTGCGCCCTCCAACTGGGTCTTGGTCAGCAGTCGAACCATTTCTGTGTGACTTTGTTCCTGCTCATCTGCCTCCTTGCGAGCAAGTCCAACGCAGTGTACAATGTGATCCACGTACAGAGCAAGGGGCAATTTCGCCAGGCCAACCACTGTCTGCAGATTGGCCCTGACTTTCTCAGGAAGACCTTGTTAAATTTTTGAGTGGACAATAGACCGTTCAAAATCATTACGCTCAGGGTCCTTTCCTGTGGCATCCATCCATTCCTGGCACACGCGGGCGACATATTTACGTGGTGGTTCGGAGACCCCCAGCGGAGATATCGTAATCGTATCCGGATGCACTTCAGTGGGGTACAAGTCTCTCAGCGCACGCCATAGTGCTCCTCTGTGACTCAAGAAAAGGTCTGCGTCTCCAGCCGTCGTGCCTGCGTACAGTCTGAGTCCCGCACGGTCAAGAATGTCATCTAGGCCGTCTATGTCAATCAGATTTGCCAGAAGTTGTTTTAAGTCACCCACAGTTAGCTCTGTCCCAGTCAAAAGGTCCTCAAACTTCAATATCCAGCGTTGCGCCCCATCCCGCAAAGGGGGAAGTTGACATACAATGTCAGTCATGTCGACGGACGCCCATGGCTTGTATTCCATATGTCTGCCCTTCCCCAGCACCGGGAGCATCCTGGGGCAGTTATCATCAATGTCAGGTGTGAGCCTCTTTGATCGATAGACTGTCTTTGTGTCCTTAATTCACTGGTCAAGTCCTCTTTCAGGCAACGTACCCGTTCCAGCTCCCTCTTAACAGAGCTTTGAGTGTCGCTGTCATCTGGCCGTTGCTTAGATGTCCTCATGTCTCCGCTGTCATGAACTTTCACCTCAGCCTTTGCTGAGGGCACGTTGCTGTGGTCCACAATGTCAATGCACTGCTGCTTCTGGGCCGGTAGTACTGACTCACTGACATTGGGGCCTTCTGTACAAAACATAGCTAATACTGATAATTCAGTCTTGCGTTTGAGTTTTCGCTCCTTCGTTTTCTGATCTGCTCTGTATCCATGCACCAGAACCCTTATGGTGTTAATGACTTCTACATCAAAAGTACCCACCAGAGGCCAGGGTTTGTCAATGTCTGGCCAACGCTGGTTAAATTTCTTTGAAATCTTCAAAATATCCTTGCATAAAACTGAATATTTCTCTTGGACAATGTCCACTGGGATTATTCCTGCGTCCATCATATCTACTAAATAGTAAATAATCTACTAGACACTAAACTTACACAGTCACACTGTGACACACTCATGCTGTGTCACCTCTCACTCAGTCACAGACATGCATACTCATTTGCATACTGTCCCCACAGAATGAGTAATCAATGAACTTACTCCAAGGAAAACATGCAATTCTTTCTCTCTCACCATTCACACAGGAAAGTGTAAAATAAAGAAATGAGAAAACTACTGACAGTGACAAAGAAATATAGAAATGCCTCTATATTTCTTTTTTAGACTAGCAAGTCAAATCACTGACTGAGGGAAGAGATTGACCCCCCTGCATGCACTCCACACAGGCGTCAAATGCACTCAATCGCTCCCTCATTCACATCTAAGCAACTGTTTTGTCCCAGAATCAAATTACCCCTGCAGGCTATATTTTTTGACTAAAATAAAAAAAACCTGTATGCTTAACCATCCAAATTAACCTATCTAATTTTACAAAGGATAAATGAAATATCCTAAATGTGATAATTTACAATGAGAAATGTATTGTCATTTACCTCCTAAATTTAGCTTGGACCCCAAATTAAAGCCAATTTAACCTGAATTAAATCCCCAATTTAATATCTATATTACTCCCCCCTCTGAAACATGTTCCACATGCTTCAGAAATACCTAAAAGAAAAAATAATACAATAGGCCAACCCAAATAATAACACCCAAGCCTAAAGCATAAAATCCTCCCCCGCTCTGTCGCAAAGACAAAGAAAGGCCCCCCCAGCATGCGGCATTCAACCCTAACTCACAAAGATGCTCTAGCACACACACGCACAATCATACCATATAAGCTACACTACCATTTAACTCTTAAACCCTGTCAACTCCCTAACAGAAGCAGACTCCAAGAACCTAATCACTAACCTAACCAATAACCTGCCTAACACAGCGTCCAGATGTACACTATGGCCCTAACACGTACGCTTAACACAAGAATCACAAACCTATTCCATCATCCTAACTTCAGTCCCGGGTCCCATCCAAAGTTACGTTAAAAGCAACAAAAAATCCACAGATACGCAGGTCCGTCTCGCGTGGCGCAGAAAATCCCCAGACTCCTCACCAACCATCCTCCAACGTCTGGCGCCATTGTGATGTGTCTTTTCTTCAGGGTTCTGTGGAGATTTTACTAAGTTGCTGTTGGAATGAATATGGAGATCCAAACAGGCACATAATCCTTCTTTCCGTTTATTGGTCAGCAATCAGTTACAGACAGGTTACAGATATCAGCGTTCCAGTTATAGCATATTGAGGCCTGCATCTCAGGCAGGGCCCCCCTTGTCTCTCTCTCTCTGTCTCTCGCTGTATCTCACTCACTCTTCTCACTTACTGATTCCCTGCATGTCTTTATACATTCTTAACATGTGGGTGTCGCCTTGTTCCTGTGTGTGTGTGTGTGTGTGTGTGTGTGTGTGCGTGCGTGCGTGCGTGCGTGCGTGCGTGCGTGCGTGCGTGTGTGTGTGTGTGTGTGTGTGTGTGTGTGTGTTGACCCCCAAGGCTCAGTCAACATGTTACCACAGGGTCAGCAATCAGTCACCACAGCAGGGGTCCTTTTGTAAAAGGACTCCTGAGTGATAAAAGTCACTGTCCGTACTATATGACAGGAAGAACTCACAGCTGTTTGTAAGCTGACCATCCCAAAGTGTCCCTAGGCTTAACTCTTCACTCATTGAGACTCAATGTGACCTCCTATAAGCCAAAGTGTTGTGTACAATTATGACATAGTTTGAGAGGCATAAGCTATCAAAATATACATCAAGCTCTTTCTACTCGAGACACTGGCTGCCTCACATCAGCCGGTGCGCTCTTTTTACTGGGGACCCCGCCTGGCTGCCACGCACCAGCCAAGCAGGCAGCCGGTGGGCTGCACCGCCGCGAAAACCACATCAGGACTTAGAGCAAGTCCCGTTTGCTAACAACTTGTGGGTTTCCATATGAAACGATTTGATCGACTTTTATACTTTATACTTTAACTAAAGAAGGACGAGTAAAGATACACTCACGTGCAGCGCTGGAAACTAATTTATCAACTTTACCCTGGTATCCAGTTTCCGAACGCCGTTGAGGTTTATCATCAAAAAGGTGGGTCAAAGATGTATTGAGAAAACATTCAAGCTCCCAGAACGACATTCGTTTGATACAAATAGTGTTCAGAACTAATGATAGGGTGAGCTCCCTTTTGATTTAGTTTTGTCACTTAAATCTTAAATTGACGCCAACCATAGAGACTCTCCTCGCGAGAAGATCATTATTTTTCCCTCTATGTCTTCTTTCTAAAACTATTTTCTATTCTTGCATTGTGCTTGTAAATTGAACGGAGCTATAGTTGAAATTGTTGCTTGAGTAAGACTGGACTTTATAACGTTTGCCCTTGGCTATTTTGCACAACTCATGTGCGAATTAGCCAGGAGTAACCACCACAGTCTACCAAATAATAACTTTTCAACGCGCATGGTTAAGTCCTTATGGCTCATGTCCAAACTGAATTAACCATGACGCGCCCGCTCTGCTATGTTTGTATTTGAATGTATGACTATATACCGACCAGGTGCAAGTATTTTGTAACCAGTATTTCGATATAATAAATATCTCATTTTGCTGGTACAATCTAAACAAACCTCCAGACTGTTCTTTGATTCTGTCTGTGTGCATTTGATTTGTTTTACATTGAGGGGAACTGTAACACATTATTTATCTACCGGTTTCAAGAACTCACGTCTTCAGATAGACGTTTTTATGATAAGATACACAGTATGTACATAGTTTCAAATCACTTCATTCCGAGTGGAAACTATATATATATTGGCAGGCTAATTGACATAATCATAATCAGCCTAATAATTACTACACCGACACCGACTTATGTCATCAGGGGCGTCAATATAGCTGAGGGGTGGAGCCGAGGGAAAGTTCAGAGTTCTCCCAACCGGAATAAACAGTGAAGTGTTGGGTTTTCAAACACAGATGCTTTAAATACTACTAATTTAAAAGTAGGCGTCATGGCTTGCCAGATCACAGGCACAGATCCTTGTTGCCACTCGACAAGGAACGCTACTTTAGAAAATGAAACAAGCTAGAGGCCGATTTGAATGTTTTCCTTGACTGCATGGGCATGATCCAGCACAACACAATGGACTGATATATTCGCATGGTAAGAGACACTTTTCTATAGATATGATCACTGAAACTTATCATATATACATTTTAAAAAGCCATTCATTCATCAATGATGTTTATAGAACATATTTTAGTGAATTCCAAGTAGACTACCGACACCATTCGTTTCGACCGCACACTGATGGCTCCGTTCCAAGTTACAACTGTCTCTAAACTACTTAGAATTCACTACAATGTGTTCTATAAACATTATTGATGACTTAATGGCTGTTGGTTTTTGATATTACGTTAAGTTTAATTAATTGTCTCTACCAGGCGAGTAAACACTGCGCCGCGGTAACACAATGTTTTGTAACATGGATGGAGAGGGAGATCGATGTCCGATTTCAGTGGTGGTTATGCTTGTGCAACTTGACGCTGCAATAAAGTATAATTAGATAAGGATACTCTGACTATAAACCACTTCAACCCCAGGACCCCAGCATAAACAAAAGATCTACAAACAACGCGTCGCAACGCGCTGTGAGCTCATGGTAGCCCTGGCCTGGACTGAAGTGTTTTACGCACATTCTCCATTTACACTCCTTAGGGCGGCTTACGCCTACACAAATGTTCCGATTACAAATATAAAGTGCTCACCCCAGGACCATAGATGTTTAATCAGTTTATGGCCATGCGCCCCTATCGGTTGGTGCATTATAACTCTGATAAAATGGTCACCGATCGGATTAAAACGCTTTTTATTGAACAATGCGGAAAACACGGGTACTATTACCCAAGAGGAGAATTAGCAAGAGAGACCACTTTGCTTTACTTCCTGTATCTGCGTGAGGTGGGCGGTAACATTATTAGGAGACAGGAAGAATGTTGGAGTCCATTCATTTCCAATGGGAGAGTGAACGTGAACACAGCTTCTGAACCATTCCTTAACTCCATGGTCACTGAACTAAATACTGGACCAAATCATCACAAGGCACACAATATTTACAAGATATTCATAGTAAAATGGCTTCTTTTAGCGAGACAAATCAGGAGAAAATCGACTTTGTTAATGACATTTCTTTATCCCAGCAACAAACTCTCGCGAGATTTGAGATGAGTCCGGAAGTCTCTCTCTGTCCATCTGCAATTTCACGGACAACACATAGGGGGCTCTGACCCCATATTTAAGATGATTGCGAACGCAGTGAGCATTTACTATGAGACCCAGCAGATCACGTCTGTCTGTGTGTGTGTCTGTGTGTGTGTCACGCTGTAACACCACCCGCCCACCACCAGAGGGCGCAGCTGTATCACACACAAAAACACACACACACATGCACGCACGCACACACACGCACGCACGCACGCACGCACGCACACACACACAAAAAACTTAACTTAAAAAAAAACTTAACTTAAAAAAAACTTAACTTAAAAAAAAAACTTACAAAGGAAAAACGCACACACACAAAAAACTTAACTTAAAAAAAAACTTAACTTAAAAAAAAACTTAAAAGGGAAAAACGCACACACAAAAAAAAAAAAACTTAAAAGGGAAAAACGCACACACAAAAAACTTAACTTAAAAAAAAACTTAACTTAAAAAAAAACTTAACTTAAAAAAAAAACTTAAAAAGGAAAAACGCACACAAAAAACTTAACTTAAAAAAAATTAACTTAAAAAAATACTTAACTTAAAAAAAAAACTTCGAAAGGAAAAACGCACACACACAAAAAACTTAACTTAAAAAAAATTAACTTAAAAAAAAACTTAAAGAAAAAACTTTTAAAAAAAAAACCTAAAAAAGAAACACGCACGCACGCACACATACACACACTAAAAAAATAACTTGAAAAAACATTTAATTTAAAAAAACTTAACTTAAAAAAAACCTTAAAAAGTACGTAATTTATTCTAATTGTTGTTATTGCAATTTACGAGCTGCGTTCGCTTCCCGCGTTTGCGCGTCTTACTTGTAATATGTGAATATTATAATGTGAAATGAATGGACATATTTAAAACGATTAGAAATGATCCTTATGTGCCCAAATTAGAGCTGGCATACTTGGTCTGCATATTGAGACAGGCAGATATGTAGGCACGGTTGAGGAGGATAGATTATGTAGTCTGTGTGATCTAAAGGAATTTTTTATTGTCCATTCTACAACTCTATTAGGGAGAGACTTTTTAATGAGATAGATCCAAATCATGAATTGATATGGTTGGAGGACTTTGAGAAACTAAAACGACTATTTCAAAAGTACACCTTGTCAGTTGTTTTCAATGTACTTTGTTAAATGACTTGTCAGTGTTGTTGTCTTCTTCTATCAGGTTTCATGGCGGTCGGCAAACCTAAATGGTGCATTACCGCCACCTACTAGACTGAGTGTGGAAACAGTGTTGTTGTCAGGGGGGGGAGGGTGGAGGTCGGGGAGAAGCAAACCACACCTACTATATTTAGGAGACCATTTGTAGGCTTTGTGTACCATTTCGCCTCTAGTGGCTCCAATGAAGTTGGCCCATCTTCATACATAAACCATCTTTGCTATTACCCACCCGACGAGGATTGTAACATCCGTGGCTCTGGGGCGAGCACTTTATATTTGAAATCTGAACATGTATGTAGACGTTAACGTTCTAAATGGGAAAAGTGCATAAAACAGGTTGAAGTTCCGCTATGACAGACGAGCGCCATGTGAACCATGGCTCGTATACGTAATAATAAGTAAACTTTCCGAGGGCGAGTGTTCCAGATGTCTTTCTGATGGATTTTTCTTGGCTGTCAATATTTCTGATGGATTTTTCTTGGCTGTCAATATTTCTATCATCCAACACATCGCTCTGAACGTGATCCAAAGGATCATACGCTATTATAACTCTATGGGGAAGACCATTTTGTTTACCCCGGGCTAAAACCGGATGTGACGTTTGTGGGTGTTCCTGTCTACGATCGTGTCAATGTATACTATTCTATGCTATACATATGTAGGCTACTATGAAGTGCTAAGACTACATACAATGCAATTCTAGTGCTGTCTACATAACATGCTATAAGTATGTATCAGATGCTATCCAAGTCTACAAAAGTGCTATCTAATGGGGTAGGGTGGAAAGGTGGGTTTTCAGACTATGGCGGAAGATTGGGAGTGATGCTGCAGTTCTGACTGTAATGGGAAGTGCATTCCATAGTTTTGGAGCCTGAAGGGAGAAGAGTTTGGGACGTGTGGAGCGTTGTCCCGGCGTTTTTAGTGAGGGTACTGCAGCTTCCCTGCGTTGGCTTAGCTTTGTACCTGAGAAACACCACAGGGTGAACCACCGCTATGTAACGCTCCACACAGATACAACACTGGAATGATGGAACGGAATGGAATGGAATGGAAGTAATGCGAAAAAACCCTGAACAAAATGAATGTGCATGTGAAGAGCCATGCAAAGTAAAAGACAGCGACCAGGGAAGAGATGGTCACAGATACGATCAGGTTGAGATAGAAGAACTCTGAGGCGATCGTCCCACCAGCTCCACTCAGTATCAGCCACAGAACGTAGCTGTTGATGGGGAGACCTAACCTGACTCCGCCAGATGGGGCAGCAGAGAGTACCCAGTGTACTCTCTGTTGCCCCATCTGGGGGAGTCAGGTTAGGGGAGACCCAGGATGAGCTTGATGGAGTTGATAGCAGTGGTATAAAGACGCCATATCATGGATGGACACTGAATCTTATATGATATTGTTTATTAATCTTCTCACATTGTTTATTACACAGACATGGAGAGCCCTGTGACTGAACAAACACTCTATTACAATGAGTATATCAGAATATAGAGCTTTAACCGCTTAACAAACAAACACACAATAGTCCCATGCTTAACACAGAGCCTAAAGTGATTTCACTTATACACCCATACAGGGTGCCACACCTGCTACATACTGTACATATGTCACTGATCATGTGCAGCAAATTATGTACAAATATAACCAAGTTCCCTAGTTGATTCATACAATGGGAAGCTCCAAGCAATGTCTCTCTTCACAGACAACTCCAGCCATGACAATAATTCCACAGTATTCGCATATATCCAATGGGTTACAGTAGCCCAAACATTTAGACTCTCGTAGAGGTTTTTTTTCCGATTCTGACGAATCTCTCTACGAGAGTCTAAAAGACTAGTCCCTTAAAAAAAGTCTTGTGTTTACGTTTGTGCCTCAAAATCACTCTTACCTTGTACAAATGCAAAATCTAAAATCTAAATAGTTTTGCCCCACATGTCCGGCGGGTGTTCGGAAAACAATTACACCCGTAGGGACCGTAGTTTTCAATACAAAAAATATTTTAATCCACTCCGTCCATACTCTGTCTCGGAATCTGGCGGCCATCTTGGTTTTCTCTCCATTGTAAATGCGCAACAGAACCCTGGCCACTAGGGGCGCGGCCAATGTTCTGTTGCGCATTTACAATGGAGGAGTATGGACGGAGTGGATTAAAATATTTTTTTTATTGAAAACTACGGTCCCTACGGGTGTAATTGTTTTCCGAACACCCGCCGGACATGTGGGGAAAAACTATTTTGATTTTAGATTTTGCATTTGTACAAGGTAAGAGTGATTTTGAGGCACAAACGTAAACACAAGACTTTTTTTAAGGGACTAGTCTTTTAAACTCTCGTAGAGAGATTCGTCAGAATCGAAAAAAACATCTACGAGAGTCTAAATGTTTGGGCTAGGGTTTGTTGTTTTAGTTTGTTGTTGTCTTCTATGTCTTCATAGTTGTTGTCAAAATGACAAACACAAAACATCAAGGTAGAGCAGGGGACAACGACGTGAAGCACCGGACAAAGATTTATGTTCTGACAGTTAGTTTGTGCAAGGAGTCCAGTATTTATAGGTGGTGGGTTGATTGTAGCAGAGTTCACAGGTTTGTAATTGGCTGGGCTGATGAGAGTGGAACCAGGTGTGTAACTAGGACTGAGGGCTGCAATGGGAAGTGGGAGTGGCTGAAGTGGAAACACAGACACAACTGGGCAGAGGGAGAGATACAGAAAGAGGGGAATAAACAGGCAGAGGGCCAGACCATGACAATACTAAACTTACGTACAATCATGTTTGCTTGTGCATATCACATTCTACGTTGCCTGTAGATGTCCCTATCATCAGATAGGTCATTTGTTAAATAATGGCTTGACGTACTTGACCTCACCACAAAACTTAAGGGCTGTACCAGACAGAAAAAAGACTGGAAATGACAGTTTACTCTCTTCCTTCACATCTTGTCTTTTACAAGTATACTACCGCACACCCTAAGTTGCAATGCAAGTTCAATTTGTTTCGACTTTAGAAGACAGTGGTGGGTCTTCTGTACAGGACTGGTCAAGGCCTAACAACAAATTAGTATAATGTCAAATCCTCAAAGTCTCATAGCAAATTGTGCTCTATTGTTCTCATTTAATCGCTTATCTATATTTACAGTGAAATTCCATTGTGTAATGTGTAGGCCATGTGTCCATAGTGTAAGGCATTATTAATTCATGACCAGGATAAGTCAGGATAAGTCATTATCCGTATAATAATCATATCCTATATCCATCATTACATTGCTATTAACAACAGAGACACAATAACAGCAACAACTGTATTTGTGTAAACCTGGACAACCTGGACAACTTTAAGTCATTGTTCAGGTTGTGTTTCTCTGAGGGAATGAGGAGCATGCAGGTGTGTGGAATTAGTTTTAATAGGGTTTGACTGCACTTTTATTCAATGTTTTTTCAAATGCTAAATAATGAACAAACCCCACATTCTTTCCCCAGGTTAAAATGTAAACAGGCTAAATGATGATGGCTGATGCTTCATTCACTATAGACAATGCATTCAAATGCAGAGATTAAACGTGTTAATGGTCACTGGTTGTCTGGCATTGGACAGATCACAGGTCGTCGCTCTCACCATGGCAAGACGTGTTTTCTCTCGCTCGTGCGCGTCTTCTGACTCAAAGTCACGGTTTTTTCCACATTTTCTCTTTCTCCTCCTATGGTGTACGGATTCCTATCTTAATATACCAAGGGGATTACATCGAGGTGAAATGGAGAAAAACAAAACCGCAAAAGAGGATTTTCAACCGGATTCTCACAGCGACTTTTACCTGGTCAGTGACGAAAGCAACGTGAACAATGGAAAGCGTCCTGGACACGGAATATGGGCTATTCAGTCCTTGTTGGCCCGAAGAGACAAGCTCCAGCTTAGCAAAGGGAAGAGATCTTTCTTTCTCATTATTTTGTTACTGTCTGGCGACATTGAAAGTAACCCTGGTCCCGTGAACACACGACAAATGACAAGACTACTCCGGAGTGAACAAGAAACCGGAGAGAACAAAGGAATCCCCATCGACTCAACAACACCAATGCCGACCAGCCAGGCGACGACCAACAACAACAACAACACCGCTAGCATCATTCCTCACCACCAGCCAACCTGCACACCCATGCTGGATATACACGCTGATGTCCCGGCTGTGAATAATACATTCGCAAGAGCCGAGCGCGTCCCAGACAACAGCAGGCGGAATAATCCTACATCGGCGGCAGTCGAGGCAAAAGACACGGACAACACCACCATCTACAGGCGTGAAGAGTCTCCACATCCAACCAAGGGGGACAAAGCGGCTGGAGACGGACACCGTGATACTTTACCTGCTATTTCTGCTGTTTCTCCGGTCGACACCATGGCTCAATCGGCCCCACCAGCGCCCTCAACAAACCTGGACGAGGGACCCCATCCCCCACTCCCGCCACCCCACGACGACCCCCACGCACCCCCCACCCTCCCCCCACGGCACCCCGCGGCTTCTACAGACATCAACAATGGCCCTCCGCTCCCCTATTTCGCCATGGAGGAAATAAGCACCATAGTCGGAGCCAACGGACTTCATATCTTTCACCTGAACGTCAACAGCATTGGACCCAAAATGGCTGAAATCAGGCATATGTTTCAATGCGGTAAGGCGAACATCATTAGCTTCTCTGAAACCAAACTTGATGAGTCAACCAAAGACCCAGAAGTTGAAATAGAGAACTATTCTTTGATCAGAAACGACAGAAACAGGCATGGTGGTGGCGTGTGTATGTATATTCACAAAGACACTGAATATGTTACTCGTACTGACTTACAGCATGATGAAATTGAAACTGTGTGGGTTGAATTAATTTTCAAAAAAGCTAAATCAGTATTAGTGGGCACCGTCTACAGACCGCCTGACCAACATGGGTTCTATGATATACTTGAGGGGTGCTTAGCTGAGGAGGAATGTGTAGAGAAAATCCTGATTGGCGACTACAATACAGACATGCAACGAAAGGAAGCACCTGTGTTTAAGTCATTCAGTAAGTTCTGTGATCTACATAGTGTCAGTCAGCTAATTACCCAACCCACTAGAGTGTGTGATTCTACTCAAACTGTCATTGATCTCATTCTGTCCTCGGACAAATCCAGAATCTCCAAGAAAGGGGTTATTGTATGTGGGCTTAGTGATCATTTTATGATATTCTGTACCCGCAAAATACAAAAACTTAAGACCGGCTGCCACAAAACAGTCATATCAAGGGACCTCAAAACCTACTCTAGTGAGGTCTTTAACCAAGTATTGGAGAGTCTGGATTGGTCCGATGAGCTTAAAAGCACACATGTCGAAGAAGCTTGGCTTGGCTTCAAAACCAAATTTACATCAGTACTGAACAACATGGCTCCTTTGAGAACCACCAGGGGCAAAACCCGCTCGGAACCATGGATGAATTCGGACATACTGGCTGCAATGAAAGCCAGAGACAAAAAATGCTCTGAAGTTCTAAAATGCAAGTCAAAGCTAGCCAAGCGCTTCGACAGTGTTCGCCAAGCTCGTTTGAACAACCTAAATACACAACGAATCAAACTACGAAACAGTGTAACTGCCATGACCAAATCAGCTAAAAGTAACTTCATTAATGATAAAGCTGAGGAAAACAAAAACAATCCTCATGAGCTCTGGAAGCTACTAAACAATCAACTAAGCTATGGTCAGAAACTAAAAACCAGATTTTCGAACATAAACATCAAATCTGACAACACTCTCATCACTGACAACCTTGATGTGGCCAACTACTTGAATATCTTCTTTACAAACATATCAACAACTCTGGTTAACAAACTGCCCTCCCACTCTGGGCTCTTTGGTGTAGAGCACATTACAACCTTCTACAAAAACCTAGGTGTTTGTAAAGACGATTTTAAACTAGTTATGGTAACAACTGATGAGGTAATTAAGAAACTGAGTGCCCTCCAACCCCACAAGGCCACAGGACATGACAACATTCCCTCCAAATTTCTCAGAGACTCAGCCATCTCTATAGCTCCAATCATCACCCACATAGTAAACCTCTCCATCAAACAGGGACAGGTCCCCCAAGATTTCAAACTGGCCAAAGTAACCCCCTTGCACAAGAAAGGGAGTAAATTAGACCCCGGCAACTACCGCCCTATTTCTATTCTTAGTTCCATCTCGAAAGTGATGGAAAAAATAGTCTATGAACAGGTTGAAAAGTATCTTGCCACTAATAAATTATTGTACGAGTTCCAATCTGGCTTCAGAACATCCCACTCCACTGACACATGCCTCCTCTATTTGAGCGACCACATCAAACAAGAGGTGGACGCTGGCAAATACTGCGGCATGGTCATGCTGGACCTCCAAAAGGCTTTTGACACCGTGAACCACTCCATACTGGTTAACAAGCTAAAAGCAATTGGTTTCGATAGCACATCAGTGAGCTGGATGCAATCCTACCTGGAGGGGAGAGAACAGATGGTGGAAGTGAACGGAACACTGTCCCCCCCCCTCCCAGTGAGCTGTGGCGTTCCACAAGGAAGCATACTAGGGCCTCTACTGTTCCTAATATATGTAAACGACATGACTTCAGCCTGTGACTGCAACTTGTTCCTGTTCGCAGATGACTCAGCACTGCTGGTCTCGGACAGGGACAAACTGCAGGTTGAAAATGCCCTCAGCTCTGAACTCGGTAGAATCTGCACCTGGCTCGCTGATAACAAACTATCTTTACACCTGGGAAAAACTGAATCCATTCTCTTTGGCTCTATTAGTAATCTCAGCAAGGCAAATGGCTTCTTGGTTAGAGTGGGTGACAATGTTATCACACGTAAAGATGAAATTACCTACCTAGGTTCCATCCTGGAGGCTAATCTTTCCGGTGATAGAATGGCCACCAACGTAATCAAAAAAGTCAACCATAGAACAAGATTCCTCTACAGGATCTCCTCACTGGTCAACAAAAACACCTTGAAGACCTTAACAGGAGCCCTTGTACAGGGTTTCTTTGACTATGCATGCACCTCCTGGTACCACAGCACCTCAAAGGCCCTTAAAACCAGGCTCCAGACTTCCCAAAACAAACTGGTCAGGCTCCTACTTGATCTAGCCCCCCGAACCCACCTCACCCCTGCCCACTTCGACAGGCTGGAATGGCTTAGGGTCGACGACAGAGTACAGCATCTTGCAATGGGTCTGGTCCACAAGATTCGATACACCACCAAGATACCCATGTACCTGTCTAGATACTTCCTTAATGTTAACGAAGTCCACACCCACAACACCAGAGGGAGTGCAACGAACCATGTACAACCCAGATTCGGCACAAACAAGGGACTAAATTCTTTTCGCTCCTATGCCACTAAAATGTGGAACGCCCTACCAACTGTCATTAAGACATGCGAATCCCTTGACTCTTTCAAAACCGCTCTCAAAGGGCACCTACGGACGGCTGCAATTCGAAACTGGCCCCTGTAAAATCGGAATCCCTCAAACACGAACGCAATGACAACACAAGAGACGGTCGCGGCCACACAGCCAACTCAAGGTATGGCCACTGAGCCAACTTGGGGACCCAACGCAAGGACAACACAAGAGATGGTCACGGCCACACAGCCAACTCAAGGTACGGCCACGGAGCCGACTTGGGGACCCAACGCAGCTCCTCCAAGGAAAACAAACAATTTAACGGAGCTGAACGTGAATCCCCCCCCCCGCCCCCCCTTTTTTTCCCCTCACTGTATATTTTTCTTTTCCCTTTTTACCTCCTTTTTGATGAATTCTTTTTTGATGAATTCCTGTTCTGTCTATAGAAGTGTCTATTTGTACGTCTCTAAATGTTTTGATGATTTGAACATGGTGGACCCTGTTGGAAACAAGTGTAATGCTTAATTGGGTCGTCCACTCACAGTTAACAGCCTTTGTATTGAGTTTGTGCTTGAAATGTACTGTAATTCTGCAAACTGTTAATAAATTCTTCAATCAATCAATCAAAACCTGTTAATGATCACATTATGGATGAACTGAGACCATTTTACACCTCTTTGAGTTTCAACAGAACTACAGAAATAGGTCTATGACACAGAACTTATTATTATTATCATCCTTTGTGAAATGTTAAAGGTGCTGTAACTTGTAAGGGATATGTTTTGTTAAAATAGCTCTACTAATCATTGCTATATTGTTTGTTCAGTAACAGAGGTCTTCCCACGTCTCCATACCCATTTCACTAACATAATTATTACTATTTCATGTGAAATGTGTTAATAATAAAAATTGACCAGTACTATGAAGAGAAGAAGGCCCATGGGCCAAATCTGAAATGGTAACCAGATAATTGGCCATTTGAGATACATGATCTGAGTAGGAAAGAGAGAGAATACATCTTGTGATGTCAACGTGCAATGTCAAATATAAAAAGAGACAGAAATGCCTCATCAAGTAGAAAAACTAGAAAATAAAAAAAAGTGAATTAAAAGTAATAAAAATCACATAAAATAAAACACATTATGACAGTCACCAGAATATGGGTGTTTTCAATGAATCTGAGGAGATGTAGTTCGCACACCGGCCTTGAGCTCAACATTTTTATTTCATGGAGAAGAGGATACACCGTTTCGTCAGGATATGTTCAATTAATCTAACATGGTTAAAATGGTGTTTGAAAATACAATGGGAAGCTTGTATATGGATGTCTGTGACTCCTTTCATATATTTGACCAATGGCTGTAGCCATAATATATAAGAACGTACAAAATATGTATTTTGTAACACGTTTTATTTCATCCATACTTACACATGTATGTACAAAATGTGATTACGTGCTAATTTATTTCCTGTCAAAGACAATGTTTCTAATTTAAAATGTCTTGAAAATGTCCAATAAGAAAATCCATTAACAAGTTAAACAAAATCAACAAAAAAAAATAATTTGGGTTTCTCTCCAGTGTGAATTCTCTTGTGTTTTTTAAGGTCAGACAAACGAGAGAAGCGTTTACCACACTGATCACATCCATAGGGTTTCTCTCCAGTGTGAATTCTCTGGTGTTTTTTAAGACTGTCCGTTCGAGAGAAGCTTTTACCACACTGATCACATCCATAGGATTTCTCTCCAGTGTGAATTCTCTGGTGTGTTTTAAGATTTCCCATTTGAGAGAAGTTTTGTCCACATTGATCACATCCATAGGGTTTCTCTCCAGTGTGAATTCTCTGGTGTTTTTTAAGGTCAGACAACTGAGAGAAGTGTTGCCCACACTGATCACATCCATAGGGTTTCTCTCCTGTGTGAATTCTCTGGTGGATTTTAAGGCTGTCCATTCGAGAGAAATGTTGTCCACACTGATCACATCCATAGGCTTTCTCTCCAGTGTGAATTATCTGGTGGCTTTTAAGGCTGGACATTAGAGAGAAATGTTGTCCACACTGATCACACCCATAGGGTTTCTCTCCAGTGTGAATTTTCTGGTGAGTGTTAAGGCTTGACATTTGAGAGAAGTGTTGTCCACATTGATCACATCCATAGGGTTTATCTCCAGTGTGAATTCTCTGGTGTTTTTTAAGACTGTCCGTTCGAGAGAAGCTTTTACCACACTGATCACATCCATAGGATTTCTCTCCAGTGTGAATTCTCTGGTGTGTTTTAAGATTTCCCATTTGAGAGAAGTTGTCCACATTGATCACATCCATAGGGTTTCTCTCCAGTGTGAATTCTCTGGTGTTTTTTAAGGTCAGACAACTGAGAGAAGTGTTGCCCACACTGATAACATCCATAGGGTTTCTCTCCTGTGTGAATTCTCTGGTGGATTTTAAGGCTGGACATTTCAGAGAAATGTTGTCCACATTGATCACATCCATAGGGTTTCTCTCCAGTATGAATTCTCTTGTGTCTTTTAAGATTTCCCATTGTAGAGAAGTGTTGTCCACAATCATCACATCCATATGGTTTCTCTCCAGTGTGAATTATCTGGTGTGTTTTAAGATTTCCCATTATAGAGAACTGTTGTCCACACTCATCACATCCATAGGGTTTCTCTCCAGTATGAATTTTCTGGTGGCCTTTAAGGCTGTCCATTCGAGAGAAATGTTGTCCACACTGATCACATCCATAGGCTTTCTCTCCAGTTTGAATTATCTGGTGGCTTTTAAGGCTGGACATTAGAGAGAAATGTTGTCCACACTGATCACACCCATAGGGTTTCTCTCCAGTATGAATTATCTGGTGTCTTTTAAGTTTAGACATTGTAGGAAAGCGTTTACCACACTGATCACAGCAGTGGCATTTTTGCTTAGCCAATCTTCTTTGTTCATTCACCTCTGGTAGAACAGGGAAGCCAGACTGATGATGCAACACTGAATTGGAAACAAAGACAAAGGACATGTTGTTCCTGGACTTAAAATATCAAAACCTATAGTGTTAAGTTAATGTACCCTATTATCAATTTAGCATCCATTTATAATTCGATTCTACAATCAGTTTATATTTTAGAAAATACATGACAACAGGTAGTCAATGCTAAAATAAATCAAAACAAACACATGACTAGATAAAAAAAACATCCTTATGGCATGCTGTATATCCATATAGACACAGTAAGTAACTTACAGAGGTCTTGATGATCCTTGGGTGTGTTGATAGAGTTCATCTTCAGCTGAAGTCTGGAGTCCACAGTCAGATGTGATATCCTGGAGGAGTTGTGAAGAACAACTACAAACTCTTCTTATACTGGAGAGCCTGAGGTGGAACCACTAACTGCTTGGTGTTGATTGGCCAAAGAGTGGAACAATACAGTCATCAGCCACCAATCTCAACCTAACAAACTGCTGCATGAGCTCCACCCCTCTCTGACTCCTCCCCCAGGTCATGCTCTATGCAACATTCTAGAAATAAACTGCTAACTGTGAGATTGCTTTGTAAGCTTCATATTTAATATATGAATCTATCTATATCCAATATAGAGTATCTGGCTATCTGGATAATATATGTATAGTCTAACAATATTGAATAAGTGGATATTAATTATAATTAAGTGTTACTGCAGCAGAGCCATAAGAGGATTGCTACACATTCTTTCAGTAACATAGAACCAGCTCTGTGTGAAGAAACAACAAGAAAAACAAAAAAATACTATTTGTCTTCCAAAACACAAACTGCCACCCACCGCCTAAAATGATTGTAAACAGTCTTCATAATTAGTACACAAGCCTTCACATCTTGTCTTTTACAAGTATAATACCGCACACCCTGTACGCACACCCCGACTTTAGTCAAGTCAAGTCAATTTTATTTATATAGCACATTTAAAAACAACAGCAGTTGACCCAGAGTGCTTTCCAGAGAACAGGTATACCGTAGTCTATCACAGTGCAATAGTAGAACAAACAAACAAAATAACAACAAAAACAATAAACAATAAACGTCACACTGTATTTAGCCAGACTAAAATGGTCCAAAATCTGTGTGGAAGATTATTCCAAAGTGTATATAGGCCCAGCTACAGACGATCACCTTTTCTTTTCAGATTTGAAGGGGGGACTGCAATGAGTTTGAGAGTGGAGGATCTGAGTGTCCTGGTGGTAGGGGGAGCTGTTATTAGTTCAGAAATATTGGAAGGGCAAGGCAGTTTAGGGATTTAAATACAGGACCCTCTGTAGGCGGGAGATGGCGGAGTGGACTTTAGAAGACAGTGGTGGGGTTTCTGTACAGGACTGGTCAAGGCCTAACAACAAATTAGTATATTGTCAAATCCTCAAAGTCTCATAGCCAATTGTGCTCTATTGTTCTCATTTAATCGCTTATCTATATTATTACCTAGGGGGAGATAGGAAGAGAGAAGAATATAGGGATGTGAAGAAATTATAATCCAGCGTGATTCATAGCGACATAATACATACCATGTCAATTAAAAGCACTACTATACAGACCACTGCCTGTCTCGTTATTTCCACCCCACTATCTCTGTGTGTGTGTGGGTGGGGGGGGTTATCTAAGAAGTGTGACTTGATGGCCTTATTCAACTTGTGTGTGTGTGTGTGTGCAGTCTTGGAATGGAATGCATTGTTGTGACCCACCCGACACACCCTCACCTCCTGTGGGAGGGGGGGGGGGGGGGGGGGTGCTCTAAGAAGTGTGACTTGATAGCCCATTTCAACGTAGTAGGCCTATTCAACTTGTAGACTCTGATTGTGGACTATGTTTGGTTCTGTCGGTTTAAAGTCAATACACAGCAACCAAAGTTTCTTCACTAGACTTTTATTTTCCATCAATGGGTCATGTTCCATCAGTGACACATTATGAGTGATGATGAAAAACAGATGAATTAAAAGTAGTTCATGAACAGGTCATATTACAGACAGTGGGTATTAATCCGTCACACATGCGTCATATTCCATTGTATGAATAACCCAAATTAATGTATTAATAAAAAAATAGTTCATGAACAGGTCATATCATTTAGACCAGTGGTTCTCAACCTTTTCAGGCCAAGACCCCCCAAAATAATCCTTTTGGACTGGTTCCGCAGATACATGTTGTGATAACAGCCGATTGACAAGCTCGTTGTGAGCTATGTTCACAATGGTTGCCTCTTTCTAATATTATTTGCCAATTTCGCCAATATTTGACTGGTTTTATAATAGCCGCCTAGCAGTGAAGGTATTTTCTATTAAATGTAATGTATATCTTTTGTTAAAGCCTTAAACAAACAATAAATATAATAGAAAAGAAAACTTTAAGGTATTACTTTTTTTTGTACTTTACCATCACCTGGGGGGGGGGGCAGATTTCACCTAAGAAACAATGCTTTACCATTAAAAATGTATCTACATTATGTTAAACATTAATGCAATAAGAGTAATTGTCAATTACCACGAGTAATTCAATAAATTCAAAAAAACAACAACATCAACATCAAATACCATGCAAAAGCCCATCAAGAAGTAGTAAGGAAACACCGTATCAGATATAACAATTAACAAGCTGACTGCAAGCCCTGTCAGCCAGACAGGGCAGCAACAGGCCACCCTGTACTGAAGAGCTTTGTACCTCAGAAACACCACAGGGTGAAACACCGCTATGTAACGCTCCACACAGATACAACACTGGAACGATGGGATGGAGAATAAGAAAAACAAAACAAAAGCAAATCTATGTCTATGCAAATCTATGTCCAAAAGGAAGTTGTATGTGAAGAGCCAGGCAAAGTACAAGACATCGGTCAAGGTAGAGATGATCACAGATACGATCAGGTTGAGATAGAAGAACTCGGAGGCGATCGTCCCACCAGCTCCACTCAGTATCAGCCACATAACGTAGCTGTTGATGGGCAGACCCATGATGAGCTTGATGGAGTTGATAGTAATCTGTAGGGCCAGACCGGTGTTGTCATCTGATGAAAAAGAGGGGATGGAGGAGTTGGTGCCATTCGCCAGTGTGTCGTTCATTCTAAGGATCTGTGTGTATCCTCGTAACCGATACAGAAGATGGATTTGAACACAAGTTGACCTGATATAACAATGACACAAGTTAACATTTTCAACAACTCTTCTCAATGTTCTTCTGAAAACAACAACTATTCAAATGAACAGTGAACACCAGTGTAAATTATTTTGATTTAGTCTTAGTCTTTTGAAAACACACATTTAGTCTTTAGTCCCATTTAGTCTTCTGAAAGTATTTGTTGTTAATCTAGTCTAGTCTTAGTTGTTTAGTATTAGTAAAATACATAGGTTTGAATATGCAATACAGACACAGATTTATAGTTTTAATATGAAACACGTCTCATTTTATTTTTAGTGCCAAATGACACAATGAAGAAACATATGTATTTTTCAGTCATTTGATACTTAAAAATAAAACGAGACATGTTTCATGTACATGACCTTGATCTTATGGCCTGCTCTCCTGAAAAGGTACGGTATATACAGTGCAGACTGCAGATATGACATCATTCAAGGCAAGCTGATCTACAATTGTCTTTAAAAATAGATCCACGGAACACATAACTCTTAAGTCTGAACAAGTGAACAAGTTATCGTCTTCTACTGTCTGTACAAAATCAAAAAGATAAAGTGCAATTCTCAAAAGAATCAACAAAACATCTTGGCTGTAATATTGCCATTGCACACAATCACAGTCACATATTATGATTAAAATAAAAACAGATGAATTAAAGGTATTTCATAAACAGGTCATATTATAGACAGTGGGTATTATAAATCTTCCATTGTAAGAATAATCGAAATGAATGAATAAACAATTGTTCATGAACAGGTCATAATATTTAGACCAGTGGTTCTCAACCTTTTCAGGCCGCGACCCCCCAAGAGAATCCTATTCGAACTGGGGCCCGTTCCACGAAATTTAGATTAGAGATTAAGCCGGGATTTAACAGATATCCTGTTTTAATATATCCTGGATCAGCGATTAACCGGTTTCATGAAAACTGGTTAATCTTGCCAGATTAATTTAACCAGTTAACCTGGATATGTTGAGGCTTGATTCGGTTTCATGAAAGTGATGCTACATTAGTTACCATGGAAACTAATGCTTTGGATTTAGCCTGCTCCGGACCAGGCTAACAGCCAGGTTTAACCTAATCCTGATGTCTTTACTGTTCATTAAGCAGTCAAACTAATCACAAACCAATGATGTTTTCCACACTTATTCAATTATTATGGGTTTATGTTGCCTTATCGGTCTGCATTAAAGGACTAATTTAAGCACTATATAAAATCAAAGAACCAAAATATATAGGCTGCACAACATCATGACAGCTTGTGAGCTTGTAGATCAGCTGCTTTTGGTGAATGTTCCCCAGAATAGGTGCACGATTAAGAAGAATTATATTATGTTTATATTATATATTATTATTATATTATTAAGAATTATATTATATTATATTATATTATATTATATTATATTATATTATATTATATTATATTATATTATATTATATTATATTATACATTATTTTTTTTTGTAAAAGTGAAAACCACTAAATATTACCATTACTCATTGTTTTACAACATATTACCATTGTAATGTTTCAACCACTATTGAACCCATGACCCACAGTTCACCAGTCTGGCCCCTGTCTGGACAACAACCCCCTTCCCCAAAGGTAGCTCCCTCAGAGGAGGGAGTTATGGCCAAATATCACAATGCGACAATATCATTATGCTTACAATATTAAGAATTCTGTTTTAAGTTAATAGTAGTGGTAAAATGTAAACTATATTTTTGGGGTAGTTATTCATTCAGTCTATTGAGAGTATGTTCTCTCTTTAATTACAGCAGCAGTATTTATTTAAGTCCTTGTATCAGTAAGTCTTGAATAGATTAGTAAAGATACTGAGATATACAGAAGGGGGCAGTAATGCAACTATTAAGGATGCAAACTGCCATAATACCCCATGAAAGGGGTTCGCTGAAGTGTGGGCTTAGGAAGGAGGCCTGGTTAGCTAATTATGACCAATATCCATTGATATTTAAAAATGATACAAAATACAATTTTGGGCAACCATGTATTGACTGCGGCATGGCTACACATATATACACCGATGTAGTCTTGGGGAACCAAGAAATTGAAATTAACATTATGCCAATGTGTACCAATGCAACACCCCCCCCCCCAAACCGGTTCCTCTTGAGTGAGTATAATTAAGAGAAACAAAGCAACAGGGGGAGGGTGACATCCCTCTTGGCACTAACTCACTGGTTCACCACACACACCAGTTTGGTGTTTACACTGCAAGCAGTCAGGACAACATCAACCTCTCAGCGACCCCTTTGCCGGGAGAAGGGGACTTTGAAGTGCTTAAGCAGGAGATGAGAAGAGATAGGCTGGCACGCAACAAACCGCTTCGACCAAGGAACAGACTCTGCGCCTGCCTTAAACGATTCTGGGCTGCAAACACTCACGCAACGCTATAAATGAATGTGTAGGACATCTGTCCTCAAATATTATTATTACTGTTGCTCCTCTTTGTTTTATCCATGTTCTAACCACTGCGTTGTGACCAGTGTGAACATGTCCGTCAAATGAGAGGAAATGTGTGTGCGTTGGTGCGCGCGTGTGTGTGTGTGTATGCGTGCGCACGTGTGTATACTAACACTTGAAGGATCGCAAAGCAGGAGATGTAGAGATGGTCAGGCGATAAGAATGAATAATAGACACGCACAGGAAGGGCCTGGGCGTCGTAATAGCTGGAAAAGCAATTCTGTTAAATCCCCCAACTAAAACTGGTTCAAACTAGATTTGGAGTAAGACAAAAGAAAACGCCTAATTTAGTTTCAGACCTTTCCATATAACGAAGTGTCAACCAAGACACAAGGCTCTTTTGACTCGCGACGCCGGCTGCCTCACATCAGCCGGTGAGCTCTTTTGACTCGTGACGCCGGCTGCCTCACATCAGCCGGTGAGCTCTTTCTACTCGAGACGCTGGCTGCCTCACATCAGCCGGTGCGCTATTTTTACTGGGGACCCCGGCTGGCTGCCACGCACCAGCCAAGCAGGCAGCCGGTGGGCTGCACCGCCGCGAAAACCACATCAGGACTTAGAGCAAGTCCCGTTTGCTAACAACTTGTGGGTTTCCATATGAAACGATTTGATCGACTTTTATACTTTATACTTTAACTAAAGAAGGACGAGTAAAGATACACTCGCGTGCAGCGCTGGAAACTAATATATCAACTTTACCCTGGTATCCAGTTTCCGAACGCCGTTGAGGTTTATCATCAAAAAGGTGGGTCAAAGATGTATTGAGAAAACATTCAAGCTCCCAGAATGACGTTCGTTTGATACAAATAGTGTTCAGAACTAATGATAGGGTGAGCTCCCTTTTGATTTAGTTTTGTCACTTAAATCTTAAATTGACGCCAACCATAGAGCCTCTCCTCGCGAGAAGATCATTATTTTTCCCTCTATGTCTTCTTTCTAAAACTATTTTCTATTCTTGCATTGTGCTTGTAAATTGAATGGAGCTATAGTTGAAATTGTTGCTTGAGTAAGACTGGACTTTATAACGTTTGCCCTTTTGCACAACTCATGTGCGAATTAGCCAGGAGTAACCACCACAGTCTACCAAAACAGTCTAATAACTTTTCAACGCGCATGGTTAAGTCCTTATGGCTCATGTCCAAATTGAATTAACCATGACGCGCCCGCTCTGCTATGTTTTTATTTGAATGTATGACTATATACCGACCAGGTGCAAGTATTTTGTAACCAGTATTGCGATATAATAAATATCTCATTTTGCTGGTACAATCTAAACAAACCTCCAGACTATTCTTTGATTCTGTCTGTGTGCATTTGATTTGTTTTACATTGAGGGGAACTGTAACACATTATTTATCTACCGGTTTCAAGAACTCACGTCTTCAGATAGACGTTTTTATGATAAGATACACAGTATGTACATAGTTTCAAATCACTTCATTCCGAGTGGAAACTATATATATATTGGCAGGCTAATTGACATAATCATAATCAGCCTAATAATTACTACACCGACACCGACTTGTCATCAGGGGCGTCAATATAGCTGGGGGGTGGAGCCGGGGGAAAGTTCAGAGTTCTCCCAACCGGAATAAACAGTGAAGTGTTGCTTTTAGACTCTCGTAGAGAGATTCGTCAGAATCGAAAAAAACATCTACGAGAGTCTAAATGTTTGGGCTAGGGTTTGTTGTTGTAGTTTGTTGTTGTCTTTTATGTCTTCATAGTTGTTGTCAAAATGACAAACCCAAAACATCAAGGTAGAGCAGGGGACAACGACGTGAAGCACCGGACAAAGATTTATGTTCTGACAGTTAGTTTGTGCAAGGAGTCCAGTATTTATAGGTGGTGGGTTGATTGTAGCAGAGTTCACAGGTTTGTAATTGGCTGGGCTGATGAGAGTGGAACCAGGTGTGTAACTAGGACTGAGGGCTGCAATGGGAAATGGGAGTGGCTGAAGTGGAAAGACAGACACAACTGGGCAGAGGGAGAGATAGAGAAAGAGGGGAATAAACAGGCAGAGGGCCAGACCATGACAATACTAAACTTACGTACAATCATGTTTGCTTGTGCATATCACATTCTACGTTGCCTGTAGATGTCCCTATCATCAGATAGGTCATTTGTTAAATAATGGCTTGACGTACTTGACCTCACCACAAAACTTAAGGGCTGTACTGGAAATTATACTACCGCACACCCTAAGTTGCAATGCAAGTTCATTTGTTTCGACTTTAGAAGACAGTGGTGGGTCTTCTGTACAGGACTGATCAAGGCCTAACAACAAATTAGTATATTGTCAAATCCTCAAAGTCTCATAGCAAATTGTGTTCTATTGTTCTCATTTAATCGCTTATCTATATTTACAGTGAAATTCCATTGTGTAATGTGTAGGCCATGTGTCCATAGTGTAAGGCATTATTAATTCATGACCAGGATAAGTCAAGGATAAATAAGGATACGTCATTATCCGTATAATAATCATATCCTATATCCATCATTACATTGCTATTATAACAACAGAGACACAATAACAGCAACAACTGTATTTGTGTAACTTTAAGTCATTGTTCAGGTTGTGTTGCTCTGAGGGAATGAGGAGCATGCGTTTAATAGGGTTCGACTGCACTTTTATTCAATGTTTTTTCAAATGCTAAATAATGAACAAATCCCACATTCTTTCCCCAGGTTAAAATGTAAACAGGCTAAATTATGATGGCTGATGCTTCATTCACTATAGACAATGCATTAAAATGCAGAGATTAAACGTGTTAATGGTCACTGGTTGTCTGGCATTGGACAGATCACCTGTTAATGATCACATTATGGATGAACTGAGACCATGTTACACCTCTTTGAGTTTCAACAGAACTACAGAAATAGGTCTATGACACAGAACTTATTATTATCATCCTTTGTGAAATGTTAAAGGTGCTGTAACTTGTAAGGGATTTTGTTAAAATAGCTCTACTAATCATTGCTATATTGTTTGTTCAGTAACAGAGGTCTTCCCACGTCTCCATACCCATTTCACTAACATAATTATTACTATTTCATAATGTGAAATGTGTTAATAATAAAATTGACCAGTACTATGAAGAGAAGAAGGCCCATGGGCCAAATCTGAAATGGTAACCAGAGAATTGGCCATTTGAGATGCATGATCTGAGTAGGAAAGAGAGAGAATACATCTTGTGATGTCAACGTGCAATGTCAAATATAAAATAAAAAATAAATAAAAAGAGACAGAAATGCCTCATAAAGTAGAAAAACTAGAAAATAAAAAAATGAATTAAAAGTAATAAAAATCACTCAATGTCAGTGTTTTCAATGAATCTGATGAAAGGAGATGTAGTTCGCACACTGGCCTTGAGCTCATCATTTTTATTTCATGGAGAAGAGGATACAACATTTCGACCCCTTCGGGTCTTCGTCAGGATATGTTCAATAATCTAACATGGTTAAAATGGTGTTTGAAAATACAATGGGAAGCTTGTATATGGACGTCTGTGACTCCTTTCATATATTTGACCAATGGCTGTAGCCATAATATATAAGAACGTACACAATATGTATTTTGTAACACGTTTTATTTCATCCATACTTACACATGTATGTACAACATTTGATTACGTGCTAATTTTTCCCTGTCACAGACAATGTGTCTAATTTAAAATGTCTTGAAAATGTCCAATAAGAAAAATCAACAACAAAAAATCATTTGGGTTTCTCTCCAGTGTGAATTCTCTGGTGGCTTTTAAGGTGTGCCATTTGAGAGAAGTGTTGCCCACACTGATCACATCCATAGGGGTTCTCTCCAGTGTGAATTATCTGGTGTGTTTTAAGGCTGTCCATTCGAGAGAAGCGTTTACCACACTGATCACATCCATAGGCTTTCTCTCCAGTGTGAATTATCTGGTGGCTTTTAAGGCTGGACATTAGAGAGAAATGTTGTCCACACTGATCACACCCATAGGGTTTCTCTCCAGTATGAATTATCTGGTGTTTTTTCAGTCTAGACATTGTAGGGAAGTGTTGTCCACAATCATCACATCCATAGGGTTTATCTCCAGTATGAATTTTCTGGTGTGCTTTAAGGCTTGACATTTGAGAGAAGTGTTGTCCACATCCATAGGGTTTCTCTCCAGTGTGAATTCTCTGGTGTTTTTTAAGGTCAGACAACTGAGAGAAGTGTTTCCCACACTGATCGGGGTTCTCTCCTGTGTGAATTCTCTGGTGGCATTTAAGGCTTGACATTTGAGAGAAGTGTTGTCCACATTGATCACATCCATAGGGTTTCTCTCCAGTGTGAATTCTCTGGTGTTTTTTAAGGTCAGACAACTGAGAGAAGTGTTGCCCACACTGATCACATCCATATGGTTTCTCTCCAGTATGAATTATCTGGTGTTTTTTCAGTCTAGACATTGTAGGGAAGCGTTTACCACACTGATCACATCCAAAGGGTTTCTCTCCAGTGTGAATGGTCTGGTGTATTTTAAGGCTAGACATTGTAGGGAAGCGTTTACCACACTGATCACAGCAGTGGCATTTTTGCTTAGCCAAGCTTCTTTGTTCATTCACCTCTGGTAGAACAGGGAAGCCAGACTGATGATGCAACACTGAATTGGAAACAAAGACAAAGGAAATGTTGTTTAGAGGCATTCCTGGACTTAAAATGTGACCACACGCGATGTACGGACTGCCATCGCGGGGGTGGCAACTGTTGAGGACAGCTGAAAAACTATTTTTTGTCCTTTTTTATTTTTCTGTCTAAAATAATCTGAAGCTATATTATTATTCATGTCATGTTAGAGCAGGTCTGAAATAAATGTCAGAGCTGATATCGACATATAAATATGAAATAAATGCTTAAACATGTCACTATGTCTAATGTTATAACCATTGGGTTAACCAATGCTAACTAGACATACGGCTTCCCTGCTAAAGTATGCAAATTCCGCTAAAATCCGCCTTTTTGTACACAATCGTTTTGGAAGATAATACTAGTCTTTTACTTAGTCTTTTACTAACTGGCTAACATAAATAGCAGAGAAAGAAGTATTAACAACGTAAAAAGTGTGTTTATTTTGGTCCGCCTAAAGCTAATTCATGCTAATGTTCCAGCTGGGGGCACTGGTGACCACAACAATGGAAAATGCGGAAATGGCTTCCTATTTCCAATAGCAGAAGAAGAAGACTCGAATGAATGTAATGTAAACATTGTAACATTATGTCACCATAACGTGGTTATTATTAGTTGCTTTGGAATGTACCTGCCATGAAAATTAAGCTCATAATAACGCAGATCGCATCGATATGTAATATAGCGCGATAATGTACTTGTTTTAGCTACAGGATTGATATCAATATATTAGCTAAATGTAGCTAACGGCTATCGTTGCGGGGTTGCCAGTTTCTGCGAGAGAAATAAGCAACCCGGTATATGAAAACAAGCCCAAAATAGCCGATCTATATGCATACAAACAACACAAATCTTGTGTCTGGCATAAATTATTTTCAGATGGGGGTCTGCAGACAAATAATAATAATAACAGGCTAATGAAACAGGAAAAGAGGGCACAGTTTGTGCTGAGAGTTTGAGAGCAAACTGTCCTGTTGTCTGTTGGTTACTGTTTTTTTTGCATTCATATAGCTCTTTTATTTGTACTCATCTGGAACATTTACATAGGCCTAATTTATCTGCCACTGTTATTTTCCCTTTTTCATACTACAAAATGCCAAATAAATACAGTAGCCTATTTAAAAAAGGAGAGATAACAACATTCTCTAATTGTGTAGACTTATTGTAAATTAAGTAATGCAGATGTTTAACAATTATGTATATCTTGAGAGTGTAAAATTAAACAAAATTGACCTTTAAGGTTTCTTTTTACACTTGATAGTTAAAGATCTAATAAGGGTCCACTTGGTTACCAACTCTCCATAATCAACTACACTTTAAAAACAAGCCCAAATGATCAACTACACTTTATTTTTGTCAAATACATTTTTATTAACAGGTTATAAATTATTATAAAATTGGTACAGTAGGCCTATGCATTATTTTTCTTTAGAAACAAGGCCAACTAATTATAATAAGCAGACATGGCAACACTGCTGGTTGACTAATGGAGGAATGAAGGGAAAACAGCACCCCCTAAAGTCACAGATCTTAGAAGTCCATTTTCTCTGCTTGGTCTTTTTTCCACTACTCCTGCAAGACATTTCTCTATAAGCCATATCTCCAAAACTGGTGGGTCAAACTGAACAACCAATATGTCAATTTGAAGCTATGATTCCCTGCTTTCATATGACATTGAAAATTCTAAACAATCCAATGGCAGTCCTTCGATCAAATCGTCACAAATAACAAGACCTATAGTGTTAAGTTAATGTACCCTATTATCAATTTAGCATCCATTTATAATTCGATTCTACAATAATTTTATATTTTAGAAAATACATGACAACGGGTAGTCAATGCTAAAATAAATCAAAACAAACAAATTACTAGATAAAAATAACATCCTTATGGCATGCTGTATATCCATATTGACACAGTAAGTAACTTACAGAGGTCTTGATGATCCTTGGGTGTGTTGAGAGAGTTCATCTTCAGCTGAAGTCTGGAGTCCACAGTCAGATGTGATCAGAAAGTATAGATATCCTGGAGGAGTTGTGAAGAACAACTACAAACTCTTCTTATACTAGAGAGCCTGAGGTGGAACCACTAACTGCTTGGTGTTGATTGGCCAAAGAGTGGAACAATACAGTCATCAGCCACCAATCTCAACCTAACAAACTGATGCATGTGCTCCACCCCTCTCTGACTCCTCCCCCAGGTCATGCTCTATGCAACATTCTAGAAATAAACTGCTAACTGTGAGATTGCTTTGTAAGCTTCATATTTAATATATGAATCTATCTATATCCAATATAGAGTATCTGGCTATCTGGATAATATATGTATAGTCTAACAATATTGAATAAGTGGATATTAATTATAAATATAGCTGCAAGCAGCGATAAAGCGGGACCAAGATAGAAGATGAACAATGCGCAATAAGAACAACATGCACAAATGAGACTGATGAGCTGAGTTGTCGGTACCGGGATTTGAACTAACAACCTTGTGGACCGAAGGCGGGAGCTCTACTGATTGAGCTACACAGAGACAATCAGTGACAACATTGTAAACAGTAAAACCATTCAGTGATTTGGTAACAAGAAGGTGTGTCCTCATTTTGGGCATGTCTTTATCCATTACTACAGTGTGTTATCACGCACAGTTAAAGTGCCTGCCTGCCTGCCTGCCTGCCTGCCTGGATCGAAGATCATCTCTTTAGTTTTTGTGGAGTTTAACATAAGGTGGCTATTATCACACCAGTCTTTAAAGTTATTGATCTCACTGATATGGCCCACAGGGCGTTCAACAATATGCACAAATGAGACTCACAGGCTGAGTTGTTGGTACCTGGATTTGAACCAACAATCTTGTGGTCCAAGGGTGAGATCCAAGGGTGAGATCTCTACTGACTGAGCTAGACAGAGACAATCTGTTACTCCATTGTTAACAGGAAAATCATTCAGTGTTAGTTCAGCATAAGTACTCAAACTTTAGTGTGTGTGTGTGTGTGTGCGTGCGTGCGCGCGCAATTTTCATTGGCTCATAAAAACTTCATTTTTTCACTTAACAAAAATGTGCTACGATTATTTGTCCGTATAGGTCCAAAGTTCACGTGTAGAAGTTTTCGTGCATTTTGAGCAAAGATTCTGGGAGGAGTTACATTTGAACTGTTTTTCATATAATTCAAAATGGCGGTGATCTAAAGGTCAGAGGTCAAAAGTCAGAACACGAAAGTTGTTCGGCATGAGGAGACACATATGTGTATCAAAGTGTCATTGCCAACGGTCAAACGGTTCATGAGATATGCACGTTCAAAGTTTGCAAGTTTGCAAGTTTTGCATCAATTGAGTGTTATAGCGCCACCATTTGGCCAATCGTGATGGGCTTCGCATAGTAAAGTGACATAAGCATATGTGTGTATTAGAGACAGAAGAATAATTTTCACAAACCAGCAATTTTCATTGGCTCATAAAAACTTCATTTTTTCACTTAACAAAAATGTGCTACGATTATTTGTCCGTATAGGTCAAAAGTTCACGTGTAGAAGTTTTCGTGCATTTTGAGCAAAGATTCTGGGAGGAGTTACATTTGAACTGTTTTTCATATAATTCAAAATGGCGGTGATCTAAAGGTCAGAGGTCAAAAGTCAGAACACGAAAGTTGTTCGGCATGAGGAGACACATATGTGTATCAAAGTGTCATTGCCAACGGTCAAACGGTTCATGAGATATGCACGTTCAAAGTTTGCAAGTTTGCAAGTTTTGCATCAATTGAGTGTTATAGCGCCACCATTTGGCCAATCGTGATGGGCTTCGCATAGTAAAGTGACATAAGCATATGTGTGTATTAGAGACAGAAGAATAATTTTCACAAACCAGCAATTTTCATTGGCTCATAAAAACGTAATTTTTTCACTTAACAAAAATGTGCTAAGATTATTTGTCCGTATAGGTCCAAAGTTCACGTGTAGAAGTTTTCGTGCATTTTGAGCAAAGATTCTGGGAGGAGTTACATTTGAACTGTTTTTCATATAATTCAAAATGGCGGGTGATCTAAAGGTCAGAGGTCAAAAGTCAGAACACGAAAGTTGTTCGGCATGAGGAGACACATATGTGTATCAAAGTGTCATTGCCAACGGTCAAACGGTTCATGAGATATGCACGTTCAAAGTTTGCAAGTTTGCAAGTTTTGCATCAATTGAGTGTTATAGCGCCACCATTTGGCCAATCGTGATGGGCTTCGCATAGTAAAGTGACATAAGCATATGTGTGTATTAGAGACAGAAGAATAATTTTCACAAACCAGCAATTTTCATTGGCTCATAAAAACGTAATTTTTTCACTTAACAAAAATGTGCTAAGATTATTTGTCCGTATAGGTCCAAAGTTCACGTGTAGAAGTTTTCGTGCATTTTGAGCAAAGATTCTGGGAGGAGTTACATTTGAACTGTTTTTCATATAATTCAAAATGGCGGGTGATCTAAAGGTCAGAGGTCAAAAGTCAGAACACGAAAGTTGTTCGGCATGAGGAGACACATGTGTATCAAAGTGTCATTGCCAACGGTCAAACGGTTCATGAGATATGCACGTTCAAAGTTTGCAAGTTTGCACGTTTTGCATCAATTGAGTGCTATAGCGCCACCATTTAGCCAATCATGATGGGCTTTGCATAGTCACCGTTTGGCATGGTCCTCTATCATGTTGAAAAGTTTTGCGAAAACCGACTGCACGGTTCAGTCAGAACAGCTATTTTTGGCGGAAGGAGAAGGAGAAGAAGTACTGATCATATAATTCAAAATGGCGGGTGATCTAAAGGTCAGAGGTCAAAAGTCAGAACATGAAAGTTGTTCAGCATGAGGAGACGCATATGGGTATCAAAGTGTCATTGCCAACGGTCAAACGGTTCATGAGCTATGCACGTTAGTTAGCATTTTCAATTGAGCGCTATAGCGCCACCATTTGGCCAATCGTCTTGGGCTTCGCATATTCACCGTTTGGCATGGCCCTCTACCAGATTACCGCGTTTCGCGAAAACCGACTGCACCATTCAGTCAGAACAGCTATTTTTGGCGGAAGGAGAAGGAGAAGAAAAATAAACACAAAAACAATAAGTGACCAAAGCCACTGCGTGACTTCTTGGTCCCTAATAAACAAAAAAACGATAAGTGACCAAAGTCACTACGTGACTTCTTGGTCCCTAATTAATTGTTACTGCAACAGAGCCATAAGAGGATTGCTCCACATTCTTTCAGTAACATAGAACCAGCTCTGTGTGAAGAAACAACAAGAAAAACTGTTTTCCAAAATACTATTTGTCTTCCAAAACACAAACTGCCACCCACCCCCTAAAATTATTGCAAACAGTCTTCATAATTAGTACACAAGCCTTCACATCTTGTCTTTTACAAGTATTATACCTGTACGCACACCCCAACTTTAGTCAAGTCAAGTCAATTTTATTTATATAGCACATTTAAAAACAACAGCAGTTGACCCAAAGTGCTTTCCAGAGAACAGGTAGACCGTAGTCTATCACATTGCAATAGTAGAACAAACAAACAAAATAACAACAAAAACAATGAACAACAATAAACAATAAAATAAAATAAAATATGTGTGGAAGATTATTCCAAAGTGTATAATAGATTTGAAGGGGGGACTGCAATGAGTTTGAGAGTGGAGGATCTGAGTGTCCTGGTGGTAAGGGGAGCAGTTATTAGTTCATAAATATAGGAAGGGGCAAGGCCGTTTAGGGATTTAAATACAGGACCCTCTGTAGGCGGGAGATGGCGGAGTGGAATTTAGAAGACAGTGGTGGGGTTTCTGTACAGGACTGGTCAAGGCCTAACAACAAATTAGTATATTGTCAAATCCTCAAAGTCTCATAGCCAATTGTGCTCTATTGTTCTCATTTAATCGCTTATCTATATTTACAGTGAAATCCCATTGTGTAATGTGTAGGCCTGTGTGCAGAAACATGTGTCATAGTGTAATAAGGCATTATTAATTCATGGTAATGCTGCGTTCACATGGGCAGATGCAAGCAGATACAGTCTACCATTCATTGTCAATGGAAGGCAGCATGAAGATACAAAGATGCATCTGACGTTTGTGGCTGCTGCGAAAGCTACAAAGCTACACAATGAAGCGGAGCTGGGTTCAACTTCCGGATGCAAAGGTACATAATCTGTAGCTGCAATGACACACGTGATATATACACCGACACCGACTTTTGTCATCAGGGGCGTCAATATAGCTGGGGGGTGGAGCCGGGGGAAAGTTCAGAGTTCTCCCAACCGGAATAAACAGTGAAGTGTTGGGTTTTCAAACACAGATGCTTTAAATACTACTAATTTAAAAGTAGGCGTCATGGCTTGCCAGATCACAGGCACAGATCCTTGTTGCCACTCGACAAGGAACGCTACTTTAGAAAATGAAACAAGCTAGAGGCCGATTGTAATGTTTTTCTTGACTGCATGGGCATGATCCAGCACAACACAATGGACTGATATATTCGCTATATGGTAAGAGACACTTTTCTATAGATATGATCACTGCAACTTATCATAATATATACATTTTAAAAAGCCATTAATTCATCAATGATGTTTTAGTGAATTCCAAGTAGACTACCGACACCATTCGTTTCGACCGCACAACGATGGCTCCGTGCCAAGTTCCAACTGTCTCTAAACTACTTAGAATTCACTACAATGTGTTCTATAAACATTATTGATGACTTAATGGCTGTTGGTTTTTGATATTACGTTAAGTTTAATTGATCATATCTATAGAGTGTCTCTACCAGGCGAGTAAACACTGCGCTGCGGTAACACAATGTTTTGTAACATGGAGGGAGAGGGAGATCGATGTCCGATTTCAGTGGTGGTTATGCTTGTGCAACTTGACGCTGCAATAAAGTATAATTAGATAAGGATACTCTGACTATAAACCACTTGAACCCCAGGACCCCAGCATAAACAAAAAATCTACAAACAACGCGTCGCAGCGCACTGTGAGCTCATGGTAGCCCTGGCCTGGACTGAAGTGTTTTACACAAATGTTCCGATTACAAATATAAAGTGCTCACCCCAGGACCATAGATGTTACAATTCTGCTAGTTCGGGAATAAGTACCGGTATCTTCCGTATTGTTTAATAAAAAGCTGTTTAATCAGTTTATGGCCATGCGCCCCTATCGTTGGTGCATTATAACTCTGATAAAATGGTCACCGATCGGATAAAAACGCTTTTTATTGAACAATGCGGAAGACACGGGTGCTATTACCCACCCGACGAGGATTGTAACATCCATGGCTCTGGGGTGAGCACTTTATATTTGAAATCTGAACATGTATGTAGACGTTAACGTTCTAAATGGGAAAAGTGCATAAAACAAGTTGAAGTTCCACCATGACAGACGAGCGCCATGTGAACCATGGCTAAATCGTCTCGTATACGTAATAATAAGTCAACTTTCCGAGGGCGAGTGTTCCAGATGTCTTTCTGATGGATTTTTCTTGGCTGTCAATATTTCTATCATCCAACACATCGCTCTGAACGTGATCCAAAGGATCATACGCTATTATAACTCTATGGGGAAGACCATTTTGTTTACCCCGGGCTAAAACCAGATGTGACATTTGTGGGTGTTCCTGTCTACGATCGTGTCAATGTATACTATTCTATGCTATATGTAGCCAGGTGAAATACTGCCAATATGTAGCCAGGTCTAAAGCATACTGAAATACTGCCACTAGATGGTGCTAGTTCTCTTGTTAGTGCAATGCAGGAAGGTAGCATGCAGAAGCAGGAAGTAGGAAGTAAAGTCAGATGCTGAGAGATTATCCATGAGGGTATTTCATGCATGCTGTTGTGGACAGATAAATATATATCATCAAGGTAACTATGTATACAAATGGTGATTGATTATCAACCATAGTGATGTATGGAGGTACACTGTTAAGTTTTACATTGTAATGTTTTGGTTTTCATTGGATGTTAACAGATTATTAATGTGAAGCTGTGATTGAGCTGGGAGCTGGAAACTGATCCTTTGGAGTCTGGGAACTAAGATACTGGATTGAATGTAGGTTTATTAACCACATGTATGATGTTTGACTATGTTGTGTTTTTGTTTACTTTTCTGAAAATGTGTTGTTTGATAAGCACTTTGTAAATGCAACATGTGATTGATGTGGTGTTTGATAGCACTTTGTAAATGCAACATGTGATGGGATGTTCTTTTCTTGTTTGTGTTCATGTGTCAGTGAGGATTTCCAGTTGGTGTGTGGTCCTGTACACTGCAGTTATTTTATGCACTATAAAAGACAGTCATGTTCTGATTGTTACTCTGCACTGGGAAACAATAGTCTTGCTCATTGAGCCACAAACAGACAAACACAGAAGCAGTTATTGCCCAGAATAAAAAACCCTCTATTTTAGTTTGTGTCCGGTGCTTATCTCATTTTGCCTGGTTACACAATTGGTACCAGGAGTGGGGTTCTGGAAAATCTGTGTTTCAAATCAATTTTGGTGCAGTTGGCTAAGATAAGTCAGACGGCTTTAGTGCAAAAATAAAATAACTGCAGTAGGGACCTGGGTGCTGGTGCTGACGAGGACGCAGTCGGTGAGGCCGGCCTGGTGTGACGACTGGAGACCAGTGACCAGCCCAGAGGAAAAGACACCAACGTCATCCCAACGCTTGGAGACCACGTCGACCACAGAGGAAGAAGACGACACCATCTCATTCTGCCCACTATCAAATAACTTTATCCTTTCACCAGGGTGGTACAGAGACATATAGCTATGAGTGACAATGAGGAAGAGGAGAGGGTGAAAGAGGCAGGAGTGGACGATGTGAGAAAGCTTCAGAGTGAGTTATCTCAACTAAGTGTGAAACATGATGAAGTATTGGCCCGGATTGCCACCTTGAGTAATGCGTCTACCAAGTCATATGTGTACATGCCAAGAGAGCGGCCCATCCAACCTTTTAGTGGTGATGTGGTGGTGGATGGTCGTAACATTGATGAGTTTATTGACGAAGTAGAGCGTGCTGTACGAGCTAGAGACCTATCCCGAAGGGAACAGGTTGATTTCATTTTCTCACTGTTGAGGGGTTCAGCACTTGAGGAAGTCAAACTATGCACAGATGGGGAGGAAAGGGAACCTTATGAGCTCCTCACATTTCTTAGAGAGGCCTACAGGGAAAAGCACAGTGTAGCCCAACTGTTACAGAGTTTTTATGGCCGTCACCAGAAGGAAGGTGAGGATTTCTTTGAGTATTCACATGCACTGTCCCAAATCCTTCGCTCTGCTCTTAAACAGAGGCCAAATGCAGTGGCTGACACAAAGCTGGCAGTCAGGGACCAATTTATAGAGGGTGTTAGGGATTCCTCACTCAGACGGGAGCTCCGTAATGGTCAGGGAAAAGCCAAGATTGTCACTTTTAGAGGTGCGAGAAGAAGCCATTGCCTGGTCTCTAGAGGACAGGCCCACAGTGGCCAGGAGCAGGCCAATTGTAACAGACAGGGGGGATGTGGGTGCACAGTGTGCTGGTGGTTCACAGGAGAAACAGTCGGCGACTCTAGATGACATACTTAAAGTCATCTCTGAACAGGGGAAGGCTATTGGAGAGCTTGCCAATGTTGTAAAGGAAGGTTTCCTTCGCAAGGGGAGATCTGAAAATGATAGGGGTGAGAGACCCAGGCCGAAATTTCAATTTACCGAGGATGGGAGACCAATCTGTCTCAAATGTAGGGGCGTGGGACATATCGCGAGAGAGTGCAGACAGCACCAGCCAGACAACCAGTCAGCCACCAGCAGTGCAAACATGCAGGGAAACTAGTCCCCTCGGTTGCCAAGAGCCAGGCAATTCGAGTTGAGAATCAAGGCTCAAATACACTTACCCGGGAGAGATTCATGGAGCGGGCAGTCGGGGAATGTCCAGGGATTGATGTTGAGGTGGGGGGAGCTAAAACTAGGTGTCTCTTAGATACAGGGAGCCAGGTTAGCACCATCTCTGAATCCTTTTTTCGGGAGCATTTATTGGGAGAGGATAAGGATCTTGCATCCACAGCCAAATGGCTAAAGTTAACTGCAGCAAACTCATTGCCAATCCCATACATAGGTTACATTGAGCTGGATGTGCAAGCCATGGGACTAATTATACCAGAGTGTGGATTTTTAGTGGTGGGAAATCCAGTCTCAGAGGAGCCTACTATGTCGGATGGCAGGGAGTTTGATCCAGGGGAGCAGAAGGTGATGGAAGGGGGGCCAGAATGTAAAGCTAGGGAGGAACCAAGCAAACCCAGAGAGCCTTTACCAGTTCTTATTGGTATGAATGTCGTAAAGAGATGCAGGGAGCTGGCAATAGCAAGTTTTGACACTACACTTGGTGGAGAGCTAGACTCAGTGTGGAGGGAAGCCTTTCAGCATGTGCAAACTGGTGAAGTGGTACACAATACAGCTTCAGCTAGAGTCGCTGGTAGAGATACTGTCCATGTGCCAGCCGCTTCAGTTGCCACAGTATATGCTAAGGGGTCCATGACACCTTCAAATGTGCAGACTTTGATGTTATTGGAGCCTACCAACACTCCATTACCTAGTGGTATTCTAGTACTCCCTACCCTTGTAGAAGCTAACATGTCAGTGTTCCCAGTGCAAGTGGTAAACCTCTCACCAGAAGATGTATGGTTATCACCTAGAACTAGACTTGGTGTACTCAGCAGGGCAGAGTGTGTGGACAAGACAACAGAGGTGTATTTTCAGCGCATCTCTGTTGACCATGAAGAGGTGTCTGTTGAGAGAAAGGAGCCTCAAACCCCAGGCAGTGAGCTACAGTCCATGATTGAACAGTTAGACATTGGTGGCTCTCCAGAAGAACAGGCTAAGTTAACAGTACTTTTAACTCAGTTTGCAGATGTATTTGCCTTTAAGGATGAGGACCTAGGGTACACCGATAAGATCAAACATGAGATACATTTAGTGGACAATATCCCAGTCACACAACCCTACCGACGTATACCGCCAACCCAGTACAATGAGGTTAGGGAACACATTGCACAACTTCTCAAGAAAGGTGTTGTTGTAGAGAGCAGTAGTGCATATGCCTCGCCCATTGTAGTTGTGAGGAAAACAGACAACAGTTTAAGGCTGTGTGTGGATTATCGGAAATTGAATTCCAAGACCAGAAGGGATGCATTTCCCTTACCCCGGATTGACGAGAGTTTTGACGCCCTACATGGTGCACGGTATTTCTCTACCATTGACCTTGCCAGTGGTTATCACCAGGTGGCAGTACATGAAAATGACAGGCATAAGACAGCCTTTACGACTCCTTTTGGATTGTTTGAGTATTCCAGACTGCCGTTTGGTGTATGCAATGGTCCGGCAACATTTCAGCGGCTTATGCAGGCAACCATGAGTGATTTGATTTTTCAAATTATGCTGGTATATTTGGACGACATACTGATCTATTCCCAGACATTTAATGACCACCTTGCCAGACTTCAGACAACCTTGCAGAGGCTCAGGAACACTGGCTTAAAGGTTAAGGTAGAGAAATGCCACTTCCTGCAACACACGGTACGCTTCCTTGGTCATCAAATATCAGAGGAAGGCATCAGCACCGACCCAGATAAGATAGCGGTAGTGGAGCAGTGGCCAGTGCCTACTACTTGCAAGGATTTGAGGTCTTTCCTAGGGTTCGGTAGCTATCATAGGAAATTTATCCAGAACTTTTCCCAGCTAGCAGGACCTTTACATGATGTGGTAAATGCTTGCAGCAAAGAAAGCATTTCAGTTAAGTCCAAACGCTTGTTTGATTGCCTGTGGACACCAGAGTGTCAGGTGTCATTTAACCAAATTAAGGAGAAACTTACCAGTGCCCCGTTACTGGCTTACGCTGATTTCTCTGCCCCTTTTATTGTCGAGACAGACGCCAGTATGTTAGGGTTAGGGGCTGTTCTCTATCAGGAGCAGGGAGGGAAGAAAAGGGTAATAGCATATGCCAGTAGAAGACTGAGAGGCGCAGAAAGAAATGACAGAAATTACAGCAGCATGAAATTGGAGCTTCTGGCCCTCAAATGGGCTGTCTCAGATAAATTCAGGGGTTATCTGCTTGGGTGTAAGTTCACTGTCATAACGGACAACAATCCCCTGTGTCACCTTAACTCTGCTAAGTTGGGGGCTATTGAGCAGCGCTGGGTTGCTCAGCTGGCTGTTTTTGATTTTGAGGTGAAATACCGCCCTGGCCGATGTAACATTGCGGCAGATACACTCTCACGGCAGCCGTTAGCAGGGGAGCCACTGCCAGACCCAGATGATTTGGAGTTTGATGGCTGTATATCTATCTGTAATTTCATCGGGTATGGAACAGCCCTTGATCCAGATTTAGTGGATGTAGGTATCAAATGTTGCAAGGTCAGACAGGTCCGTGCCTCAGAAGTTGGTGATTCTACTTCTGCTGTTGATCCACAGGGTAATACGCCTACTCTGCCAGGTTATTCTGCAGGTGAGCTGCAGCAATTTCAGCACACTGATCCCACAATAAGGTCATTTAGACAGTTTTGGGACCAGAAGAGAAAGCCCACCTATCAGGATAGAGCAGGGTTGACCAAACCTGTACTCTCTCTACTCAGACAGTGGCATAGAGTGACAGAGATGAACGGGTTATTATACCGTGTCATTGACGATGGCCACGGGGGTGAATATCAGCAGCTCCTGGTACCGGCATGCCTACAGAAAGCGGTAATGGAGAGTACACATGATCACCTAGGCCATCAGGGTATAGAGCGTACTCAGAACCTTTTGAGACAGCGCTGTTTCTGGCCAGGGATTTATGAGGATGTAGAGCAATGGGTAAAGCAGTGCCAGAGGTGTGTACTTACTAAGATGCCATCTCCCAAGATTCATGCTCCCATGAAGCCATTCTTAGCTACACGGCCCCTTGAAGTGGTGGCTGTTGATTATACACTGTTAGATCCTGCTTCAGATGGCCGTGAGAATGTATTAGTGATTACTGATGTGTTCACCAAGTTCACTCAGGCGTTCCCTAGTAAAGACCAGAAAGCTGACACAACTGCCAAGATCCTCCTCCGGGAGTGGTTTCTTAAGTATGGCGTGCCGGAACGTCTCCACTCAGATCAGGGAAGGACGTTTGAGAGTGAGGTCATTCAAGAACTCTGTAAGCTATATGGGGTTAAGAAAACTCGTACCACACCTCATCATCCCCAGGGTAATGCACAATGTGAACGGTATAATAGGACGCTGCATGACCTCCTGCGTACTCTACCACCACCTAAGAAACGCCGGTGGCCAGAACACTTGCCAGAGCTGGTTTACGCATACAATGTGACCCCTCATGCCTCTACAGGGTATTCACCGTACTACCTCCTATTTGGGGTACACCCACACCTGCCTGTAGATGCCTTATTAGGACAGAGACAAGTGTTGGATAGGAAACATGATTGGTTGGTGGTACACCAGGAGCGTCTGAAGGAGGCTCATGCTAGAGCGAGAGAGTATGCTGAACAGAAAGCATTAGAAAGGCTTGAACTAGCTAAGAACAAGGTTTACTGTCCTCCTGTGCAGGTGGGACAGCTAGTCTATCTCCGTCATTGGCCACAAGGTAGGAACAAAATTCAGGATGCTTGGGGCCCCACTGTTTACAGGGTAGTGGAGGTTCAGGGTAGCACACATACGGTAGAGCCAGTGGAGGGTGGCCCTATTAAGAGGGTCCACAGAGCTAACCTTAGGCCGTATGTAGGTCCTGTTCTGGGCCCCAGGGTAGATGAGGAGGGGATCTCAACCGTAACACCAGTCATTGCCCCTCCTGAAGTTACACCAGAGGACTTAGAGACGGATCCTGAGTATGTAATGTTGGATGAGGTTAATTACCCAAATACTGTCCATGATGAACATGGAGGGGGAAATGAAGTCCCCGGTCGGGACATGGAAGGGCCAGGGGTCATAGATGTCACAGGAGCTGAGAGTATTGATTCGGTTGTTGAAGTACACAATCCAGAGTTAACGGTGCCTGATGCCTCTAACATGCCGGTTAGGAACTCTGAGGTTATTGCACCAATTTCCCTACCACGACAAAGTCAGAGATTTAATGCAGGAAAGCACCACAACCCACATAACCTCCCTCAGTCGGTGTGTAATAAACTTATTATCAATTCTGGGGTGCTCTCGCAGTTGTCCACTGTGGGCATTGAATTTGGTAGAGAAGCTGAGAAGGCAGTCACCGAGGACGTTGACTGTTAAAAGCAGGGGAGTATGTAGCCAGGTGAAATACTGCCAATATGTAGCCAGGTCTAAAGCATACTGAAATACTGCCACTAGATGGTGCTAGTTCTCTTGTTCGTGCAATGCAGGAAGGTAGCATGCAGAAGCAGGAAGTAGGAAGTAAAGTCAGATGCTGAGAGATTATCCATGAGGGTATTTCATGCATGCTGTTGTGGACAGATAAATATATATCATCAAGGTAACTATGTATACAAATGGTGATTGATTATCAACCATAGTGATGTATGGAGGTACACTGTTAAGTTTTACATTGTAATGTTTTGGTTTTCATTGGATGTTAACAGATTATTCATGTGAAGCTGTGATTGAGCTGGGAGCTGGAAACTGATCCTTTGGAGTCTGGGAACTAAGATACTGGATTGAATGTAGGTTTATTAACCACATGTATGATGTTTGACTATGTTGTGTTTTTGTTTACTTTTCTGAAAATGTGTTGTTTGATAAGCACTTTGTAAATGCAACATGTGATTGATGTGGTGTTTGATAGCACTTTGTAAATGCAACATGTGATGGGATGTTCTTTTCTTGTTTGTGTTCATGTGTCAGTGAGGATTTCCAGTTGGTGTGTGGTCCTGTACACTGCAGTTATTTTATGCACTATAAAAGACAGTCATGTTCTGATTGTTACTCTGCACTGGGAAACAATAGTCTTGCTCATTGAGCCACAAACAGACAAACACAGAAGCAGTTATTGCCCAGAATAAAAAACCCTCTATTTTAGTTTGTGTCCGGTGCTTATCTCATTTTGCCTGGTTACATATACATATGTAGGCTACTATGAAGTGCTAAGACTACATACAATGCAATTCTAGTGCTGTCTACATAACATGCTATAAGTATGTATCAGATGCTATCCAAGTCTACAAAAGTGCTATCTAAGGGGGTAGGGTAAGTGCTACGGGCCATGATGGAGTCTGAAAAGGTGCATTCCATAGTTTTGGAGCCAGAAGGGGGAAGAGTTTGGGACGTGTGGAGCCTTGTCCCGGCGTTTTTAGTGAGGGTACTGCAGCTTCCCTGCGTTGGCTTAGCTTTGTACCTGAGAAACACCACAGGGTGAACCACCGCTATGTAACGCTCCACACAGATACAACACTGGAATGATGGAACAGGGAACCAGAAAAAAACACTAGAAGTAATGCGAAAAAACCCTGAACAAAATGAATGTGCATGTGAAGAGCCATGCAAAGTAAAAGACAGAGGCCAGGGAAGAGATGGTCACAGATACGATCAGGTTGAGATAGAAGAACTCGGAGGCGATCGTCCCACCAGCTCCATTCAGTATCAGCCACAGAACATAGCTGTTGATGGGGAGACCTAACCTGACTCCGCCAGATGGGGCAGCAGAGAGTACCCAGTGTACTCTCTGCTCTCCCATCTGGCGGAGTCAGGTTAGGGGAGACCCAGGATGAGCTTGATGGAGTTGATAGACGCCATATCATGGATGGACACTGAATCTTATATGATATTGTTTATTAATCTTCTCACATTGTTTATTACACAGACATGGAGAGCCCTGTGACTGAACAAACACTATTACAATGAGTATATCAGAATATAGAGCTTTAACCGCTTAACAAACAAACACACAATAGTCCCATGCTGAACACAGAGCCTAAAGTGATTTCACTTATACACCCATACAGGGCGCCACACCTGCTACATATGTGACCAAGGCCGAATCAGCCACACAGAATTTGGGCAGTAGAATATTCTTTATAAGACATACAACCTTTAATTATTAGAGTGGCACCGTTTAAGGTGCTAGAGATATCAAAGTTGTACACCTCACTAGATAATCTGGGACTACGCCAGCCGTCATTTATTTACAGAGAAACGGCAACTCTTTTATCATTATTACTCTTAGCTTCAGTTTGTTCAAGGACACACAGGTTCACGTTTTACCAGGTGAGAGAGCAACCATAAAAAGTGGAGAGAGACTGACACTGAATCATGAATCAGAAATATAACATGTTTATTTTCCTATACATGGGGATCTCTAAAACACCCTTAAAATACAATCTTTAATAAATCTAAAATCCTGTAGCAAAACTAATTATATAACAAAATAACAAAATAACCAACTCCTTAAAACCATTCCATTACAAAAGTGCTGCTAAAGTGCGATGGGTTCAGACAGTTCTTTTGTTTCACAGAGAGAGAGTCCAATCAGTCCAACATCATATACGTCCCCTTCAATACATCATTTGGACCTGAAAGCACATAAGGTAGACGCCAGTTTTTCTGTTCCACCAACGAGTACAGCTCGCCTACGCCCCCGTACAGTGATGTAATCGACAGTAGTGCGGGATAGAACAATACTCACACACAACGGGCAGTTACCTGCCCGCCGATGTTGCTGGGTATCCGCACTCTGTAACACCACTCCTGGTCACTGGCTCGTACACGGCTCACTCGATCCTCTCCGTCGTCAACAGGTAAGTCCTCCTGTCACCCTGGACACACTCCACAGAGCAGCACACACACCCAACCTTCCCCTCTGCCAGTCGCTTTATACTGATACAAGTCAAGTTCCCAATAAACAAACTCCTCCTCTTCCGTTCCCCATCTGACAGCTGTCAGTTGCGGCCACTGACGTCATCATTAGTCCGTGGAACCGGAAGTCTGCTCACATATAGAGCCTAAGGTCTTCCACTGCTGGCCTGCTCGCTTTGCCTAAAAAAATGGCAACTAAAAAATACGGGGAAGCAGCTTTTTGCTTCTACGGGCCGACGGCGTGGAACAAACTCCCACTGTACCTTCGACAGGCAGCCTCTGTAGACATTTTTAAAGCTCAGCTCAAGACCCACTTTTACACCCTTGCTTTTAATTGATTTATCTGTCTTTTAAAAAAAATGTTATTCATGTCCTCACTGTATTGTTTATGCCCTGCCTTTCTTTTCTTTTTTGTGTAAAGCACTTTGAGCTGCATTTCATGTCATGAAAGGTGCTATACAAATAAAGTTTTATTATTATTATTATTATTATTATTATATAGGATCATATATCCAATCGACAGTGGTAAGTAATATATATATAAGGAAGGATACTATAAGTCACTGATAGATATACAACACATAATAAGTATGCAAAACAATTAAAGGAACAACAACAAAAAAATAAAAACCTATTCCTGACACCGGTCACACTCCTCCCAACTTTATCATGAGTAGTCCCTGCGATGGCCACTAATTGTCTCTATACCGGACTGGCGGGGTCCCTAAATTGGCCCTACTGGAACGTCGTGGCCTGGCAGCATCCACCGGGACCGGAAAGAATCCATAACACTGGGGCATCGGTGGGCTCTCTAACCGACCCGCCGGTTCTGGGTCTGGGCACACTGTAGGCTCCCTAGGAGCGACACATTTTTTTAATGCATTACGATGGATTGTCCTCTCTGTTCCTCCCTTCTCAGGCCTGATATGGTACACCAACCCAGCCTCCCCCAGCTGTCCCAATATCACAAACGGTTCGGGGTCCCACCACGTTCCCAGCTTCCCTTGACCGTGCATGTTCCTATTCCGTACCCACACCCGTTCCCCAGGTAATAACTGCGTAATACCTGCTCGGCGGTCATAGACCTGTTTCCTTTGCTCCGCTGTCCCCCCCAACCTCTGGCTCGCGGTCTGATAAGCGGTCGCCATCCGCTGTTGGTGGTCCTGGACCCAGTCTCCTATTCTCATCCGTTGTTGGGACGGCGGCACTCCTAGCTCAACATCTACAGGGCGCCGTAGATGGCGACCAAATATTAGCAAAGACGGGGCATAACCAGTGGCACTGTGAACTGTGTTATTGTAAGCATGAACTAGCTCAGGCAGATGCTCAGACCACCGATCCTGTTTATCATGATCCAGCGAACGCAACATATTCAGTAATGTCTGATTGAACCTCTCTACCCCCCCATTGCCAGCCGGATGATACGGGGTAGTGCGACTGTTAGTAACACCATACATATTACACAGTTGTTGCATTAAAGCAGACTCAAAGTTGGCCCCCCGGTCTGAATGGAACCGAGCCGGGCAGCCAAGCGGCTGTATAACATTATTCCATAACGCACGTACAGTGGTCTGAGCAGTCTGGTCGCGGGTGGGAATGGCCCAACTGTATTTAGTGAATAAATCAGTTACAACCAGAATATTTTGACATGTGTCAGTAGGCCGACCTAATGTGAGGAAATCAATGGCTAATATCTCTAAGGGGTATGACACTTCAAAGGGCTGCAGTGGGGCCTTGGGCTCTACTCTTTTATGCTGTAAATTGCAGGGGACACAACCCAGATGGAAACTATTCACCGCCCCCTCCATGCCTGGCCAGTAGAACCGCCGTCTCAACTGCGCCATCGTCCTCTCCACTCCAGCGTGGGCTACTGCCAGATGAACTCCTCTCCATACTTCTTCGCGTCGGGCCGCTGGACACACCGTCTGGAGATATTCTTCCTGCGTGCGTGAATCTGTCACACTGCGATATAGGACTCCGTCCTCGATCCGCAACCTCGTCCACTGGCGCAGCAGCTGTTGGGCTTCCCCGGACCAACTCCTCTTCTCCTCCGCCGTGGGTTGCCGCTTCTGTCCCACACACCTCTTTATCATTTTGATGTTGTTATCCCGGTCTTGTGCGTCCCTCCATTCCTCTCCATTAGGGGGTACGAGCTCTACCGCCATCACGGCATTCGCATTATTCTTCCCCGGCCGATATTTAATATCAAAAGTAAATGAAGCCAACTGTGCTGCCCAGCGTTGCTCAACCGCCCCTAGCCTCGCCGGCTGGAGGTGCGCTACTGGGTTATTGTCAGTAAATACAGTAAATTGCGTGCCGGTCAAATAATCCTTGAATTTCTCAGTTATAGCCCACTTTAAGGCTAGGAGTTCTAGCTTAAAGGAGCTATAATTTGCATAACTTTGTTCAGTGGGGTGTAGACTACGACTCGCATACGCAATCACCCGCTCCCGCCCCTCCTGAACCTGCGCTAACACGGCGCCCAACCCACTACAAAAGGTAGATTATAATCGGCATACGCTAGAACAGGGGCTTGTGTTAATGCTTTTTTTAGTTCCAGAAAGGATTTCTGACACTCGGGGGACCACTCAATACGGCACTGATGGGACTTAACATCATTAGGGATTCCGATTAGCAGATTATTTAGGGGTCTAGCGGTCGCGGCAAAGGAGGACACGAACCGCCGGTAATAGCCAGCGAGGCCTAAAAACGCACGGACCTCTCGTACTGTCGTGGGGGTCGGCCAATCTTGTACGGCGGTCACTTTATCGGGATCTGGTCGCACTCCTCGTTGGTCTACTACATGGCCCAGAAATTGTACTTCTTGCTGCAGGAGCTTACATTTATCAAGGCGCAGTTTCAGTCCATGCTTTCCCAGTCGCTGAAACACACTGTCATGGTTCTGTAGATGAGAAGAATAGTCAGCGGAATATAATATAATATCGTCTAAATACACTAATAACGATTCAGCTAATTGGCCACTGAGGCACTGCTGCATTAGTCTCTGGAACGTAGCAGGGGCATTGCATAACCCAAACGGCATTCTATTGAATTCATACAAACCCAGCGGGGTAGTGAAGGCGGTCTTTTCTCGGTCGCGGGGGTCCATTCCCACCTGCCAATATCCACTGGCTAGATCAAGGGTAGAGAACTACCGGGCCTGGGTCAAACTCGTGAGCGTCTCTTCGATGCGGGGTAGGGGGAACGCGTCTTTATGGGTCACTGCGTGGAGCTTGCGGTAGTCCACACAGAACCGCCAGCTGCCATCTTTCTTTTTCACTAACACAATAGGAGCGGCCCACGGACTGCGGCTCTCCCTAATGACTCCCTTCTCCATCATATCACTCAGCAGGATCTTCATCTCCTTATACATAGACGGCGGTAACGGTCGGTGTCTCTCCCGAATGGGGGCGGCGTCAGCGGTGGGGATTTGGTGTTGTACGGCGTCCGTCTGCCCGAAGTCCTCGTCATGCGTCGCGAACACCTTCCTCCATTTTCCAAGCAGCCCTCGTAGTTCTCTTCGCTGCGTCTCCGACAGGTCATCTCGCTCGGTCAGTCTCTGGATCTCTTGCGGCAGGGTTGGCACGGGCTCGTCCTCCTCTGTGCTCACCAGGTTCACTTCCACTTCTCCATCGTCTCCCATCATCAGGCTCAGGTCTCGGCGGCCACGGATGTCGGCCGCGTCCACTGGATAGAGTCTACCTAGCTTCTGATACCGTCCCACGAAGAGGTTGTAAGGGTGGGGGTTGCAGAGGCGCACGGGGACCCGACCCCCGCACACCGTCACCAGGGAGTGCGCGACCCCCACGGCAGTTTCGTCTGGCAGGGCAAAGATCATAGCCTCGTAGTGGGCTCCATGGGGACCCTTCCGCGTACGGCCCCACACCACCACCTCACTCCTTGCTGGGATACGGATCCGCTGATGACCCACTGGCCATACGTAGCCCAACGATTCATCCGCGTTGGTCACCGCCTCCACCCTCCGGCAGGTGGCAAACGCATCCTTCCATATGGCATGTTCCTGTTGTGAAGAGAAAACAGACCTCCCGGCTCCCCTAAACAGTGCATGCCAGCACGAGCCCACGACATTCATCCCTATTATCAACGGTTGTACGACTCCTCTCCCTGGTACACTCACTCCCTCTATTTCGAGATCTAACACGGCATAGCCGGTGTAGGGAATATTAATACCGCTCGCCGCTCGTAACTTAAAGACAAGAGGCTTCCTACCCACTTTATCCTGGGAAAAATGCTGGTCAAATAGGCTCTCTCGCATTAACGTGACTTGGGATCCTGTGTCTAGTAAGCCCCTCAAAGACACACCCTCCACTTTAACACTGATAGTTGGACTTTGTCCAATAAAAGCTTCGTTGGCCCCTGATTCTGTATAAGGACACCCAACCCCTGTCTCCCGGACCTCGGCGACAGGGGACGCTAGTTTAACGCCGCCTGGTTAGCTGGACAGAAACGGATCATATGACCTGATTGCTTGCATTGTCTACATATAGGTCTCCCATCTGCATCCCATTCATTTCTTTGATAAGGCACGTACCGATCTCTAGGTGGCGCGGCTCGTGGCTCCGAGGTGCGGCGGTGCGCCTCGGTGGAGCTTGGTTGCAGTAGCAGCTTGATTTCGCGCAACAGTTCCTGGGTCAGTCCTTTAATTTGTGTTTTAACATCATCCATTATCTCTCTCTTTAAAGTCTCTCTCCAATCTGTGGTCTGTGGGGTATGGGAAACAGATGCAGGGTTAATAGCATGACAAGCGATTTCAGGTGTATTTGTACCTCCATGTTCTCTATCTAATGCCAGGGCCTCTGTACGTAGTTTCATAAAGTCCTCTTCAGGGTGTCGCCTTGCGTAGATCCGTAGCGCTTGTCCAAGTGGGCCATCGGACAGCCCACTCAGTAGTTGGTCTCGAAGAACGGCATCAGAGGGGGCGGTAGCTGGGTCTTGCCCCCACAACCCACAAGAGAGCTCCCTAAGTCTCAGAATAAAGGTAGTAACACTTTCCCCGGACTGCTGGGTGCAGCCAAAAAACTGTGAACGTAGTTTTGAGGCGGACACCGATTCCCTATACAAAGCATCCAGATAATTAAAGATTTTTCCTGCCGTGTCCCGCTCTCCCTCATCCACCACCCTTATATGGAGTTGGAACAACTGAGGTTCGGGAGGTTTGGCCAAGCAGATGACTATACCTAGCTCAACCCACCTGCCACTGCCAACTCCACCCTTGCCAACCACTCACCCACCTCCAACCAACCTGGCCACTCCTCCCTCACCTACCACCGGGGGTATTTAAACGCAAGTTTAAAAAAATGCCAGTGTGCCAGTTTCCAGTAAACAAAGCACACCCCAACGCCAAGAGAATCGATACGCGTATTTTTTCTCTATCTAGCTCACCTCAGCTTGCAATCCAACGCTCAGTATGGCAGCCCTGCTGAATATTCACGCCTCGGACGACGAGGATCTATTCGTCGGCGTACCCTCCGCCAACGAACCCGCCGCCGCCGACACCGGTACTCACCGAGCCGTCGTTGCCGCCGATCTCCTTTTCGTGCCCGACACCCCAGAGCACCTCCGCGGTAGACTCAGGTCAGTTGTGAACGTACCTCCCGGTTCCGCCGCGTCCAACATGAATCGGACACCCCGGGAGTTCCGCGAGGGTCCACGTTCCTCCCCGTCAGGAGACGGGCACCAGCAGAACCCGGTACCGGTCCAGCAGCCCAAGCCATCCCGCACCTCATCCCGTCGCCTCGGCCAGCAGGCTCAAGCAGCATCGGCTTCTCCAACCAGCCTTCCTGTCGCCTCTCCGCGCGGCTCCAACATACCAGCACCAACGCTCGTGTCAGATTGGACCGTAGTCGGCCTTCAAAGAGCCCTCATCACTAAAGGCATCAACTTCACCCGCTCAGCAAACAAGCTAGCCTTGTTTACACTACTCACGTCCACCCGCGTTGCTCAGCTCAGCAACAGCACAACAACAGCAGCCTCGCCAGCCAACGCGAGTCTGTCGCGCAGCCGTGACGTCACGCGTCATCCACCCAGCCCAGGAGACGCTTCTCGGGCGTCCGCTCGGCCGAGTGGTGGCGTCGTCGCGCAGCAGGCAGCGCCGTCGCGTCGCGTAAACCCCTCGCGTCGGGCTGCCACGTCGCGTGGCGGCGCCGCCACAAAGTCGGCGGCTCCGTCCCGCTCCGGTGACGTCACACAGCGTTCCGCTGCCACAGTGACATTCAAGAGACTCTCATTCTCCCCAGACGCCCACCATCTCCATTCCCATCACTCAACCATAGGAGCTCCAGCCACTTCAGCCCCATCCACCATGCAAACGGCCAGTATCCTCCATCCACCACACACTACAAAACTAATTCCACCTGGTTTTCTCCCTTCTGCCCAACCCGTCCCTCCCTCCTATTTCCAGCAGGCCGCAGCACCCCACCTCCACCCCCCCCACCCCACCTCCCCCCTCCTCCAGTACAACCTTTCCCATTCCAGGCTCCATCTTCCCTAGGAGGTCCCCCAGCGGCCCTAGGAGGTCCCCCAGCCACACTAGGATATACCCCAGCAGCGCCCAGTGCCCCTAACTTTAACATGTCTTTTCTCCCCCCCCACCCAGTGTTCCCCAACCCCCCCCCCCCCCCCCCCCCCCCTCCTTCCTTCTCCCTTGCTACAGCCACGCCAGCACCCGTCCCGCCATCAGCCATCGCCCTCAACGCCCCCATGGTCTCCTCATCCCTCCGATCCCAAATTCTCCAAGGTATGGACACTGACCTTTCCTCCCTCATCCGCCCCTCCGCCAGCACCGCCCAACATCGATCCGTCACCGTAGAAGGAGTCTCCATCACTCTCCGCGACCTCTCCCCATCCACTTCCTCCGTCCTCACACCCACCGAGTTTGTTCTAGCCTTCTCCATTTTCCGCGACATCCTCTGCACCACCTATCCTTCCCGCCGCCAAGAGCTCGATGACCACCTCTATTTGTGTATGGACCTTTGCACCCGTTTCGGAGGCAGCCTCTTCTATGAGTACCATCGGCAATTCTCTGCCAGGGCCGCCTCCAGACTCCAGCAATTCAATTCCGGCACGTACTGGGGCACCCTCGACCTGGAGCTGTACTGCCGGATTTTTGCAGGAAAAACCTCTGAAGCTTGCAGTCTTTGCAACTGCCCCACCCATCCCACCACCCTCTGCACCTTCATAGCCCCAGAACCCCGCCCCCACGCTTCACTCCAAACCAGCTCCACCATCCCCTCCCTCCTCAGCGTCACCACCTCCAGCAAACCCCTTCCCTCCGCCAGCCACGCCAGAGACAGGCGCGGCCGTCCGCTCCTGTTTATAGGGAGCAAGATGTTGTGTAATAATTACAACGAAGGCGGCTGCGACATGTCTTCTTGCCGCATGCTTCACATCTGTACTTTCTGTGGCAAATCTCACACCCGCATCAACTGCACCAACAAACAAGCCAAACATCCATCACGCAGCTGACTGGCCAAACACCTCACCACCCCCATCATCATCCCAGAACTAGCCAAGGAACTCTCCAACCACCCCAATCCCACCTTCATCCGCTTCTTCCTAGACGGCCTCAACCATGGTTTCTCCCCCGGACTCATCACCCTACCTTCCTCCAGCCACACCTGCGACAACCTCCTATCCGCCACCACCGATCCAGAGACCGTTCTTTCCCTCCTCCTAAAGGAGGTTAATAACGGCTTTATGATCGGCCCCTTTCCCTCCCCCCCCTTCCCTACCTACCGCATCAGCCCCATTGGCATAGCCACCCGCAAATATTCAGGCAAGAAACGACTCATAATCGACCTCTCATCACCCCACGGCACCCACGTCCCCAGCATCAACAGCCTCATCCACAGCGAAGAATTCTCCCTCCAATATGCCACCGTCGAACACGCCATTAACCTCATCCGTCTTGCCGGCCGCAATGCCTGGTTGTCTAAGGCTGACATCACCGCCGCCTTCAAAGTTTTGCCACTCCACCCAGATTCTTGGCACCTGTTCGGTGTTCACTGGGACAATTCCTTCTACTTTGCCGTCCGCCTGACCTTTGGCTGTAAGAGTAGCCCAAAACTCTTTGACAACCTCTCCGAACTCCTCTGCTGGATCCTCACTAACAATTACAAACTCCCATACCTGGTCCATCTTCTCGATGACTTCCTCACAGTCGACCCCCCATCAGCACCACCAGCAAGAAGCCTCACAATCCTTAAGTCCGTCTTCAACCGCCTCGGAATCCCCCTCGCAGCCGAAAAAACCGAAGGCCCCCTCACCACCATAGAGTTCCTCGGCATCACGCTCAACTCCGTCACTTTCCAAGCCTCACTCCCCCCAGACAAGCTCAACCGCATCCTACTCCTCATCTCCGACCACCTCGTCGCCCCGCAGTGCACCAAGCAGCAGCTCCTCTCACTCCTTGGCCACTTCAATTACGCCATTCGCATCATCCCCCAAGGCCGCTCCTTCATTTCCCACCTCCTCCTCCTGGCATCTTCAGTCCCCTCGCTCCACCACCAAGTCACCTTCACTCCCGAGTGCCTCTCGGAACTGAGACTGTGGCACCAGCTCCTGACCCACTGGAATGGCATCACTTTCTTTTATCAGGACTTTGCGTCATCTCCAGAGGATCTGCAGCTCTTTACCGACGCAGCACCTTCCATCGGGTACGGGGGGTACTTTGGAGGTCGGTGGTTCGCTGCCAAGTGGCCCCAGGCGCTGCTGGCCCAGTCAGCCAGCGACGTCCACTCTTCCGCGCTCTACGAGCTTTACCCCATAGTCGTGGCGGCTTCCCTCTGGGGTTCAGAATGGGCCAGCAGGTCCATCCTGATCCACTCCGACAACCTCACTACAGTGCACATCATCAACAAAGGCAGATCTTCCTCACTCCCCATCATGGCCCTCCTCCGCAGACTCACCTGGATAACCGTCACAAAAAACTTCATCCTTCGCGCAGCCCACATCCCCGGTCACAAGAACACCATCGCTGACTCTCTTTCCCGCTTTTCCTTTCAGAGATTCAGGAGCTTGGCCCCAGAAGCCGACCCGACACCAACCCCGGTTCCACGTTTTTCGGAAATGACCTTCCCCTAAACCACCCGTTTCACCACCTCCTCACTCACTCCCGGCACATGATCCTGCAAGGCATTGCCCCATCTACCCTCTCCTCCTACTGGACAGCCTGGAAGAACTTCCAGTCCTTCCACACCCTCTTCCACATCCACTTCCCATCCTCGGACCACCATCACCCTCTCTTCCTACATCAGCTACCTCCATTCCACAACCGCCAGGTCATCAACCATCCGAGTCTACCTGTGCGGCATCAACTTCTTCACAAAACTCATAACCGGCTCTCCCCATCCATCCATACAACATCCTCAGACCACCCTCTTACTCAAAGGCTTCCAGAGGATCGAGCCAAAACTCCCCCCCCAACGCCAACCCCTCACAGCCGAAATCCTAACCAGCTGCGTCCACATCCTCCGCACAGGCTACTCAGACCCCCACACCGACGCCACGCTCGAGGCCATGTTCCTTCTAGCCTTTTTTGGGTTTCTGAGATGCTCGGAGTTCACCTCCTCCAACTCCAGGTTCGACCCAGCTCTCCATCCCAGGCTGGCCGACCTAACCATCCACAGCACTTCCTCCCTCATCTTCACCATCAAGCACAGCAAAACGGACCAGTTTGGTAAAACCACCCCCATCTTCCTCTACAAACTCAATACCTTCCTCAGCCCCTACGAGCCCCTCGTTAACCACTCTCTCTCCCGACGTGCCAAGCACGCTACACCATCGGATCCCCTCTTCATAACCAACAGTGGTTCAGTCGCCACCCGCACCTGGTTCCATTCCCACCTCCGCCTGGTCCTCACCAAAGCGGGAATCTCCCCAGAACACTTCTCAGGCCACTCCTTCAGAATCGGAGCAGCATCCACGGCTTCGAGCAAGGGAGTTCCCGACCACGTGATCCAGATCCTCGGCCGGTGGTCGTCCCAGGCCTACCACGGCTACATCCGCACCAACGCCCCGGACCTGCACAATGCCCAGCTCTCCATGGTCTCGTAATCCGAGGGTAAGATACTTTGGGGGTTCCAACACAATCACACAGGCGCTCGCCTCGACCCCTAAGCCAAAGTACCTGGGTCCACGCCCCCTCGAACCTGATCCCACTGTCGCCGACGTCCCGTGCTCTGACCATCTAAGCCGCACACCGCACGCTTCGCGTGTGGTGATGACCTTCGATGACCAAGCACCCCGACGTCATTCATGCCCCACGCCCACTCCCGTGCTCTGACTATCTAAGCCGCACACCGCACTCTTGCAAGAAAGCGTGTGGTGCTGACCTTCGATGATCAAGCACCTCCGATGTCATTCGTGCCCCGCGCCATCTAAGCCGCACACTGCACGCTCGCGTGCGGTGATGACCTTCGATGTTCTTGCTGAGCACCTTTAATAGCATCCTCCCCCCGACCTGACAATCCAAGCCGCATGCTACACGTTCGCGAGTAGTGATGCCCCTGGATGGTCACGCCGGCGCCCCACATGTCATGCGTGCCCCGACCACCCAAGCCGCACACTTCACGCTTGCGTGAGGTCGTGACCTTGGATGATCAGGCCCGTTATGGCATCCCCCCCCGCCCCTGGCCATCTAAGCCGCACACCGCACTCTTGCAAGAAAGCGTGTGGTGCTGACCTTCGATGACCATGCTGGCTTCACCCTCACCTGTCCTGCCGTGGCCGTTTATGCCTCACGTCCCATGCTCCTCCCCCATGCGACGAGTACATAAACGTCCACGCGCCACATCTATTCAATAAACCATCTAAAAGGTTCTCATGTCTGATGTTTGGTCTTTCCTAGTGAAATGGAGTTGGAACAACTGAGGTTCGGGAGGTTTGGCCAAGCAGATGACTACCTAGCTCAACCCACCTGCCACTGCCAACTCCACCCTTGCCAACCACTCACCCACCTCCAACCAACCTGGCCACTCCTCCCTCACCTACCACCGGGGGTATTTAAACGCAAGTTTAAAAAAATGCCAGTGTGCCAGTTTCCAGTAACCCTCCCTCCCTCCCTTTTCTCTCCTACTCCCATCTTCTCTGCAGGTTCCAGAGGGGGTTCCAACACAATCACACAGGCGCTCGCCTCGACCCCTAAGCCAAAGTACCTGGGTCCACGCACCCTCGAACCTGATCCCACTGTCGCCGACGTCCCGTGCTCTGACCATCTAAGCCGCACACCGCACGCTTCGCGTGTGGTGATGACCTTCGATGACCAAGCACCCCGACGTCATTCATGCCCCACGCCCACTCCCGTGCTCTGACCATCTAAGCCGCACACCGCACTCTTGCAAGAAAGCGTGTGGTGCTGACCTTCGATGATCAAGCACCTCCGATGTCATTCGTGCCCCGCGCCATCTAAGCCGCACACTGCACGCTCGCGTGCGGTTCTTGCTGAGCACCTTTAATGGCATCCTCCCCCCGACCTGACAATCCAAGCCGCATGCTACACGTTCGCGAGTAGTGATGCCCCTGGATGGTCACGCCGGCGCCCCACATGCCATGCGTGCCCCGACCACCCAAGCCGCACACTTCACGCTTGCGTGAGGTCGTGACCTTGGATGATCAGGCCCGTTATGGCACCCCCCCCCCCCCCCCGCCCCTGGCCATCTAAGCCGCACACCGCACTCTTGCAAGTGCTGACCTTCGATGACCATGCTGGCTTCACCCTCACCTGTCCTGCCGTGGCCGTTTATGCCTCACGTCCCATGCTCCTCCCCCATGCGACGAGTACATAAACGTCCACGCGCCACATCTATTCAATAAACCATCTAAAAGGTTCTCATGTCTGATGTTTGGTCTTTCCTAGTGAACTGTCATTTAGCTTCCCCGGCTAGCGTACTCAACACAATGGCTACTTTCTTTGCCTCAGTTAGATCTTGAGTGCCCAATAACCCTTTAATCTGTTGTTTCCATTCTTTATATTTTTCCCTACCTTCTGTACCTTCGAACTTGGGCAACCATGGGGCACCTGAGTAGACCGGCATCATCATCATAGCAGCTAATATAAACAAAACAAAACAAAATTAATGTTCAGTCTCTCCTGTGGTTTGCTCTCTTCCTGTCGACACTACGCCAAATATGTGACCAAGGCCGAATCAGCCACACAGAATTTGGGCAGTAGAATATTCTTTATCGTTATTATTTTATAAGACATACAACCTTTAATTATTAGAGTGGCACCGTTTAAGGTGCTAGAGATAACAAAGTTGTACACCTCACTAGATAATCCTGGGACTACGCCAGCCATCATTTATTTACAGAGAAACGGCAACTCTTTTATCATTATTACTCTTAGCTTCAGTTTGTTCAAGGACACACAGGTTCACGTTTTACCAGGTGAGAGAGCAACCATAAAAAGTGGAGAGAGACTGACACTGAATCATGAATCAGAAATATAACATGTTTATTTTCCTATACATGGGGATCTCTAAAACACCCTTAAAATACAATCTTTAATAAATCTAAAATCCTGTAGCAAAACTAATTATATAACAAAATTACAAAATAACCAACTCCTTAAAACCATTCCATTACAAAAGTGCTGCTAAAGTGCGATGGGTTCAGACAGTTATTTTGTTTCACAGAGAGAGAGTCCAATCAGTCCAACATATACGTCCCCTTCAATACATCATTTGGACCTGAAAGCACATAAGGTAGACGCCAGTTTTTCTGTTCCACCAACGAGTACAGCCAGGGGTGAAAGTGGGCCGGGACGGTCCGGAGCTCCGACCCGGTAAGACATGACCGGCCGGAGCGCACCGGAGCTATCAAAATACTATATGCCACGGTGCCCACAAACGCATGTCCAAGAGGAAAACAATCAAAACATAATCTACTAACGTCAGAATCGGGTTTTCTTAATAAAAAGTGCTTCTGAATCATTTGTAACAGTGTGTTTGTGTCAGCCAGCGTAATGATCCGTTGTTATTGTATTAATCCACCACCGCGCTCCACGGACTGGAGGACTAGAGAGAAGAGTTTCTTTCTCCCTTCGGCTCGCTCGCAGCTCCGTTCTGCAGCACCAGTTCACTTTGCAGGTTGGACATCCGCTAGAGAGCGGATACGGAAACGGACGTTTGTCTGCCTAAGGTATGCGTGCAAATTACCGGATATAGAAGGCGGGCTCTCTACTATGACGAATCCACCAACGTTCAAACCAAGTTTCTGGTTGGCTGACAAGACTGGCACAACGAAATACTTAGTTCTGATTGGTTCAGAAAAACCCCAAAAACAAAACAGGAAACTAAATGAAATGCCGGCGGCAACTGTTTTGAGAAGTCAGTAGAAGAATGCGCTATAAAAATTAAAATATATAAGCAAAATGGCATTAAAGCAACCAACATTATCCCAGCTCTTTAAGAGAAAGGAAAGACTTGAAGATAATGTCATTAAAGACAAAGTTAGAAAAACGAACATACAGTTGCATGATGACACAGAGAGTGAGACAGGTGGAGAGGAGGAGGCAGCAGGATCAGCACCAAGCACAGCCACAGGTAATATTAATAATATTCATATAAATATCATTATTAATAATAATGATAATAATGATAATAATAAATATAAATATAAATATAAATATAAATATAAATATAAATATAATATCACTGATATTATGAAATTCATCCTTTTTACTCAAATACGCTTTACATGTGTCTGGGGGAAGGGGATCCAGAGCAGGTTGCGATCATAGAGTTGGAGGGGGAGGAGGAGGCAGAGACCCTACAAGAAGAACTGACAGCAGGAGCAGGACCAGCAGCAAGCTCAGGTAATAATAATAATAAGGGTAATAATAATAAATTAATAATAATAATAATAATAATAATAATAATTCTAATACACTTTACATGCGTCTGGGGGGCCAAGGTGACTTGATGCTGGTACTTGTGGATGCACTAAACAACATTGTGTTGTAGGCTATGTTCCATACAGTGACAAATACATCTTATTTTTCTTTATCTTAGGTGATGCTGCTAGCCCTACCGCTTACCCTTCTGTATGGAATGAGAAGCAATATGAAGAGTTCAGGCAAAAAAATGACTGGCTGTATGCTCACAATGGGAAGCTTGGCTGCACCACCTGCCGTGATGTCAAGCATCTGGGTGTCCAAGCATCCCGTGGTGTCAGTATTGCCGTTCAGTGGGCTGACGGAAAAATAGGCCCCAATGGTCAATCAAGAGAAGCCCAGCTTAAAGCACTGCGCAAAAAAATTAAAGAACACAGGGACTCCACAGCACATAAGGATGCAATCACAATTCTTGGGACAGCAAAGGAAGATAGACTTCTCAACCTGAATGCCAGAAGTCAACAATCTGCATTCGAGTCTACTGCCAAGGTGTTCAGGACAGCATATTATGTGGCCAAAAAGAACAGGCCTTTCACAGACTTTGAAAGTCTGATAGACCTACAGCAGGCTAATTCAGCTGATTTAGGTCGTGTTTTGCACAGCAAAACTGTCTGTGTCGATATAGTTGATCATGTCTCATCACAGATGAAACGAAATGTTGTGAACAAAATAATAGAGACCAGGAGTAAGATCACACTATTGGCTGATGAGTCAACCACTGTTGGGCACAAATCAACACTCATTGTGTTTCTGAGGGCTAGTGTTGATGGAGAGACAGAGCCCATTGCCTTCCCACTGGATCTGGTTGAGCTGGATAGTCTGTGTGCTGCTCACATCAAGGAAAAGCTCATGGATTGTTTGTTAAAGAATGGCTTCACCATTGAGTTGCTGCAGGAAGTCTTCATTGGATTTTGCAGTGATGGGGCCAGTGTGATGCTGGGGGTGAAGTCAGGTGTTGGGAAATTGCTCCAGGATGATTTCCCAGGCATTATACTTTGGCACTGCCTTAATCACAGACTGGAGCTTGCTGTGGACCAGGCACTGGATGCGACAGGGGGAACCAAAGACTTCCAGGCCTTCCTTGACTGCCTGTATTCATTATATAGCCAGTCACCAAAAAACAGCCGGGAGCTGAGTGAATGTGCTCACGACCTAGACATCTCCCTCAGGAAGATTGGACGAGTATTCAGTGTTCGCTGGGTAGCCTCTTCATTCAATGCCGTCTCTGCAGTTTGGGACTCTTTTCCAGCCTTGGCAGAACATTTCCGGCAGGCATCAGAGGGTGGTACAAGGGACGGCAGAGAGAGGGCCAAATTCCAAGGCCTGCTTTCTAAGTTGTGCTCCATCAACTTTGTGAAAAGTCTTGCAATAATGGCTGATGTTCTGACTGAGCTCAAGGACTTGTCATTACTTCTTCAGAATAGGAAGATCACTCTCCCAAAAGCACATGACATCATGACAAATTATGTCAAACGCATAGAAAGCCTCAAAAGCTACCCAGGAAAACATGCAGTTGAGGCTAGCCAGGCAGAGGAACAGGAAGTGATGGAATTCAAGGGAGAGAAGTTAAGTGTTGGCAGGAGTCCCATAATTAACTCTACTCAGTTCATCCAAGCAGTGGCAGATAATATGAAAGAAAGACTGTTCACAACAACAGCAAACCGTACACAGGCCAGTGTTGCAGCAATTCGAAAAGAGGCTTACAATAGCCTTATCAATAAAATGGCTGTCCTCAACCCTGACACATGGGACAGTGAAAATCCTCGATTTGGAGAAGATGAGGTAAGGGCTTTGTGCCGTGCCCTACATGTGAGTGAACAAGAGACCCACCTTGGGTTCACTGAGTACAAGGCAACTGGAGGGAGAAGCATACCCAACAAGATGAAGAAGTTGCTCATGGCAGTGGACACACTGTCTCCCAGCAATGCTGATTGTGAGCGAGGGTTCAGCTCAATGAACAATATCATAACTGATCATAGAAGCACATTGTTAACAAAAAATGCAGCAAACCTCCTCTTCATCAGCACTGTGGGACCACCATGCAAGCAGTGGGATCCAATGCCTTATGTGAGGACGTGGCTGGGCAAAGGAAGAAGAGCAGCTCACTCAACGGGTTGCATGGCTCGCTTTGACTCAGGACAAGAGGATAAGGATAACTACTTTAGGCCTCTGTGGACTTTGTTTTAAGTGTTCTGCGCTGTTCTGTTCTGTTACCTGTTCTGCTTTATCTATCCTCAACAAAAATATTAGGAGATGGAGTTTGGGGTATTTTTTGTTATTTTGCACATTGACAAAATAAATTCTTAAATGATAATCTGTTACTCGTGTATGCCTCAAATACAAAACTGATCAAATTCAGGTTTGTGTGTCTTAGACTAGTACATGGGCTTATTATAGATATCTGGTATATGGCATTTCAGGGGTACTGTGGGGTTTGAACCCCCAAAAATGTTTCGGCCGCGCCGCTTTGCGGCGCGACCGGGTGTCGATGCAGAATGAAATTCCTGGGAGCTCCTGTAAGAAATGAAAGCCACTTTCACCCCTGAATAGAGATCTATCCTCATGCTGACCTGCTTTCAGAGCCCCTTGAAGCATGGCAGTTTCCCAGCTTTGTGGAGGTAGAGCAATGGATGGACAAACACTGAAATCATGGATACTGTAAATAGGATGGTATTAGCAACTAAGTTAGAATAATTCAGTAGTGTAAACATAACAAAGGGAATACAGCTCATTATAGTCAGTGACATTACTACCAAGCTGATCAGAATGATTCTAAAAGCTCTTCTCTTCAGGCCGTTTCCCTCCCCACTGTCCCTCTGTCCTTCTCCTGGTCCAGGCTGTTTCCGAGCCCTGAGGACCGAGAGGCAGCAGAAACACACCACAGAAATGCACACAGCCCAAAAGCCCATCAGGAAGTAGTAAGGATACAAAGTATCGAATATAACAGTTAACAAGCTGACTGCAAGCCCCGTCAGCCACACAGCGCAGCAACAGGCCACCCTGTACCGAAGAGCTTTGTACCTGAGAAACACCACGGGGTGAACCACCGCTATGTAACGCTCCACACAGACACAACACTGGAACGATGGGATGGAGAAGGAGAAAAACAAATCAAAAGTAAAGTTAGCAACCTTGTACAACATTGAGTTGTATGTGAAGAGCCATGCAACGTAAAAGACATCGGCCAAGGTAGAGAGGATCACAGATCAAGTTGAGATAAAATAACTCGGAGGCGATCGTTCCACCAGCTCCACTCAGTATCAGCCACAGAACGTAGCTGTTGATGGGGAGACCCAGGATGAGCTTGATAGAGCTGAAACTGCACATTGCTATCAACTCCGAGGATGTGGAGGGGATGGAGGAGTTGGTGCCATTCGCCAGTGTGTCGTTCATCTTCAGGCTCTGTGTGGGTCCTGTAACCGGTACAGAAGATGGATTTGAGCACAGTTTACCTGATATAACAATGACACAAGTACACATTTTTAACAACTCTTCTAAATGTTTCTATTCTATTGAACAACTATTCTAATGAACAATGAACACAAGGTTAATATATATATTATATAAAGGGATCTCACCTTTTGATGCCAGCAGAGTGTCTCAGATATCTGAGTTGGTGTTTTGGTGAAGTCTCTTCGTCCGACGGTCACTTTCTCCCTGATGAGAGCAGATCCTCCAAATGATGAACTATGTGCCTTCTCTAACTATACCTTTCCCTGCTCCTCCTTCCACTAATGTTTGTGTGTTGCACACCTGCACTAAAAAACATTTTCATATTGTTTTTCTTTCCATGGAAATGTATAGTCACTATGCAAACTTATACTTAGATACTTTATCAACACATGACACATTAAGCTGGCACACAAGGTGGCCCCTAGTTTAACTATGATACGATAGATAGATAGATAGATAGATAGATAGATTTGATACTATGTTTGATAATGTGAGAGATACAGTACAGCTGTTAAACTTTTATCAAAGTCATTGTGGCCCCCTGGGAAACAAATGCTGCCCACCCCTTCTCTATTGCAATCATTAATATCAGAATAGACAGCTTTGGCCCGGGCCGGCCGAGCGGTCCAGGTACCTAGGCTAGCAATCCTGACAGCGGGTTCGAGTCCCGAGCCGACGACCTTTTGTCACGGTATAGCAGAAGACAGAACCCAAATGCAGGAGCCACAAGCAGGAAAGTTAAAATTAACTTATTTATTAATCAAACAAAAGTAAAGCTTACAACAAAGAGTAGTCATGAAAACAGCAAAAATCAGGAAGTCCAAAAAGCACAAAACGCAAACTGTTCAAAAGTCCAAAACAGTCAACAAAATGTCCAAAATGCAAAACTTACAAGAAGCACAAAGCATAAACCTCTCTGGGGCATGAAGAGGAAACAGACACTACAAGGGAACATCAGGGGAAACACAAATAATGTCCTGGCAGTGTGTGTGTGGAATGAGTTCAGTTATAAGGGGATCAGGGTAATGCCGAAGTGTTCACAGGTGTGGAAGGGACATCACTGTTGGGCTGAAGAGGGAGTGGGAACAGGTGTGTGACAAGGACTGAGTAGGAATGGAAAGTGGGAGTGGCTGACATGGAAATGCAGATAGGGGAAGAGTCAAACCATGACACCTTTGCTGCGTGTCTCCATGCGTGCCGCATGCGTACGTCTGCGGCTCTTGTTTGCGCTGCGTGTCTCTGCAACCCGGATGAGATCACCGTGAACCGTATACATGTTGTTATTATTACTGGCGTGACACCGCCTAGACGTGACAGAACCTCATGTGGAAGTCTTTCCACGAACGACGGTCGGGGTCAAGGTAGAGAATGACATGTGGAATTCATGAATTATGATGTATTACCGGTCTTGTGCGTGCGTGCGTGTTTGCGTGCTTGCGTGCGTGCGTGCGTGCGTGCGTGCGTGCGTGGTGGTGGTGGGTGTGGGGGTTCTGTACATGACGTGATTTTAAAAGAATGAAATCCCAACCCTCTTTTTATTGGGTTTGATTACACCGCTGCTAATTGATCATATAGCATATAAACGTCAGTCATCCCGTTTCCAAATCACGCGCCACTTCGCTACAGACAAATCACTCGAGTCACAGCTCCTCCGACACAAAAAAACAAACAAACAAAGCTGTATGTGACAAGGACAAGAACAGCAATCAGCTACAAATGGCCATTACTGTTTATTAACCCATGACACAACCCATGACTCTGCAGGTGTAAAGTTATGACTGATAGTCATAGATATAGATGGATGGATGGACCCCTGGTGTTCTGGGGTAGCCATGCTCCAATATACAGTACAGGTATATAACAAATGGGAGTCACTGCTTCGATTGGCCCATTGATCAGGCACCATGTGCTACAAATGAGTGTGCTTGTAGCTCTCCACTATATTCTAAATTTAGGGCCGTAATAACCTTTCTGCTCTGTTTTTCTACTTTTTTTTTCTATTTTTGGTGTTCTCAAATGTTTGTTTATGTGTTTATTATGCTCGGTGTCTTGAAGTCTTAATATCTCATGTTTATTTTGTTTTCATTTGTTTTGCCATCCTGTATAGTTTAGTCTAAAATAGGCCTGCATGTGACATTCAAATAATGCGTGGTGCTCGATGATGCAGAAACGACCACCAAATCAAAATTCTGTCCCAGACATCAACATGTTTGAACTGAAGCGAGACTCATTGGAGCTGCTGTCACCACAACCTCTAACATTAAAGGGGTATCAGCCACACACCAAGCTAATAATAATCTTTATTGTTCTGAAGGATATTCATCTTCAACCTTCAACCAATCTTCAGCCCTCTACCGATATTGACGTCAGACTTCGGTGCAAGGAAAACAAACAAATGAACGGAGCTGAACGTGAATCCCCCCACACCGCCCACCCCTTTTTTCCCCTCACTGTATATGTTTCTTTTCCCTTTTGACCTCCTTTATGATGAATTCCTGTTCTGTCCTTTGTCTATATGGAAGTGTCTATTTGTACGTCTCTAAATGTTTTTGATGAATTGAACATGGTGGACCCTATTGGAAACAAGTGTAATGCTTAATTGGGTCGTCCACTCACAGTTAACAGCCTTTGTATTGAGTTTGTGCTTGAAATGTACTGTAATTCTGCAAACTGTTAATACATTTTTCAATCAATCAATCAATCAATGTTCTATGGATCAGGCACCATGTTCTACTTTTTTCTTTTATTGTTGGTGTTATCAAATGTTTTATGTTTGTTTGTTTTTGCCACCCTGTCTAGTTTAGTCTAAAATAGGCCTGCGTGTGACATTCAAATAATGCGTGGTGCTCGATGATGCAGAAACTACCACAGATGGATGTTCAATGCAAAACTCTGGCCCAGACATCAACATGTTTGAACTGAAGCGAGACTCATTGGAGCTGCTGTCACCACAACCTCTAACAAATCGGCCATATCCGGGATGGACGCTGAATCTTCTGAATTTGTGTATTAAACAGGCATGTTTATCTAGATTCAACTGGCCAGGTGCTCAGTCACCCCTGGGTTCCTATCCTACTAAAACTGTGTTTGAGCATGTCAGAATAGCTGAAGTTATTTTCAAATTTAGGGGAGACAGAAACTTAGGTTCATACTTTAAAAGTTATGTAATTTAATGTGATGTGGTTCCTCCAAATATACATCAATACACATGCATTTAGCCTGAGAAACAATGTATATATGATGAACAATAACGTAATAATGTCAATGTAATTGTCAAAATACAGTTTTCTCCTACCACAAGTAATTCAATAAAACAACATAACAAATATCTCAATAATTGAAATAGGTTTCTCTGACACATGTGGGTCATACACAGGTCTGGTAAGAGATCTATCCTGCTTTCAGCCCAACCCAAGGAGTGTTTTCCATACAAAACAAAGCTTGTTATGGATTTGTGACATGTGTTAACATCTTTACAAACACATAGGTGAAGAAATGTCTTGGTAAGGAATGTATTCAATTCATTCATGATTATTATAATATCCCCATGACTACTTGAAGCATGGCAGTTTCCCAGCTTTGTGGAGGTAGAGCAAAGGATGAACAAGCATTGACATCACGGCTATTAGAATTGAGATCTGAACAGCAGCAGACGAAACACAACATATAATAGGCAATATAGCTCATTATAGTCAGTGACATTACTACTAGCTGATCAGAATTATTCTAAAAGCTCTTCTCTTCAGGCCGTTTCCCTCCCCACTGTCCCTCTGTCCTTCTCCTGGTCCAGGCTGTTTCAGAGCTCTGAGGACAGAGAGGCAGCAGAAACACACCACAGAAATGCACACCACCCAAAAGACCAGCAGGAAGTAGTAAGGATACACCGTATCGGATATAACAATTGACAAGCTGAATGCAAGCCCCGTCAGCCAGACAGCGCAGCAACAGGCCACCCTGTACCGACGAGCTTACAACTTACAATTTACAATTTAGGCATTTAGCAGATCCAGAACGACTTACATTAAGCAAGAACAAAAAGCATGGCAATACATCACATACATAAAAAGTAGTTATCATGAAACATGCATAAGCTAAGAACGTAACAGTGGAATATCTATATAATGAAACTAAACATATAAACTATACATATATACACCGACACCGACTTTTGTCATCAGGGGCGTCAATATAGCTGGGGGGTGGAGCCGGGGGAAAGTTCAGAGTTCTCCCAACCGGAATAAACAGTGAAGTGTTGGGTTTTCAAACGCAGATGCTTTAAATACTACTAATTTAAAAGTAGGCGTCATGGCTTGCCAGATCACAGGCACAGATCCTTGTTGCCACTCGACAAGGAACGCTACTTTAGAAAATGAAACAAGCTAGAGGCCGATTGGAATGTTTTCCTTGACTGCATGGGCGTGATCCAGCACAACACAATGGACTGATATTTTCGCATGGTAAGAGACACTTTTCTATAGATATGATCACTGAAACTTATCATAATATATACATTTTAAAAAGCCATTAATTCATCAATGATGTTTATAGAACATGTTTTAGTGAATTCCAAGTAGACTACCGACACCATTCGTTTCGACCGCACAGCGATGGCTCCGTGCCAAGTTCCAACTGTCTCTAAACTACTTAGAATTCACTACAATGTGTTCTATAAACATTATTGATGACTTAATGGCTGTTGGTTTTTGATATTACGTTAAGTTTAATTGATCATATCTATAGAGTGTCTCTACCAGGCGAGTAAACACTGCGCCGCGGTAACACAATGTTTTGTAACATGGAGGGAGAGGGAGATCGATGTCCGATTTCAGTGGTGGTTATGCTTGTGCAACTTGACGCTGCAATAAAGTATAATTAGATAAGGATACTGTGACTATAAACCACTTGAACCCCAGGACCCCAGCATAAACAAAAAATCTACAAACAAGCTCATGGTAGCCCTGGCCTGGACTGAAGTGTTTTACGCACATTCTCCATTTACAGTCCTTACGGCGGCTTACGCCTACACAAATGTTCCGATTACAAATATAAAGTGCTCACCCCAGGATCATAGATGTTACAATTCTGCTAGGGCGGGAATAAGTACCGCTATCTTCCGTATTGTTCAATAAAAAGCAATGTTTAATCAGTTTATGGCCATGCGCCCCTATCGGTTGGTGCATTATAACTCTGATAAAATGGTCACCGATCGGATTAAAACGCTTTTTATTGAACAATGCGGAAGACACGGGTACTATTACCCACCCGACGAGGATTGTAACATCCGTGGCTCTGTGGCGAGCACTTTATATTTGAAATCTGAACATGTATGTAGACGTTAACGTTCTAAATGGGAAAAGTGCATAAAACAGGTTGAAGTTCCGCCATGACAGACGAGCATCGTCTCGTATACGTAATAATAAGTCAACTTTCCGAGGGCGAGTGTTCCAGATGTCTTTCTGATGGATTTTTCTTGGCTGTCAATATTTCTATCATCCAACAAATCGCTCTGAACGTGATCCAAAGGATCATACGCTATTATAACTCTATGGGGAAGACCATTTTGTTTACCCCGGGCTAAAACCGGATGTGACGTTTGTGGGTGTTCCTGTCTACGATCGTGTCAATGTATACTATTCTATGCTATACATATGTAGGCTACTATGAAGTGCTGAGACTACATACAATGCAATTCTAGTGCTGTCTACATAACATGCTATAAGTATGTATCAGATGCTATCCAAGTCTACAAAAGTGCTATCTAAGGGGGTAGGGTAAGTGCTACGGGCCATGATGGAGTCTGAAAAGGTGGGTTTTCAGACTATGGCGGAAGATTGGGAGTGATGCTGCAGTTCTGACTGTAATGGGAAGTGCATTCCATAGTTTTGGAGCCAGAAGGGAGAAGAGTTTGGGACGTGTGGAGCGTTGTCCCGGCGTTTTTAGTGAGGGTACTGCAGCTTCCCTGCGTTGGCTTAGCTTTGTACCTGAGAAACACCACGGGGTGAACCACCGCTATGTAACGCTCCACACAGATACAACACTGGAATGATGGAACAGGGAACCAGAAAAAAACACTAGAAGTAATGCGAAAAAACCCTGAACAAAATTAATGTGCATGTGAAGAGCCATGCAAAGTAAAAGACAGAGGCCAGGGAAGAGATGGTCACAGATACGATCAGGTTGAGATAGAAGAACTCGGAGGCGATCATCCCACCAGCTCCACTCAGTATCAGCCACAGAACGTAGCTGTTGATGGGGAGACCTAACCTGACTCCGCCAGATGGGGCAGCAGAGAGTACCCAGTGTACTCTCTGCTGCCCCATCTGGCGGAGTCAGGTTAGGGGAGACCCAGGATGAGCTTGATGGAGTTGATAGCAGTGGTATAAAGATCTTATATGATATTGTTTATTAATCTTCTCACATTGTTTATTACACAGACATGGAGAGCCCTGTGACTGAACAAACACTCTATTACAATGAGTATATCAGAATATAGAGCTTTAACCGCTTAACAAACAAACACACACACACACAATAGTTGTTGTCAAAATGACAAACCCAAAACATCAAGGTAGAGCAGGGGACAACGACGTGAAGATTTATGTTCTGACAGTTAGTTTGTGCAAGGAGTCCAGTATTTATAGGTGGTTGGTTGATTGTAGCAGAGTTCACAGGTTTGTAATTGGCTGGGCTGAGAGTGGAACCAGGTGTGTAATTAGGACTGAGGGCTGCAATGGGAAGTGGGAGTGGCTGAAGTGGAAAGACAGACACAACTGGGCAGAGGGAGAGATACAGAAAGAGGGGAATAAACAGGCAGAGGGCCAGACCATGACAATACTAAACTTACGTACAATCATGTTTGCTTGTGCATATCACATTCTACGTTGCCTGTAGATGTCCCTATCATCAGATAGGTCATTTGTTAAATAATGGCTTGACGTACTTGACCTCACCACAAAACTTAAGGGCTGTACCAGACAGAAAAAAGACTGGAAATGACAGTTTACTCTCTTCCTTCACATCTTGTCTTTTACAAGTATACTACCGCACACCCTAAGTTGCAATGCAAGTTCAATTTGTTTCGACTTTAGAAGACAGTGGTGGGTCTTCTGTACAGGACTGGTCAAGGCCTAAAAACAAATTAGTATATTGTCAAATCCTCAAAGTCTCATAGCAAATTGTGCTCTATTGTTCTCATTGAATCGCTTATCTATATGTACAGTGAAATTCCATTGTGTAATGTGTAGGCCATGTGTCCATAGTGTAAGGCATTATTAATTCATGACCTGGATAAGTCAGGATAAATCAGGATACGGCATTATCCGTATAATAATCATATCCTATATCCATCATTACATTGCTATTAACAACAGAGACACAATAACAGCAACAACTGTATTTGTGTAACTTTAAGTCATTGTTCAGGTTGTGTTGCTCTGAGGGAATGAGGAGCATGCGTTTAATAGGGTTCGACTGCACTTTTATTCAATGTTTTTTTCAAATGCTAAATAATGAACAAACCCCACATTCTTTCCCCAGGTTAAAATGTAAACAGGCTAAATGATGATGGCTGATGCTTCATTCACTATAGACAATGCATTCAAATGCAGAGATTAAACGTGTTAATGGTCACTGGTTGTCTGGCATTGGACAGATCACCTGTTAATGATCACATTATGGATGAACTGAGACCATGTTACACCTCTTTGAGTTTCAACAGAACTACAGAAATAGGTCTATGACACAGAATGTATTATTATTATCATCCTTTGTAAAATGTTAAAGGTGCTGTAACTTGTAAGGGATATGTTTTGTTAAAATAGCTCTACTAATCATTGCTATATTGTTTGTTCAGTAACAGAGGTCTTCCCACGTCTCCATACCCATTTCACTAACATAATTATTACTATTTCATAATGTGAAATGTGTTAATAATAAAATTGACCAGTACTATGAAGAGAAGAAGGCCCATGGGCCAAATCTGAAATGGTAAACAGATAATTGGCCATTTGAGATGCATGATCTGAGTAGGAAAGAGAGAGAATACATCTTGTGATGTCAACGTGCAATGTCAAATATAAAATAAAAAAGGAAATAAAAAGAGACAGAAATGCCTCATCAAGTAGAAAAACTAGAAATTAAAAAAATGAATTAAAAGTAATAAAAATCACTCACCCTCACACATTATGACAGTCACCAGAATATGGGTGTTTTCAATGAATCTGATGAAAGGAGATGTAGTTCGCACACCGGCCTTGAGCTCCACATTTTTATTTCATGGAGAAGAGGATACAACGTATCGGGTCTTCGTCAGGATATGTTCAATTAATCTAACATGGTTAAAATGGTGTTTGAAAATACAATGGGAAGCTTGTATATGGACGTCTGTGACTCCTTTCATATATTTGACCAATGGCTGTAGCCATAATATATAAGAAAGTACACAAAATGTATTTTGTAACACGTTTTATTTCATCCATACTTACACATGTATGTACAAAATGTGATTACGTGCTAATTTCTTCCCTGTCACAGACAATGTGTCTAATTTAAAATGTCTTGAAAATGTCCAATAAGAAAATCCATTAACAAGTTAAACAAAATCAACAAAAAAAAATCATTTGGGTTTCTCTCCAGTGTGAATTCTCTGGTGGCTTTTAAGGTGTGCCATTTGAGAGAAGTGTTGTCCACAATCATCACATCCATATGGTTTCTCTCCAGTGTGAATTCTCTGGTGTGTTTTAAGGCTTGACATTTGAGAGAAGTGTTGTCCACATTGATCACACCCATAGGGTTTCTCTCCAGTATGACTTCTCTTGTGTGTTTTAAGATTTCCCATTGTAGAGAAGTGTTGTCCACAATCATCACATCCATATGGTTTCTCTCCAGTGTGAATTTTCTGGTGTGTTTTAAGACTGTCCATTCGAGAGAAGCGTTTATCACACTGATCACATCCATAGGGTTTCTCTCCAGTGTGAATTCTCTGGTGTGTTTTAAGATTTCCCATTATAGAGAAGTGTTGTCCACATTGATCACATCCATAGGGTTTCTCTCCAGTGTGAATTCTCTGGTGTTTTTTAAGGTCAGACAACTGAGAGAAGTGTTGCCCACACTGATCACATCCATAGGGGTTCTCTCCTGTGTGAATTCTCTGGTGGCTTTTAAGGTGTGCCATTTGAGAGAAGTGTTGTCCACAATCATCACATCCATATGGTTTCTCTCCAGTATGACTTCTCTTGTGTGTTTTAAGATTTCCCATTGTAGAGAAGTGTTGTCCACAATCATCACATCCATATGGTTTCTCTCCAGTGTGAATTCTCTGGTGTGTTTTAAGACTGTCCATTCGAGAGAAGCGTTTATCACACTGATCACATCCATAGGGTTTATCTCCAGTATGAATTTTCTGGTGTGTTTTAAGGCTTGACATTTGAGAGAAGTGTTGTCCACATTGATCACATCCATAGGGTTATTCTCCAGTGTGAATTCTCTGGTGTTTTTTAAGGTCAGACAACTGAGAGAAGTGTTGCCCACACTGATCACATCCATATGGTTTCTCTCCAGTGTGAATTCTCTGGTGTGTTTTAAGGCTGTCCATTCGAAAAGCGTTTACCGCACTGATCACATCCATAGGGTTTCTCTCCAGTATGAATTTTCTGGTGTGTTTTAAGGCTTGACATTTGAGAGAAGTGTTGTCCACATTGATCACATCCATAGGGTTTCTCTCCAGTGTAAATTCTCTGGTGTTTTTTAAGGTCAGACAACTGAGAGAAGTGTTGCCCACACTGATCACATCCATATGGTTTCTCTCCAGTATGAATTATCTGGTGTTTTTTCAGTCTAGACATTGTAGGGAAAGGTTTACCACACTGATCACATCCAAAGGGTTTCTCTCCAGTGTGAATGGTCTGGTGTGTTTTAAGGCTAGACATTGTAGGAAAGCGTTTACCACACTGATCACAGCAGTGGCAATTGTGCTTAGCCAAGCTTCTTTGTTCATTCACCTCTGGTAGAACAGGGAAGCCAGACTGATGATGCAACACTGAATTGGAAACAAAGACAAAGGAAATGTTGTTTCGAGGCATTCCTGGACTTAAAATAGCAAGACCTATAGTGTTAAGTTAATGTACCCTATTATCAATTTAGCATCCATTTATAATTTGATTCTACAATCATTTTATATTTTAGAAAATACATGACAACAGGTAGTCAATGCTAAAATAAATCAAAACAAACAAATTACTAGATAAAAAACATCCTTATGGCATGCTGTATATCCATATAGACACAGTAAGTAACTTACAGAGGTCTTGATGATCCTTGGGTGTGTTGAGAGAGTTCATCTTCAGCTGAAGTCTGGAGTCCACAGTCAGATGTGATCAGAAAGTATAGATATCCTGGAGGAGTTGTGGAGAACAACTACAAACTCTTCTTATACTGGAGAGCCTGAGGTGGAACCACTAACTGCTTTGTGTTGATTGGCCAAAGAGTGGAACAATACAGTCATCAGCCACCAATCTCAACCTAACAAACTGCTGCATGTGCTCCACCCCTCTCTGACTCCTCCCCCAGGTCATGCTCTATGCAACATTCTAGAAATAAACTGCTAACTGTGAGATTGCTTTGTAAGCTTCATATTTAATATATTAATCTATCTATATCCAATATAGAGTATCTGGCTATCTGGATAATATATGTATAGTCTAACAATATTGAATAAGTGGATATTAATTATAATGAATTGTTACTGCAGCAGAGCCATAAGAGGATTGCTCCACATTCTTTCAGTAACATAGAACCAGCTCTGTGTGAAGAAACAACAAGAAAAACTGTTTTCCAAAATACTATTTGTCTTCCAAAACACAAACTGCCACCCAACCCCTAAAATGATTGCAAACAGTCTTCATAATTAGTACACAAGCCTTCACATATTGTCTTTTTAGAAGTATAATACCGCAGTTGACCCAAAGTGCTTTCCAGAGAACAGGTAGACCGTAGTCTATCACAGTGCAATAGTAGAACAAACAAAATAACAACAAAAACAATGAACAACAATACACAATAAACGTCACACTGTATTAAAAGCCAGACTAAAATGGTCCAAAATATGTGTGGAAGATTATTCCAAAGTGTATATAGGTCCAGCTACAGACGACCGTTCACCTTTTCTTTTCAGATTTGAAGGGGGGACTGCAATGAGTTTGAGAGTGGAGGATCTGAGTGTCCTGGTGGTAGGGGGAGCAGTTATTAGTTCAGAAATATAGGAAGGGGCAAGGCCGTTTAGGGATTTAAATACAGGACCCTCTGTAGGCGGGAGATGGTGGAGTGGACTTTAGAAGACAGTGGTGGGGTTTCTGTACAGGACTGGTCAAGGCCTAACAACAAATTAGTATATTGTCAAATCATCAAAGTCTCATAGCCAATTGTGCTCTATTGTTCTCATTTAATCGCTTTTCTATATTTACAGTGAAATCCCATTGTGTAATGTGTAGGCCTGTGTGCAGAAACATTATTAATTCATGACCAGGATAAGTCATTATCCTTATAATAATCATATCCTATATCCATCATTACATTGTTATTAACAACAGAGACACAATAACAGCAACAACTGTATTGTAAACCTGGGAAACTGGGACTGGGACACTGGGACAACTTTAAGTCATTGTTCAGGTTGTGTTGCTCTGAGGTTTGTGGAATTAGTTTCAATAGGGTTGTGATCACTTTTATTCAATGTTTTTTTCAAATGCTAAATAATGAACAAAACCCACATTCTTACCCCAGGTTAAAATGTAAACAGGCTAAATGATGATGGCTGATGATTAATTCACTGTAGACAATACATTCAAATGCAGAGATTAAACGTGTTAATGGTCACTGGTTGTCTGACATTGGACAGATCACCTGTTAATGATCACATTATGGATGAACTGAGACCATTTTACACCTCTTTGACTCTGAGTTTCAACAGAACTACAGAAATAGGTCCATGACACAGAACTTATTATTATTATTATCCTTTGTGAAATGTTAAAGGTGCTGTAACTTGTAAGGGATATGTTTTGTTAAAATAGCTCTACTAATCATTGTTATATTGTTTGTTCAGTAACAGAGGTCTTCCCATGTCTCCATACCCATTTCACTAACATAATTATAATGTGAAATGTGTTAATACAATTGACCAGTACTATGAAGAGAAGAAGGCCCATGGGCTCTACAATTTAAGAACTTATGACACAATATTTTGTTCACAGGTTTTAATTAAAAAAATGCTCACATGTGCTTACCACATATATCACTATAAAATACATTAGGCCTATGTTAGCAGAGCTACCATTGCAGTGTAGGAAGAATCTAGACAGCCTAGGAGCTAGTCTGATATACGGAGGAAATAATGAGACGAGTAGGCAGCAGCTCACATCCACTCCTTCAGTGTCAACACAACTGAAGCCAGACGTTTATTCAGCCAATATATACACAATGTTAATAGGCACTTCCTGTTAAGCGCTTGGCATTTCAGAAAAAGAGCAGGTATATAAAAGACAATAAAGATCACAGGGAGGCGGCCTTTTTTCCGACACCCAAATAGCCGACAGGGCAATGGTCCGACCATTGTCCGAAATACCATATTTTTTACTCCAACAGTCCGATGATATTCGCCAGACAGAAGTTCCCGCAATAGTCCGAAAACCGCAGTCTCTAAGAAGTGTGACTTGATGGCCCATTTCAACATAGTAGGCCTATTCAACTTGTGTGTGTGTGGGGGGGGGGTGCTCCAAGGGGTGCTCCAAGGGGTGCTCCAAGAGGCGTGTTGATGTCTGTTGTAGGTGGCAGTCTTGGAATGGAATGCATTGTTGTGACCCACCCGACACCCCCTGTGGGGGGGGGGGGGGGGGGGGGGGGGGGGGGGCTCTAAGAAGTGTGACTTGATGGCCCATTTCAACGTAGTAGGCCTATTCAACTTGTAGACTCTGATTGTGGACTATGTTTGGTTCTGTACGTTTAAAGTCAATACACAGCAACCAAAGTTTCTTCACTAGACTTTTATTTTTCCATCAATGGTTCATGTTCCATCAGTGACACATTATGAGTGATGATGAAAAACAGATGAATTAAAAGTAGTTCATGAACAGGTCATATTACAGACAGTGGGTATTAATCCGTCACACATGCGTCATGTTCCATTGTATGAATAACCCAAATTAATGTATTAATAAAAATAGTTCATGAACAGGTCATATAATTTAGACCAGTGGTTCTCAGGCCAAGACCCCCCCAAATAATCCTTTTGGACTGGTTCCGCAGATACATGTTGTGATAACAGCCGATTGACAAGCTCGTTGTGAGCAAGATCAGCTATGTTCACAATGGTTGCCTCTTTCTAATATTTTTTGCCAATTTCGTCAATATTTGACTGGTTTTATAATAGCCGCCTAGCAGTGAAGGTATTTTCTATTATATTTAATGTATATCTTTTGTTAAAGACTTAAACAAAAAATAAATATAATAGAAAAGAAAACTTTAAGGAATTACTTTTTTTTACTTTACCATCACCTGGGGGGGGGGGGGGGGCAGATTTCACCCAAGAAACAATGCTTTACCATTAAAAATGTATCTACATATGTTAAACATTAATGCAATAAGAGTAATTGTCAACATCTCTAATTACCACGAGTAATTCAATAAATTCAATAAACAACAACATATCAAATACCATCCAAAAGCCAAGAAGTAGTGATGTATATTTAGCACCAAGTTACCCAAATTGTGTCGTTAGCAGTGATGGTCGTCGAAGGAAGAAAGGAGAAGACCAGCAGGTTGTCGTCACATTCTGATCAGCTTTATTGAACAGAATAACTCAGTACAAGGCTTTCCACGGGCGGAAGGCCCCGTGAAATACATGGAGTCACATCGTAGCTAATCAGTGTGGACTCTGCTAGTTTCACAGCGTCCGTAGTACTTACTAACTTCTAAGTCCCGCCTCCCTAGAAACTCCCAGGATCTTCCGGTGGAGGGGAGGGACATACACATGGCATGCAGCTCATGTGTCACTCTATAAGTTTTATACCAAATAAGACTAATTCAATATCTATACTATATATGAAGTATGCCGAACACATGTAATGAAATTGTTCAAACTATATTGTTAACCAGTCTAAATGACTAAGCACAAATACACAGTGTAGATTCATGTCAATTCTGGAGCAGAGAAGAAGCAGAGAGCTTGGAGCTCCCTGCACACATACACAGCTGTTGGTTAGCAGTTTGAGATGTTACCAAGATTAGAAGCAGCACCCAGACCCCTGGGGTGCCTGGCCGCATTCTTAACAAAAGGCTTTGTTTTTACGGACTAGCTGTAAATAACTCTAAAGCAGTTGGCACACACACACACACAGAGTATTGCATGTCTTAACTTAGTTCTGTGTCCTGTGCACACTGACACTGTGTGTCAACTGTCTATTAAAATATCAACTGATTGATATATACGTGTCCATGTCTATAAAATATCCATCACATCCTCCCTCAACAGGCTCTTACGCCTGTTGCAATACCATAACAGCATCATAAGTCATAACCTGCCTAATTAATTTTTCCAAAAATAAATTGCCAAAAATATTTTTCTTTTTCCAAAATTCAAAATTAATCATTAAACCATAGTACAACGTGATAGACCTCCCTGGACACAGAAGCATCTTGTTAACTACCTAAATTGTATCTAATTAGAACCGAACAAGCATGGGGCTTGTTCTGTTGTACTCTTGTATGACAGACCTGAAACTGAACCATATTTAAAACAGAAATTAAACTCCTTATTTAACTGAAATCCTATTTAGACTAAATCAAATTCCTATATTGATTAAATTCAAATACCTGTCCTTCTTTAACTGAAATCCTATTTTAGACTAAATCAAATTCCTATATTGGTTACATCCTGTTTAGACTAAATCAAATTCCTATATTGATTGAATACAAATACCTGTAATTGAAAAGTTAACACTCATAGCATGACAAAATGGTTAATCATAAAAACAAACATCCCTTTAACAGTACTATTTCAGTACCTTGTTATATCTACTTTGACCTATGTCAGCACAGAATACAACATACAAACATTAGAACAACCTTTTCCAACATTAATCACAATTCAGATGAACCACGATTTTTTTTTCTCATGACGCAAATTGTTCAGACGTTCAACGCGCCGTAGGAAACGGTTCCCACAATTATTTTTTCGCCTATAGAATAAAAACGCTTGGAACATCCTTCTTGATTCTCAGAGCTAGCACATAGCTCTCAGATCTGTAGGTTCGAAGCAGACAGTTTTGTCACCATATGCTCCAGCACCAATGAACCACATGAGCTTAACTGCAGTCGGCAGTAGGACTCAGTAGAACTCACTTTGAGCATCACAAGGCTCTTAGTGGACAGCTTATTGCTTAGTCATGTCAATCATGACAGCAAAAGCATTGAAACGCTCCTGTAGCAGGAACGCAGTTGGCACCGGCCCGTGGGCCGTAGCCTCCCTTGGACCTCTCCTCCCTCCTAGTGCAGAAGGAGAACCAGTTGGCACCGGCCCGTAGCCGCAGAAATAGTGTTCGATCCAACACCTCCGAGTCCTGTAGCGAACACAGGTCTGTGAAAGTCACCTGCTGTTGATTTCCGACGGTAGAAGCTGAGTTAGGAGCTCCTCTGTCGCTGTTGTCACAGCTGCCTGTAGACACCCCCCTGGACTTTCTGCCCTCGGGATGACCTCCTGTAGGCGCTGGTGGTCTCCCCGTGATCCTTTTGGTGCAGTCAGATGTCACTCTCGACACCTTCAGGAATCCATGGATGGACTCCTCTCCTTCCGCACCTATTACAGGAAGAAATGCCGGCTCCCACTACAAATATCCCCAATAATTTCTTAGGATATTTGATGACACTACAAGCTACTGGTCACTAAGATGACCTCTCTGGCATTAATCTCATTCTCTTTGCTAACCTCCCTAGTTCTGGCATGGCAAAGGAATGTAATAACCATGGTGTTGAGAGATTACAATGAGACTATTAAATGAGGGCCATAATAGTGTCACTGAACTATCTAAATTCACTGATGTCATGTCACCAAACGTATTGATGATAGGGCAGGACAGGTGATTAAGCTGAGGGGTACATTGCTTTAACCCTGAAAGGTTCAACCGTGGTTCTCGACTCCTCGGTTAAAACTTCCACTCCTAGCGATGTGGGTCAAATCCCCCTCCGTCATGCTACCAGCTAGTCGTGCTCAGAACACAGGGTTACGAATTCCTGTGATCACCGTTATGTAGTAAGGCTGTCAGCCGTCGCCTTCATCACCCGACACACAAACAGGCACTATTAACTAAAGCCAATACTTCAAATTCACACCATAATACCCTCCCTTGAAACTGTAGTCCTTACGATCTACTCTTGACATCAGACTCCAAAAGCAGACCTCACTTTGTGTACATGTCATTGCATGTCATTGGTCAATCAGTCATTCTTCACTCCTGTTCTTCAAACACTGTCCCATCTGTTTCTCTAAATAGCACCCCCAATAAATAGCTGCCTGCAGGACAGCTCAGTGGGTCTTTTAAAACAGACAGTGATAGGAGATAAGGAAGGGACAGGATGTCCACACCTGGCCCTAAAGCTCTCTATCTTAAAACTATTTAGGGTGAGAAGGGATTTTAGCTCTCTCCCCCTCTTTCCCTAAAAGCACATTCCGTCAGAGCATGCTAAAATTGTCATTGCAATTCCTCACACGTAGCTCTGTATGTATTTACTCATTTAACTATCACTTTTAGAATGGCTTCTACTAGCAATATTTCACCGGACATAGCTAGAACCTTCTTGAAGTAAGTCTAGTATGAAGTACATTCAATCATTCATTCACTCATTCATTACTGTCTAATAGCAAACATTTCACACCACGCAATACGCCAGGCATGTGATCGTCTCATCGAAACCTCCTGGCTCCCCTTACCCCAAACTCAGGCTTTGACGGCAGGGCGAACTAAGTTCCTCCCGACACTGGATGTGTACCCAGCCGTTCCCACCACCAAAATAAGAAAATTTGGTAGAAGACTGCGTCTAATACCACTATGCCTATTTCAATGAGTCGATTCCATGCCTGTAAACTCTGTGACACAATCTCACACACCCACACACACACACACACACATGCATGGGAATAGTTACCCCATCACCCACACACTCATTTGCATACAACCAACCCCATACTGAGTTCACCCTAAGCAACTGTTTTTGTCCCAGAATCAAATTACTCACGCAGAACTATATATAAATTTTACTAATAAGAACTGTATTTTTAACAATCCCTAATTAACCTATACCTAACTTTTACCTAAATGTAACCATTTCCAATTTGAGATGCATTTGTCATTTACCTTCTAAATTGTATTCGGACCCCCAAATTGAACCCACATTCTTTAAACCTTAATTGTCCCCAATCTCTGAGTTTTTGAGCACAAGACAACAAAATAGACTGAGCTGTTGTCTCCGTCAAAATTTAAATGAACCTCCCTACTGTAATATCTATATTATTTATTTAAGAAAAAAGTCAATCCACCTTTAAACAGTCACTGATCAAAAATGAGGTAACACCCTATCATTATAGCTACTATGTTCACCCGGGCCTAACCCCACACCATATTCCTACAGTGAAGTTAATAGACTCGCTATCGTGGTTACTATATGCCCAATGGTTACTCTTAGCCCCACATTTTAACACAGAAAATGTCCATAAATGCACTTTAAATAATTTCTCAAATATCATTTCACACTCCTTTATATGTGTACACTCTAATGTACATGAATAGCCATATTATAGTTCCCTTATCTAATTTAGTTCATGCATCCAGTTTATTTGTTAACCTCCTATTAATTTCGTTTATTTATCTAGTTTGTTCATAAATGTATTAACCTATTACTAACCTCTCCCCCCTGAGCCATGACCCATCATGGCTCATGACAAGAATCTGATCACCACAGAAAACAGTGCTACGCCATCCATAACATCACTCTCAGTACAGCCATTCAGCCAGTAGAACAAACCAACCGACACACGCATCCATCACGCACCCACGCACAGGCACAGGCACGCACTACACACATTGAGTACAGTCATACATACTCATCACGCACTCATCAGACGCACCCACGCAAGGCACAGGCACGCACGCACCATAAACAACCATCCACAAGTACACACGTACAGTACAGTCACACCGTCGCACGCATATCACAGACGTACCACGCACTCAAGGCACATGCACGCACGCATGCACAACAAACCCATAGGCTTTGTCAAGCCAAAGATAAACTGTCACTCAAAGTCCCCAAAGAAAATAAAACAGCGCCGAAAGAGCGCACACCCACACGCACACGCGCACGCACGCAGCGGGCGTAAGGGAACAACTTTAACAAGAGCTGCTGACAGAAAACCAGCCCAAGTTTAGAAACAACGCTTCTAGTTCAAGCATTCTACATCCCCACATCCCCTGTAACTGGGAAAGTGAAAAATAAAAAGCACAAACAGTCCGCATCACATACCGGAAGTCTGAAGAGAGTCTAAAAAGAAACAAGACACCCCCCCCTCGACCGGGAAAAAACAGCACGGCCAGAAAAACCGCAAAGGCCTCCTGGGTAAAAACATGGCCGCGACCAAACAATAATAACAAGATCTCAACAAGTCGTCGTGAATCCTGCTACCGATGACAAACATATCGAAAACGAATCAGCACGTCCCCCACATCACAGACATCACAGGGAACGCAACCACAACGCAAACGAAAAACAATATTAAAGTTTAAACACTTCAGAAAACAGGGGGGGTTCCCCCGGAGAAACCCCCCGCCACCATACGGTCCCATAACGAACCACAGACAAAAATAAGAGATCTCACCCTATCTAAACATCAACGCACAACGTGTTCTCCCACAAAACCACCGCGCACGGAGAAAACAGCACAGGCACAAAACAGGAACCACAATTAATCTAATAAAAATAATCCCCATATGCCCGCACATATCCCCAGCAGCAATGCAAGAAAAAACACGCACACGTCGAAGTGCGCGCACATATGCATCGTATATATATATACGTCACAAAATCCCTGTTTTGCAATACGCACGCCGGCTCGTCTTACTGGGCCTTGCGTAGTCCGACAATAATCTCAGAAGAATAATATTAATAAATATTAATATTAATAATCCAAAAGCAGACTACTATTCCATACACCCAGCAACGTAGGGCCCAGTTATCCTACTAAACACCTTCGGCTTGCCCTCAGGAACGCACAAAACCGTCCAAATATTGTGCACTTCCATTTAAAATGAGAGCAGCCACGCAAACAGCAAGTGGACATGAAAGACAATCGCACACCAGGCGCGCCTCCCGGTCTCCCCGAAAAACGCGTCCAGTTTGCAACTGCCTTAACCTATAAGGGATATCAGAATCCACGCTTCTAATCGAAGCAGAAGGCAATAATTACATAGATTTAAAAAACCTACATCCTCTGCACATTGGCCAGGAATGCTTCATGACAGCCATCACTTGACGACGGACTATCAAGAAGTAGGAAAGTACTTAATTGTCGTAAAAAAATGCGAGATAAAGGGATAAAGACAAGTTTATGACTAGCTCGCCTGGCGTTTACAGAAAAAATAAAACAATGGTGAATGAAAACACGCGTTGCCACTGAGCAGACGACCCCCCTCTTCACCCCAACTCACCTCGATCACCCCATCACCGCCACGACACAGAGCCACAAAAGTGACCCCCAGCAGGTCGCAGGTCCGTTCAGCGTGGCATAGAAACTACACCATCTTCCTCCAGTCCATTGGGCGCCATTTATGATGTATATTTAGCACCAAGTTACCCAAATTGTGTCGTTAGCAGTGATGGTCGTCGAAGGAAGAAAGGAGAAGACCAGCAGGTTGTCGTCACATTCTGATCAGCTTTATTGAACAGAATAACTCAGTACAAGGCTTTCCACGGGCGGAAGGCCCCGTGAAATACATGGAGTCACATCGTAGCTAATCAGTGTGGACCCTGCTAGTTTCACAGCGTCCGTAGTACTTACTAACTTCTAAGTCCCGCCTCCCTAGAAACTCCCAGGATCTTCCGGTGGAGGGGAGGGACATACACATGGCATGCAGCTCATGTGTCACTCTATAAGTTTTATACCAAATAAGACTAATTCAATATCTATACTATATATGAAGTATGCCGAACACATGTAATGAAATTGTTCAAACTATATTGTTAACCAGTCTAAATGACTAAGCACAAATACACAGTGTAGATTCATGTCAATTCTGGAGCAGAGAAGAAGCAGAGAGCTTGGAGCTCCCTGCACACATACACAGCTGTTGGTTAGCAGTTTGAGATGTTACCAAGATTAGAAGCAGCACCCAGACCCCTGGGGTGCCTGGCCGCATTCTTAACAAAAGGCTTTGTTTTTACGGACTAGCTGTAAATAACTCTAAAGCAGTTGGCACACACACACACACAGAGTATTGCATGTCTTAACTTAGTTCTGTGTCCTGTGCACACTGACACTGTGTGTCAACTGTCTATTAAAATATCAACTGATTGATATATACGTGTCCATGTCTATAAAATATCCATCAGTAGTAAGGAAACACCGTATCAGATATAACAATTAACAAGCTGACTGCAAGCCCCGTCAGCCAGACAGGGCAGCAACAGGCCACCCTGTACTGAAGAGCTTTGTACCTCAGAAACACCACAGGGTGAACCACCGCTATGTAACGCTCCACACAGATACAACACTGGAACGATGGGATGGAGAATAAGAAAAACAAAACAAAAGCAAATCTATTAGCCATGTCCAAAATTAAGTTGTATGTGAAGAGCCAGGCAAAGTACAAGACATCGGTCAAGGTAGAGATGATCACAGATACGATCAGGTTGAGATAGAAGAACTCGGAGGCGATCGTCCCACCAGCTCCACTCAGTATCAGCCACAGAACGTAGCTGTTGATGGGCAGACCCAGGATGAGCTTGATGGAGTTGATAGTAATCTGTAGGGCCAGACCGGTGTTGTCATCTGATGAAAAAGAGGGGATGGAGGAGTTGGTGCCATTCGCCAGTGTGTCGTTCATTCTAAGGCTCTGTGTGTATCCTCGTAACCGATACAGAAGATGGATTTGAACACAGTTGACCTGATATAACAATGACACAAGTTAACATTTCAACAACTCTTCTCAATGTTCTTCTGAAAACAACTATTCAAATGAACAGTGAACACCAGTGTAAATTATTTTGATTTAGTCTTAGTCTTTTGAAAACACACATTTAGTCTTTAGTCCCATTTAGTCTTCTGAAAGTATTTGTTGTTAATCTAGTCTAGTCTTAGTTGTTTATTATTAGTAAAATACATATAGGTTTGAATATGTAATACAGACACAGATTTATAGTTTTAATATGAAACATGTCTCATTTTATTTTTAGTGCCAAATGACACAATGAAGAAACATATTTATTTTTCAGTCATTTGATACTTTAAATAAAACGAGACATGTTTCATGTACATGACCTTGATCTTATGGCCTGCTCTCCTGAAAAGGTACGGTATATACAGTGCAGACTGCAGATATGACATCATTCAAGGCAAGCTGATCTACAATTTTCTTTAAAAATAGATCCACGGAACACATAACTCTTAAGTCTGAACAAGTGAACAAGTTATCGTCTTCTACTGTCTGTACAAAATCAAAAAGATAAAGTGCAATTCTCAAAAGAATCAACAAAACATCTTGGCTGTAATATTGCCATTGCACACAATCACAGTCACATATTATGAATGATTAAAATAAAAACAGATGAATTAAAGGTATTTCATAAACAGGTCATATTATAGACAGTGGGTATTATAAATCTTCCATTGTAAGAATAATCGAAATGAATGAATAAACAATTGTTCATGAACAGGTCATAATATTTAGACCCCCCCCAAGAGAATCCTATTCGAACTGGGGCCTGTTCCACGAAACTTAGATTAGAGATTAAGCCGGGATTTAACAGATATCCTGTTTAATATATCCTGGATCAGCGATTAACCGGTTTCATGAAAACTGGTTAATCTTGCCAGATTAATTTAACCAGTTAACCTGGATATGTTGAGGCTTGATTCGGTTTCATGAAAGTGATGCTACATTAGTTACCATGGAAACTAATGCTTTGGATTTAGCCTGCTCCGGACCAGGCTAACAGCCAGGTTTAACCTAATCCTGATGTCTTTACTGTTCATTAAGCAGTCAAACTAATCACAAACCAATGAGGTTTTCCACACTTATTCAATTATTATGGGTTTATGTTGCCTTATCGGTCTGCATTATAGGACTAATTTAAGCACTATATAAAATCAAAGAACCAAAATATATAGGCTGCACAACATCATGACAGCTTGTGAGCTTGTAGATCAGCTGCTTTTGGTGAATGTTCCCCAGAATAGGTTTGCTGTCGTACAAGTGCACGATTAAGAAGAATTATATTATGTTTATATTATATATTATTATTATATTATTAAGAATTATATTATTAAGAATTATATTATATTATATTATATTATATTATATTATATTATATTATATTATATTATATTATATTATATTATATTATATTATATTATATTATATTATACATTATTTTTTTTTGTAAAAGTGAAAACCACTAAATATTACCATTACTCATTGTTTTACAACATATTACCATTGTAATGTTTCAACCACTATTGAACCCATGACCCACAGTTCACCGGTCTGGCCCCTGTCTGGACAACAACCCCCTTCCCCAAAGGTAGCTCCCTCAGAGGAGGGAGTTATGGCCAAATATCACAATGCGACAATATCATTATGCTTACAATATTAAGAATTCTGTTTTAAGTTAATAGTAGTGGTAAAATGTAAACTATATTTTTGGGGTAGTTAATCATTCAGTCTATCCACTATTGAGAGTATGTTCTCTCTTTAATTACAGCAGCAGTATTTATTTTAGAAGCTTAAGTCCTTGTATCAGTAAGTCTTGAATAGATTAGTAAAGATACTGAGATATACAGAAGGGGGCAGTAATGCAACTATTAAGGATGCAAACTGCCATAATACCCCATGAAAGGGGTTCGCTGAAGTGTGGGCTTAGGAAGGAGGCCTGGTTAGCTAATTATGACCAATATCCATTGATATTTAAAAATGATACAAAATACAATTTTGGGCAACCATGTATTGACTGCGGCATGGCTACACATATATACACCGATGTAGTCTTGGGGAACCAAGAAATTGAAATTAACATTATGCCAATGTGTACCAATGCAACACCCCCCCCCCCCCCCCCTCAAACCGGTTCCTCTTGAGTGAGTAAGAGAAACAAAGCAACAGGGGGAGGGTGACATCCCTCTTGGCACCAACTCACTGGTTCACCACACACACCAGTTTGGTGTTTACACTGCAACACATGTTGTCCTGACAAGCAGTCAGGACAACATCAACCTCTCAGCGACCCCTTTGCAGGGAGAAGGGGACTTTGAAGTGCTTAAGCAGGAGATGAGAAGAGATAGGCTGGCACGCAACAAACCGCTTCGACCAAGGAACAGACTCTGCGCCTGCCTTAAACGATTCTGGGCTGCAAACACTCACGCAACGCTATAAATGAATGTGTAGGACATCTGTCCTCAAATATTATTATTACTGTTGCTCCTCTTTGTTTTATCCATGTTCTAACCACTGCGTTGTGACCAGTGTGAACATGTCCGTCAAATGAGAGGAAATGTGTGTGCGTTGGTGCGCGCGTGTGTGTGTGTGTGTATGCGTGCGCACGTGTGTATACTAACACTTGAAGGATCGCAAAGCAGGAGATGTAGAGATGGTCAGGCGATAATAATGAATAATAGACATGCACAGGAAGGGCCTGGGCGTCGTAAAAGCTGGAAAAGCAATTCTGTTAAATCCCCCAACTAAAACTGGTTCAAACTACATTTGGAGTAAGACAAAAGAAAACGCTGAATTTGTAAATTGAACGGAGCTATAGTTGAAATTGTTGCTTGAGTAAGACTGGACTTTATAACGTTTGCCCTTGGCTATTTTGCACAACTCATGTGCGAATTAGCCAGGAGTAACCACCACAGTCTACCAAATAATAACTTTTCAACGCGCATGGTTAAGTCCTTATGGCTCATGTCCAAACTGAATTAACCATGACGCGCCCGCTCTGCTATGTTTTTATTTGAATGTATGACTATATACCGACCAGGTGCAAGTATTTTGTATCCAGTATTTTGATAATAAATATCTCATTTTGCTGGTACAATCTAAACAAACCTCCAGACTATTCTTTGATTCTGTCTGTGTGCATTTGATTTGTTTTACATTGAGGGGAACTGTAACACATTATTTATCTACCGGTTTCAAGAACTCACGTCTTCAGATAGACGTTTTTATGATAAGATACACAGTATGTACATAGTTTCAAATCACTTCATTCCGAGTGGAAACTATATATATATTGGCAGGCTAATTGACATAATCATAATCAGCCTAATAATTACTACACCGACACCGACTTTTGTCATCAGGGGTGTCAATATAGCTGGGGGGTGGAGCCGAGGGAAAGTTCAGAGTTCTCCCAACCGGAATAAACAGTGAAGTGTTGGGTTTTCAAACACAGATGCTTTAAATACTACTAATTTAAAAGTAGGCGTCATGGCTTGCCAGATCACAGGCACAGATCCTTGTTGCCACTCGACAAGGAACGCTACTTTAGAAAATGAAACAAGCTAGAGGCCGATTGGAATGTTTTCCTTGACTGCATGGGCATGATCCAGCACAACACAATGGACTGATATATTCGCATGGTAAGAGACACTTTTCTATAGATATGATCACTGAAACTTTTTATAGAACATGTTTTAGTGAATTCCAAGTAGACTACCGACACCATTCGTTTCGACCGCACACCGATGGCTCCGTTCCAAGTTCCAACTGTCTCTAAACTACTTAGAATTCACTACAATGTGTTCTATAAACATTATTGATGACTTAATGGCTGTTGGTTTTTGATATTACGTTAAGTTTAATTAATTGTCTCTACCAGGCGAGTAAACACTGCGCCGCGGTAACACAATGTTTTGTAACATGGAGGGAGAGGGAGATCGATGTCCGATTTCAGTGGTGGTTATGCTTGTGTGACAGAGCAGCCTCTGTCAGAGTAATGTTGTTCAACAATACACATTCATTGTATTGTTTCTGTATTGTATTTGTAACAAGTTGATTCTCAGTCCCACAGAAGGTGCACACTCTGCTGTGACATGTGAATCTAATATACTTGTGTTTATCTATGCAGATGCTGTAATTGGGACGCTGCCTTGATTGCCTGAAGAGCTGTGATTGATTGCTTTAGGGGGAGCGTCTTGTGTGTTACTAAATGCGTTGTGATTTGCTGACTGCTTAGCCAGGGGTGGAGTCAGGAGTCTATATAAAGGGGAAATGGCTCAGTAGAGAGTGGGCTGCCATGGGGAGAGGCTGACTCCAGTACCTCTCTGTTAAGTTGTTATGTTATGTTCTTTGAGTTCTTTATTTCACTTATGTTGTCCAGGCCTGGATTTAATTAAAGTTATCTTTCACCTGCACGTCTGCCTCATGTCCTATGTCATTTTTATGGTTTTATTACTGACAAACAGCCGATCTACGATCCCACTTGGTAACAATTGGTGGCAGTGGTGGGATTTGTAAAGCCTCCCAGGAGGAATTGTCAGTGGAAAACCTAAAATGGCTGGACGAGGGCACGGTAGCAAACAATTAAGACCTACCCGGAAAAACCCAGGGCTAATGGCAGAAGAGCCTGAGGAGGAGCTTGAGGAGCTAGAGGAGGAGCTGGTGGTTGAGGCGAGTGGGGGAGGGGCCACGGCATCAGATGGATCCCAATTAGCGGCGGACCAGCAGCTGGTGCTACACCCAGATCCTTCAGTAAAGCCAAAGGGGCCACCTGAGAAAAACCTTCCAACTAAGTTAAGTACTCCTACTTCACAAGAGGGCCTTCCTTTTGGGCAACAATTTATGAATGAAATGAGAGAATTCATGTATAGGCAACAAAGAAATGAGAAAAAGTTGTTTGATGGGCTTGAAGATCTGAAATTTGTTGTTTATCACAAACCCAAACAGGAACGGGGGACTGATGACCCAGCTGGTCACCAGAGTCCCTATGATCTGCCCACTGCAGCTCAACAACACCAGCAGCCCAGCCGATGGACAACGCCGACACATGCTCAACCGGAGCAGCAGCCCATCCGCCGGTACGACGGGGCCCGGATTCCAGAATTCAGTGAAGGAGAAGACGTGGAAAGCTTCTTCATCCGCTTCGAGCGCATCGCCCGGACATGGGGGTGGAATCATGACGAGTGGGCTGCTCGTGTCGTCACCCTTCTCACCGGTAAAGCGTTGGAGGCCTATGCCAGCATGGACGAGCAGCGTTCTCACCTCTATTCCGACATCAAAGCTGCTGTCCTTGCCAAGTACAATGTGACCGAAGAGACCTACCGCCAACGTTTCAGATCTACTAGTACACCAGCAGGAGAGTCGACCAGGGAGACCTACAACAGGTTGAAGGGACTCTATAGGAGGTGGATGCGACCAGAGATCAAGACGAAGGAGCAGATGGCCGAGGCATTGATCCTAGAACAGTACCTGCGTGTTCTCCGCCAAGATGTCCGAACATGGGTAAAAGAGCATCAACCACAGACGGGAGAGGAGGCGGCAAAGCTGGCCGAGCGGTATATGGCTGTACATCCGGAGCCACCTCGTGAGCCACATCGTGAGCCTTCCCGGCCCTACAAGGTGACTGTGGGTCAAGTTAAATCAGAGGGTGTTAAAGGTGATGCGGTTCTACCCAAGCATGATACAGGGGGCGGGGCAAGGTCTAAAAATGGGGCATTTGTCTGTTTCTATTGTCATCAACCAGGGCACAAAGCAGCGTTGTGTCCGCTGAAGAAACCTAAAGAGGTAAATTTGTGCTATGTTCCTAGACCAGAAATTCAACCCACTATGCAAATTGCTAGGCCCAAATCTATATATGCAACCTCAGTTCTTGTTAATGGGCAGGTTGCTAATGCACTGTTGGATACCGGTAGCTCCCAGACACTGGTGAAGGCAAAGTTTGTAAATAACGAGTCTTTAAACTTTGATAACCTAGTAGGTTTGGGGTGTGTTCATGGGGAAGAACAAATGTATCCTACTGCTGTTGTGAATATTGGGGTGGAGGGCCAAGCATACATGATGATGGTGGGGGTGGTTGATCAACTGGCTTATGATGTCATTTTGGGGGAGGATCTACCAATTCTAACTAACCTTGTTCAGGCTGTGTCAAAGTCATGTGCTGTGGTTACTAGGTCTCAGGCCAAGGGTTTGCAACCCCTTCCTGATATACATCAAAGTATGTTTGAAGGTGGTACAAAGGTTAGGAAGGATAAAAAGCAGCGCCGCCAAGCCAAGCATGTGGGGAAGGCCAGGGTGCAGGATCCAGTCCCGGTTGCTCCAGATCCTGACGCCACTCTGCTGGACCCACAGTGGCAAGTCCCTGACAACTTTAAAGAGCTACAGAGAGCAGATCCTTTGCTTCAACCTTTGTTTGGTAAGGTATGTGAAGTAAATGGTGAACCTGTTAAAGCAGCTAATCTCATTGGTGATAAATACATTCTCAAAAATGACCTGTTGTACAATGCAAACAGTGAGGTACCTAGGTTGGTTGTTCCTAAATTGTTCCATCAGTTAATTCTAAATTTGGGACACCACGTTCCATGGGCGGGACATCTAGGCCAACAGAAAAGCTATGACAGAATCAGTCGCAGGTTCTATTGGCCTAGACTTTACCAGGATGTTCAGGAGTACTGTAGGACGTGCAGAGTGTCAAAAAGTAGCTCCAATCCGGAAATCAGATCGAGGACCGTTGCAGCCTTTACCAATAATTGGCACACCATTTGAGCGTATTGGTATGGACATAATTGGTCCACTGGTGAAAAGCAGTTCTGGGCATCGATTCGCTCTCGTAATCTGTGATTATGCAACAAGATACCCAGAAGTCTATCCATTACGCTCTATCCAAGTCAAACACATAGTCCGGTGTCTAATTGATCTGATTTCCAGAGTGGGTGTTCCGGTGGAAATTTTAAGTGATCAGGGTGCCAACTTCATGTCAAAGCTGATGAAAACATTGTACAAGCAGCTTGGCATCAAGGGCATTAGAACTACACCTTATCATCCTGAAACTGATGGGTTGGTTGAACGCTTTAATGGTACACTCAAAAGCATGCTGAAAAGGTTTGTGGATGATACGGGTAGGGATTGGGATAAATGGATTCCATTCCTGCTTTTTGCATACAGAGAGGTTCCTCAAGCCTCAACTGGTTTTTCACCTTTTGAGTTGGTTTATGGCAGGCAGGTTAGGGGGCCCCTGGACGTACTCAAGGACGGTTGGGTGGCTGGAGAGCCAGCCCAGTGCAGCGTTGCCTCTTACATCCTCCAGATGCGAGACAAGCTGGACAAGATGAGAGACATGGCCCAAGAACACCTGAGAGAGGCCCAAACCAAGCAAAAGGTGTGGTATGACAAACATGCCAGAGAGAGAGAACTGAAACCTGGGCAGAAGGTATTGTTATTGCTCCCATCCGGTACATCTAAGTTACTTGCTAAATGGCAGGGCCCTTATGTTGTGTCTAGAAAAGTTGGACCAGTAACTTATGAAATCCTGTGCCCTGAAAGGAGACGCCAGAAGCAGATTCTGCATGTTAACCTGCTGAGAGAATTCAAGGAGAGGGCTGTGGCCCCAGCTGCAAAACCAGTGATGATGGTTCAGGTAGCAGAGGATGGAGATGATGAGAGTGACATGGAACCAGTTCGACCACAAGGGGGTGCCATCGAGCCTCCTGAACATCTGAGTGAGGAGCAAAAACAACAACTGGCCCAGGTACAGAAGTCATTCATTCCCCTCTTCCAGGAGACACCAGGTCTCACAGACGTTATCAGCCACGACATCATTCTGAAGGTCCCTACACCAATCCGGCAGAGGCCCTACCGGGTTCCTGAGAGAATGGTGGAGTCATTGAGGAATGAAGTAGCGACCATGTTGAAGATGGGTGTAATAGAGCCTTCAAAAAGCGAGTGGTCAAGTCCTGTTCTTTTGGTGCCTAAGAAAGATGGAAGTGTTCGATTCTGCACAGATTTTCGTAAGTTGAACAGTGTTAGCTGTTTTGACTCTTATCCGATGCCTAGAATCGATGAACTGCTCGAACGGTTAGGCAAAGCCAAATACATGACCACATTAGACCTTTGTAAGGGTTACTGGCAAATTCCACTCACTACTGCTTGTACATTACATTTACATTACAGTCATTTAGCAGACGCTTTTATCCAAAGCGACTTACAATAAGTGTATTCAACATAGGTAGGGAACAAAAACTACTAATCACCAGAAGTCTTTAGTGCATTTTCTGCAAAAACAAGCAACCAAGAGTATACCTAGCGCTAAGGTAAAAGTGCAATATATCAGCTACCTATTTCCTTAAACAGATGAGACAAAATAGCTAAATCAAATGAGCATGAGCTAAAACAATTAAGTGTATCGACTAAACAAGATCCAATAAACAATACAACAATAGAAAACAAGCGTTCGTACAACTAGTTAACAACAAGTAGGTCAGGCAGAGAGGAAGGGTAGTGTTTCCTGAAGAGGTGGGTTTTCAACCTGCGGCGAAATATGGGCAGTGACTCTGCTGTCCTAACATCAGTGGGGAGTTCATTCCACCACTGTGGGGCCAGAACAGAAAAGAGTCGTGACCGTGTGGATCGGCCAGAAGGACCCTTGAGTGACGAGGCAATCAGTCGCCCCGAGGTGGCAGACCGAAGTGGTCGGGCAGGGGTGTAGGCATCGACCATAGCCCGGAGGTAGGAAGGAGCTGTTCCTTTCACTGCCCTATAGGCTAACACCAGGGTTTTGAACTGGATGCGGGCCGCTACGGGGAGCCAGTGTAGAGAACGGAGAAGGATGGTTGTGTGGGAGAACTTGGGGCGGTTGAACACCAGACGAGCCGCAGCTTTCTGAACAAGCTCCAGAGGTCTGATGGCAGATGCCGGAGCACCAGCAAGGAGGGAGTTGCAGTAGTCCAGGCGGGAGATGACGAGAGCCTGGATGAGCACCTGGGCTGCCTTCTCCGTAGACCTTATACCGCCTTTCGTGCACCTACTGGTTTGTATCAGTACACAGTGATGCCGTTTGGTCTTCACGGGGCACCTGCTACATTTCAGAGGCTCATGGACAATGTTCTAGCTGATTGTGGACAATATTCAGCATCATATCTTGACGATTGTGTCATTTTCAGTGAGTCATGGCAGGAGCATCTCCAGCACCTTGAGCAGGTCCTCCAGAGGCTTCAGAAGGCGGGGTTAACCCTCAACCAAAATAAATGCTCATGGGCACAGGAGGAGGTAACATACCTGGGGTACCGCATTGGGCATGGCCAGATCAAGCCGCTGGTGGAGAAGTTGGAGACCATTCGAGGGATACCCAGACCGCAAACCAAGAGGCAAGTACGGTCATTCCTTGGTCTAATTGGCTGGTGACAGAAGATTCGTGCCTCATTTTGCCACAATAGCTACGCCGATAACTAATCTCACTAAGAAGACTGTTTCGTCCCACCTTCCGTGGACTGACGAATGTGAAGAGGCCTTTAGAAAGTTAAAGGAACTATTATGTCAAGATCCTGTTCTGAAGAGTCCTGATTTCAATGACACGTTTCTTGTACAAGTGGATGCCTCTGATGTTGGCTTAGGTGCGGTTCTAGCCCAAGGAGAGCCTGGAGAAGAGAGGCCCATTCTGTTCCTGAGCAGAAAGCTGTTTGACAGAGAAAGGAAGTACTCTACTATTGAGAAGGAGGGACTCGCCATAAAGTGGGCAGTGGATTCTCTTAGGTATTATCTGCTCGGACGGGAGTTCACTCTTCAAACAGACCATCGAGCCCTGAAGTGGATGCACTCAATGCAGAGTTAAAACTCCAGAATATTGCGCTGGTGTCTGGCTCTTCAGCCATACCGCTTTACAATTGAGTACTGTCCAGGGGGTCGGAACATCATAGCTGACTATCTGTCACGTTTACCAGGTATGCACAACCCAGAAGGAGAGGGGGTAAGAAATGTGACAGAGCAGCCTCTGTCAGAGTAATGTTGTTCAACAATACACATTCATTGTATTGTTTCTGTATTGTATTTGTAACAAGTTGATTCTCAGTCCCACAGAAGGTGCACACTCTGCTGTGACATGTGAATCTAATATACTTGTGTTTATCTATGCAGATGCTGTAATTGGGACGCTGCCTTGATTGCCTGAAGAGCTGTGATTGATTGCTTTAGGGGGAGCGTCTTGTGTTTTACTAAATGCGTTGTGATTTGCTGACTGCTTAGCCAGGGGTGGAGTCAGGAGTCTATATAAAGGGGAAATGGCTCAGTAGAGAGTGGGCTGCCATGGGGAGAGGCTGACTCCAGTACCTCTCTGTTAAGTTGTTATGTTATGTTCTTTGAGTTCTTTATTTCACTTATGTTGTCCAGGCCTGGATTTAATTAAACTTATCTTTCACCTGCACGTCTGCCTCATGTCCTATGTCATTTTTATGGTTTTATTACTGACAAACAGCCGATCTACGATCCCACTTGGTAACAGCTTGTGCAACTTGACGCTGCAATAAAGTATAATTAGATAAGGATACTCTGACTATAAACCACTTGAACCCCAGGACCCCAGCATAAACAAAAGATCTACAAACAACGCGTCGCAACACGCTGTGAGCTCATGGTAGCCCTGGCCTGGACTGAAGTGTTTTACGCACATTCTCCATTTACACTCCTTACGGCGGCTTACGCCTACACAAATGTTCCGATTACAAATATAAAGTGCTCACCCCAGGACCATAGATGTTTAATCAGTTTATGGCCATGCGCCCCTATCGGTTGGTGCATTATAACTCTGATTAAATGGTCACCGATCGGATTATAACGCTTTTTATTGAACAATGCGGAAGACACGGGTACTATTACCCACCCGACGAGGATTGTAACATCCGTGGCTCTGGGGCGAGCACTTTATATTTGAAATCTGAACATGTATGTAGACGTTAACGTTCTAAATGGGAAAAGTGCATAAAACAGGTTGAAGTTCCGCTATGACAGACGAGCGCCATGTGAACCATGGCTAAATCGTCTCGTATACGTAATAATAAGTCAACTTTCCGAGGGCGAGTGTTCCAGATGTCTTTCTGATGGATTTTTCTTGGCTGTCAATATTTCTATCATCCAACACATCGCTCTGAACGTGATCCAAAGGATCATACGCTATTATAACTCTATGGGGAAGACCATTTTGTTTACCCCGGGCTAAAACCGGATGTGACGTTTGTGGGTGTTCCTGTCTACGATCGTGTCAATGTATACTATTCTATGCTATACATATGTAGGCTACTATGAAGTGCTAAGACTACATACAATGCAATTCTAGTGCTGTCTACATAACATGCTATAAGTATGGATCAGATGCTATCCAAGTCTACAAAAGTGCTATCTAAGGGGGTAGGGTGGAAAGGTGGGTTTTCAGACTATGGCGGAAGATTGGGAGTGATGCTGCAGATGCTGCAATGGGAAGCGCATTCCATAGTTTTGGAGCCAGAAGGGAGAAGAGTTTGGGACGTGTGGAGCGTTGTCCCGGCGTTTTTAGTGATGGTACTGCAGCTTCCCTGCGTTGGCTTAGCTTTGTACCTGAGAAACACCACAGGGTGAACCACCGCTATGTAACGCTCCACACAGATAAAACACTGGAATGATGGAACGGAATGGAAGGGAAGTAATGCGAAAAAACCCTGAACAAAATGAATGTGCATGTGAAGAGCCATGCAAAGTAAAAGACAGCGGCCAGGGAAGAGATGGTCACAGATACGATCAGGTTGAGATAGAAGAACTCGGAGGCGATCGTCCCACCAGCTCCACTCAGTATCAGCCACAGAACGTAGCTGTTGATGGGGATACCTAACCTGACTCCGCCAGATGGGGCAGCAGAGAGTACCCAGTGTACTCTCTGTTGCCCCATCTGGCGGAGTCAGGTTAGGGGAGACCCAGGATGAGCTTGATGGAGTTAATAGCAGTGGTATAAAGACGCCATATCATGGATGGACACTGAATCTTATATGATATTGTTTATTAATCTTCTCACATTGTTTATTACGCAGACATGGAGAGCCCTGTGACTGAACAAACACTCTATTACAATGAGTATATCAGAATATAGAGCTTTAACCGCTTAACAAACAAACACACAATAGTCCCATGCTTAACACAGAGCCTAAAGTGATTTCACTTATACACCCATACAGGGCGCCACACCTGCTACATACTGTACATATGTCACTGATCATGTGCAGCAAATTATGTACAAATATAACCAAGTTCCCTAGTTGATTCATACAATGGGAAGCTCCAAGCAATGTCTCTCTTCACAGACAACTCCAGCCATGACAATAATTCCACAGTATTCGCATATATCCAATGGGTTACAGTAGCCCAAACATTTAGACTCTCGTAGAGGTTTTTTTTCCGATTCTGACGAATCTCTCTACGAGAGTCTAAAAGACTAGTCCCTTAAAAAAATTCTTGTGTTTACGTTTGTGCCTCAAAATCACTCTTACCTTGTACAAATGCAAAATCTAAAATCTAAATAGTTTTGCCCCACATGTCCGGCGGGTGTTCGGAAAACAATTACACCCGTAGGTACCGTAGTTTTCAATACAAAAAATATTTTAATCCACTCCGTCCATACTCTGTCTCGGAATCTGGCGGCCATCTTGGTTTTCTCTCCATTTTAAATGCGCAACAGAACCCTGGCCACTAGGGGCGCGGCCAATGTTCTGTTGCGCATTTACAATGGAGGAGTATGGACGGAGTGGATTAAAATAATTGTTTTATTGAAAACTACGGTCCCTACGGGTGTAATTGTTTTCCGAACACCCGCCGGATTTTAGATTTTGCATTTGTACAAGGTAAGAGTGATTTTGAGGCACAAACGTAAACACAAGACTTTTTTTAAGGGACTAGTCTTTTAAACTCTCGTAGAGAGATTCGTCAGAATCGAAAAAAACATCTACGAGAGTCTAAATGTTTGGGCTAGGGTTTGTTGTTGTAGTTTGTTGTTGTCTTCTATGTCTTCATAGTTGTTGTCAAAATGACAAACCCAAAACATCAAGGTAGAGCAGGGGACAACGACGTGAAGCACCGGACAAAGATTTATGTTCTGACAGTTAGTTTGTGCAAGGAGTCCAGTATTTATAGGTGGTGGGTTGATTGTAGCAGAGTTCACAGGTTTGTAATTGGCTGGGCTGATGAGAGTGGAACCAGGTGTGTAACTAGGACTGCAATGGGAAGTGGGAGTGGCTGAAGTGGAAAGACAGACACAACTGGGCAGAGGGAGAGATACAGAAAGAGGGGAATAAACAGGCAGAGGGCCAGACCATGACAATACTAAACTTACGTACAATCATGTTTGCTTGTGCATATCACATTCTACGTTGCCTGTAGATGTCCCTATCATCAGATAGGTCATTTGTTAAATAATGGCTTGACGTACTTGACCTCACCACAAAACTTAAGGGCTGTACCAGACAGAAAAAAGACTGGAAATTATACTACCGCACACCCTAAGTTGCAATGCAAGTTCATTTGTTTCGACTTTAGAAGACAGTGGTGGGTCTTCTGTACAGGACTGGTCAAGGCCTAACAACAAATTAGTATATTGTCAAATCCTCAAAGTCTCATAGCAAATTGTGTTCTATTGTTCTCATTTAATCGCTTATCTATATTTACAGTGACATTCCATTGTGTAATGTGTAGGCCATGTGTCCATAGTGTAAGGCATTATTAATTCATGACCAGGATAAGTCAGGATAAATCAGGATACGTCATTATCCGTATAATAATCATATCCTATATCCATCATTACATTGCTATTAACAACAGAGACACAATAACAGCAACAACTGTATTTGTGTAACTTTAAGTCATTGTTCAGGTTGTGTTGCTCTGAGGGAATGAGGAGCATGCGTTTAATAGGGTTCGACTGCACTTTTATTCAATGTTTTTTCAAATGCTAAATAATGAACAAACCCCACATTCTTTCCCCAGGTGAAAATGTAAACAGGCTAAATTATGATGTCTGATGCTTCATTCACTATAGACAATGCATTAAAATGCAGAGATTAAACGTGTTAATGGTCACTGGTTGTCTGGCATTGGACAGATCACCTGTTAATGATCACATTATGGATGAACTGAGACCATGTTACACCTCTTTGAGTTTCAACAGAACTACAGAAATAGGTCTATGACACAGAACTTATTATTATTATCATCCTTTGTGAGAGGTGCTGTAACTTGTAAGGGATATGTTTTGTTAAAATAGCTCTACTAATCATTGCTATATTGTTTGTTCAGTAACAGAGGTCTTCCCACGTCTCCATACCCATTTCACTAACATAATTATTACTATTTCATAATGTGAAATGTGTTAATAATAAAATTGACCAGTACTATGAAGAGAAGAAGGCCCATGGGCCAAATCTGAAATGGTAACCAGAGAATTGGCCATTTGAGATCAAGGTCAAGGTAAACTTTATTGTCCACAAGGGAAATTTGTCTTGGGCTTTCACCCCAGCTACAGCCACACATAAAACATCAATGACAAACAAAAATACATTACAGAGGAAGACACAACATTACACAATTGCACACATGATGTGGATAATCTAACCTCACACAGTTACCGCTGTTTCAGAGCCTCGTTCAACATCTTAGTTGATGCTGGTACAAACGATTTTTTAAATCTGATGTACTTCCACTTTGGTTCTTTGTATCTTCTCCCAGAGGGCAGAAGTACAAACTCGCCATTTAAAACATGGGTAACATCATTGACGATTTTTTGAGCCTGTTTTAATGTAGCCTGCTCATAAATAGACTGCAGGGAGGGGAGTTGTCTTACCCCTATGATCTTCCCTGCAGTCTGCACCAATCTGAACAATTTGGACCTCAGTTGCACTGAGAGATTACCGAACCAAACTGTGATGCCAAACCTGACCAGGCTTTCCAAGACTGCTCGATAGAACACTAACATAAATCTTTGGTCAACACCATGAACCCTGAGACGCCGAAGGAAGTGCAGTCTTTGCTGTAGTTTACTACAGAGACTGTCAACATGTGTATTCCAAGTTAGTGAGTTGTCAATACAGATCCCCAAGTATTTATATGAGGTAACCTGTGAGATGGTCGAGTCATGGATGACCACAGGCCTGTGATCACCAATACTCTTGGGGTCAAACACCATCTCCTGTGTCTTCTTAACGTTAAGAATAAGGTGGTTGTCATCACACCACAGATGCATGATCTGAGTAGGAAAGAGAGAGAATACATCTTGTGATGTCAAATATAAAATAAAAAAGGAAATAAAAAGAGACAGAAATGCCTCATAAAGTAGAAAAACTAGAAAATAAAAAAATGAATTAAAAGTAATAAAAATCACTCAATGTCAGTGTTTTCAATGAATCTGATGAAAGGAGATGAAGTTCGCACACTGGCCTTGAGCTCAACATTTTTATTTCATGGAGAAGAGGATACAACGTTTCGACCCCTTTCGGGTCTTCGTCAGGATATGTTCAATTAATCTAACATGGTTAAAATGGTGTTTGAAAATACAATGGGAAGCTTGTATATGGACGTCTGTGACTCCTTTCATATATTTGACCAATGGCTGTAGCCATAATATATAAGGTACACAATATGTATTTTGTAACACGTTTTATTTCATCCATACTTACACATGTATGTACAAAATGTGATTACGTGCTAATTTCTTCCCTGTCACAGACAATGTGTCTAATTTAAAATGTCTTGAAAATGTCCAATAAGAAAATCAACAAAAAATCATTTGGGTTTCTCTCCAGTGTGAATTCTCTGGTGGCTTTTAAGGTGTGCCATTTGAGAGAAGTGTTGTCCACAATCATCACATCCATATGGTTTCTCTCCAGTGTGAATTCTCTGGTGTGTTTTAAGATTGTCCATTCGAGAGAAGCGTTTATCACACTGATCACATCCATAGGGTTTCTCTCCAGTGTGAATTCTCTGGTGTGTTTTAAGATTTCCCATTATAGAGAAGTGTTGTCCACACTCATCACATCCATAGGGTTTCTCTCCAGTGTGAATTCTCTGGTGTGTTTTAAGATTTCCCATTATAGAGAAGTGTTGTCCACACTCATCACATCCATAGGGTTTATCTCCAGTATGAATTTTCTGGTGTGTTTTAAGGCTTGACATTTGAGAGAAGTGTTGTCCACATTGATCACATCCATAGGGGTTCTCTCCTGTGTGAATTCTCTGGTGGCGTTTAAGTCTGGACATTTCAGAGAAATGTTGTCCACACTGATCACATCCATAGGGTTTCTCTCCAGTATGAATTTTCTGGTGTGTTTTAAGGCTTGACATTTGAGAGAAGTGTTGTCCACATTGATCACATCCATAGGGTTTCTCTCCAGTGTGAATTCTCTGGTGTTTTTTAAGGTCAGACAACCGAGAGAAGTGTTGCCCACACTGATCACATCCATATGGTTTCTCTCCAGTGTGAATTCTCTGGTGTGTTTTAAGGCTGTCCATTCGAGAGAAGCGTTTACCACACTGATCACATCCATAGGGTTTCTCTCCAGTGTGAATTCTCTGGTGTTTTTTAAGGTTAGACAACTGAGAGAAGTGTTGCCCACACTGATCACATCCATATGGTTTCTCTCCAGTGTGAATTATCTGGTGTCTTTTAAGATCAGACAACTGAGAGAAGCGTTTACCACACTGATCACATCCAAAGGGTTTCTCTCCAGTGTGAATGGTCTGGTGTGTTTTAAGGCTAGACATTGTAGGGAAGCGTTTACCACACTGATGACAGCAGTGGCATTTTTGCTTAGCCAAGCTTCTTTGTTCATTCACCTCTGGTAGAACAGGGAAGCCAGACTGATGATGCAACACTGAATTGGAAACAAAGACAAAGGAAATGTTGTTTAGAGGCATTCCTGGACTTAAAATGTGACCACACGCGATGTACGGACTGCCATCGCGGGGGTGGCAACTGTTGAGGACAGCTGAAAAACTATTTTCTTTGTCCTTTTTTATTGTTCTGTCTAAAATAATCTGAAGCTATATTATTATTCATGTCATGTTAGAGCAGGTCTGAAATAAATGTCAGAGCTGATATATGAAATAAATGCTTAAACATGTCACTATGTCTAATGTTATAACCATTGGGTTAACCAATGCTAACTAGACATACGGCTTCCCTGCTAAAGTATTCAAATTCCGCTAAAATCCGCCTTTTTGTACACAATCGTTTTGGAAGATAATACTAGTCTTTTACTAACTGGCTAGCAGAGAAAGAAGTATTAACAACGTAAAAAGTGTGTTTATTTTGGTCCGCCTAAAGCTAATTCATGCTAATGTTCCAGCTGGGGGCACTGGTGACCACAACAATGGAAAATGCGGAAATGGCTTCCTATTTCCAATAGCAGAAGAAGAAGACTCGAATGAATGTAATGTAAACATTGTAACATTATGTCACCATAACGTGGTTATTATTAGTTGCTTTGGAATGTACCTGCCATGAAAATTAAGGTCATAATAACGCAGATCGCATCGATATGTAATATAGCGCGATAATGTACTTGTTTTAGCTACAGGATTGATATCAATATATTAGCTAAATGTAGTTAACGACTATCGTTGCGGGGTTGCCAGTTTCTGCGAGAGAAATAAGCAACCCGGTATATGAAAACAAGCCCAAAATAAGTTCAAATCCCGGTACCGACAACAAATAGCCGATCTATATGCATACAAACAACAAATCTTGTGTCTGGCATAAATTATTTTCAGATGGGGGTCTGCAGACAAATAATAATAATAACAGGCTAATGAAACAGGAATTAAGAGAAGAGCCAAGAGGGCACAATTTGTGCTGGGAGAGTTTGAGAGCAAACTGTCCTGTTGTCTGTTGGTTATTGTTTTTTTTGCATTCATATAGCTCTTTTATTTGTACTCATCTGGAACATTTACATAGGCCTAATTTATCTGCCACTGTTATTTTCCCTTTTTCATACTACAAAATGCCAAATAAATACAGTAGCCCATTTAAAAAAGGAGAGATAACAACATTCTCTAATTGTGTAGACTTATTGTAAATTAAGTAATGCAGATGTTTAACAATTATGTATATCTTGAGAGTGTAAAATGAAACAAAATTTACCTTTTAAGGTTTCTTTTTACACTTGATAGTTAAAGATCTAATAAGGGTCCACATGGTTACCAACTCTCCATAATAAACTACACTTTAAAAACAAGCCCAAATGATCAACTACACTTTATTTTTGTCAAATACATTTTTATTAACAGGTTATAAATTATTTTAAAATTGGTACAGTAGGCCTATGCATTATGTTTCTTTAGAAACAAGGCCAACTAATTATAATAAGCAGACATGGCAACACTGCTGGTTGACTAATGGAGGAATGAAGGGAAAACAGCGCCCCCTAAAGTCACAGATTACTGAACTAAAGCTTAGAAGTCCATTTTCTCTGCTTTGTCTTTTTTCCACTACTCCTGCAAGACATTTCTCTATAAGCCATATCTCCAAAACTGGTGGGTCAAACTGAACAACCAATATGTCAATTTGAAGCTATGATTCCCTGCTTTCATATGACATGAAAAAACGAAAATTCAAAACAATCCAATGGCAGTCCTTCGATCAAATCGTCACAAATAGCAAGACCTATAGTGTTAAGTTAATGTACCCTATTATCAATTTAGCATCCATTTATAATTCGATTCTACAATCATTTTATATTTTAGAAAATACATGACAACGGTAGTCAATGCTAAAATAAATCAAAACAAACAAATTACTAGATAAAAAGAACATCCTTATGGCATGCTGTATATCCATATAGACACAGTAAGTAACTTACAGAGGTCTTGATGATCCTTGGGTGTGTTGAGAGAGTTCATCTTCAGCTGAAGTCTGGAGTCCACAGTCAGATGTGATCAGAAAGTATAGATATCCTGGAGGAGTTGTGGAGAACAACTACAAACTCTTCTTATACTGGAGAGCCTGAGGTGGAACCACTAACTGCTTGGTGTTGATTGGCCAAAGAGTGGAACAAAACAGTCATCAGCCACCAATCTCAACCTAACAAACTGCTGCATGTGCTCCACCCCTCTCTGACTCCTCCCCCAGGTCATGCTCTATGCAACATTCTAGAAATAAACTGCTAACTGTGAGATTGCTTTGTAAGCTTCATATTTAATATATGAATCTATCTATATCCAATATAGAGTATCTGGCTATCTGGATAATATATGTATAGTCTAACAATATTGAATAAGTGGATATTAATTATAAATATAGCTGCAAGCAGCGATAAAGCGGGACCAAGATAGAAGAAGAACAATGCGCAATAAGGACAACATGCACAAATGAGACTGACGAGCTGAGTTGTCGGTACCGGGATTTGAACTCACAACCTTGTGGACCGAAGGCGGGAGCTCTACTGACTGACCTACACAGAGACAATATTGACAGTGACTATATTGTAAACAGTAAAACCATTCAGTGATTTGGTAACAAGAAGGTGTGTCCTCATTTTAGGCATGTCTTTATCCATTACTACAGTGTGTTTTCACGCACAGTTAAAGTGTGTGTGTGTGTGTGTGTGTGTGTGTGTGCGTGTGTGCCTGCCTGCCTGCCTGCCTGCCTGCCTGCCTGCGTGCGTGCGTGGCTGCGTGGCTGCATGCGTGTGTGTGTTAGGCAGACAATCGTTCATAACCATGGATTTGGATTGAAGATCATCTCTTTAGTTGTTGTGGTGTTTAACATAAGGTGGCTATTATCACACCAGTCTTTAAAGTTATTGATCTCACTGATATAGCCCACAGGGCGTTCAACAATATGTCAAATGTAATCTACTTCAATATTTCTATAGTTGAGTCATCACAAATCTTGCAGCACACAATGCATAGACTGAGTTGTCTTTACCCGGATTTGAACACACAACCTTGTGGTCCAACGGCGAGAGCTCTACCAACTGAGCTATGCAGACACAGTCAGTTGACTCATTCTAAACAGTAACATCATTCAGTATTCATATAGGTATTAGGTGCAGAAGAAGTTTCACAAAACAGCAATTTTCATTGGTTCATAAAAACTTCATTTTTTCACTTAGAAAAAATGTGCTACGATTATTTGTCCGTATAGGTCCAAAGTTCACGTGTAGAAGTTTTCGTGCATTTTGAGAAAAGATTCTGGGAGGAGTTACATTTGAACTGTTTTTCATATAATTCAAAATGGCGGGTGATCTAAAGGTCAGAGGTCAAAAATCAGAACACGAAAGTTGTTCAGCATGAGGAGACGCATATGGGTATCAAAGTGTCATTGCCAACGGTCAAACGGTTCATGAGCTATGCACGTTCAAAGTTAGCATTTTAAATTGAGCGCTATAGCGCCACCATTTGGCCAATCGTCTTGGGCTTCGCATATTCACCGTTTGGCATGGCCCTCTACCAGATTACCGCGTTTCGTGAAAACCGACTGCACCATTCAGTCAGAACTGCTATTTTTGGTTTTCCAAAATACTATTTTTGTCTTCCAAAACACAAACTGCCACCCACCGCCTAAAATGATTGCAAACAGTCTTCATAATTAGTACACAAGCCTTCACATCTTGTCTTTTACAAGTAAAATACCGCACACCCTGTACGCACACCCCGACTTTAGTCAAGTCAAGTCAATTTTATTTATATAGCACATTTAAAAACAACAGCAGTTGACCCAAAGTGCTTTCCAGAGAACAGGTAGACCGTAGTCTATCACAGTGCAATAGTAGAACAAACAAACAACATAACAACAAAAACAATGAACAACAATAAACGTCACACTGTATTAAAAGCCAGACTAAAATGGTCCAAAATCTGTGTGGAAGATTATTCCAAAGTGTATAAAGGTCCAGCTACAGACCGATCACCTTTTCTTTTCAGATTTGAAGGGGGGACTGCAATGAGTTTGAGAGTGGAGGATCTGAGTGTCCTGGTGGTAGGGGGAGCAGTTATTAGTTCAGAAATATAGGAAGGGGCAAGGCCGTTTAGGGATTTAAATACAGGACCCTCTGTAGGCGGGAGATGGCGGAGTGGACTTTAGAAGACAGTGGTATAGGGTTTCTGTACAGGACTGGTCAAGGCCTAACAACAAATTAGTATATTGTCAAATCCTCAAAGTCTCATAGCCAATTGTGCTCTATTGTTCTAATTTAATCGCTTATCTATATGTACAGTGAAATCCCATTGTGTAATTTGTAGGCCTGTGTGCAGAAACATGTGTCCATAGTGTAATAAGGCATTAATAATTCATGACCAGGATAAGTCAGGATAAATCAGGATAAGTCATTATCCTTTATACAAATCCAACTTTGTTTAGTGTGGTAATAATGCTCTCGCCGTATTTAAATTGTTTTTATTGCGGACTGCAGAGGAGACTCTATAGCGGTAGCCTACTCGGAGTCGGTGTGTGTGTTTGTGTGTGTGCTGTGCGAGTGCGTGTGTGTGCGCGCACACAGCTGCGCTGCATAATAATTAGGAGAGAGAGAGAGAGAGAGAGAGTTTAGACGCGGAGCGAGAGAGAGAATGTAAAACGTTGTTTCAAAGTCTTTATAGTTTTTACCAGATTTTAGTGTGCTTTTGTGTGTGACAGTCAGTGTTGTGTAGTAGCAGCGCAGCAGCCAAAGGAAGGAAGGAGAGGCGACAGCATTTAGGCGCGCGGTTTAGACCAGGTGAAATTCATTGCGCAAAATGTTATAATGAATCTCGGGTCCCGACGGGCTTGCAGGGCTCTAGTCCAAGTACACTACAGGAATGTAAGTCAAGGTAAGCGATTACATGCTGCTGCGCAGTGCCTGGAGTCTGGAGCCAGTGCCAACAAATGCACGAAAAAAGGCCACGAAGACAACGTGATTTGCCCCCCGTGTACCGGAAGTAGTAATCGGCCATTTCTGAGTCTGCGTCGGGACCCTAGAGTCTAGTGATAGAAACGCTAATATGCTAATCGGGAGGTCACAATATTTTTGTATATGTAAGTCAAGTTATAGGTAAGACCACTCAATTCAAAGTCCTTCATTGGCATGAGAAAACATACATACACATTGCAAAAGCAAAACGTGGAACAATAGCCTACAATCAAAACAAAATGTATGTACAATTGAAAGTCAGAATGTCCAATAAATCACTTTCTATGTACCGAGATCACTCGACATTGGCTTGTAATTGGCTGATCACCCCATAGCGAGCACCCCATTGGCTGAGAAAAGTATAGATAATGACAATAAAAGTGAGGGAAGAAAAGTGAAGATGGAAAAGCCACGAGTATGAGTCGAGTCTCGAGTCTCATAAATAATTAAATTAATAAAACCCGGAGGATTTCTTTTTTTTATATGACATAGCCTATACTGAAATACAGTTGTGATGATCTACACACCCAACGCGAAATGAAAATGCATTTCGTACATACACTTTGATACATACATTAATTTAGGCTCCTTGCGTCTATCAAATAATCAAATCAATTGTGCACTGCTGTGCATAACGAGAACGCTCAACCACAGCCAGTTTCAGGAGGAAAGGCACAACGTATACTCGCGTTGGCTTAAAGTTCCAACCTTCTCACGGTTCCATTTCCAGGACAGTTGTGAATGGCCTAAAAGTGAACCTTTTTGCATTATCCATCTTATGCGTGCAATGGTCCAAAACTATACAGCTATATTGTCGTGACACGTGACAACATAGGCTATTAAATATCTAAAACTGTAAGTTCACGGTTTACATCAATCAGCCTCTGAAACCCATAAATGGCTTATTCCATTGCGAAACGTGCCTCGGCCACCCCCCCCCCAAAAAACCTTGTTTCATGGCGTGTTGACAGCTTGCAGATCTGCTCTTTTGGGCACATAACCAATGATGCGTGACGCGCAACGGAGCATACGGTATAGGCTACAACTAAGCATTTTTGCAACCAATGTACGTGGGCATGGTGGGCAATATGGAACTTGACGTTAATGCAGTGAACATTAATTACGTAGTGTTTAACGAGGTCAGCAGCCGCAGCGCACACGAAACACAAACACCCGATGGTTCAGAAACGTTAAATGACGTTGGATAGCTGATGCGGAGCCAAACACATTTGTTTACTTTCGCCATTTTAATATTCAAATGTTATGATGAAAGCTCCACCGTGCATTAGTTTGTGCTCTCCTCGCCACTGTGGGTATGAAATCAGCTGAGCTCCACACCTGAGGTTGATTTGTGCAATTGCGCTGCGGGAAGGGAAAGGAATGGGATTGGATGTTTTGGGGGGCATTTCATTCATTAATGTAGGTCCAAAAATATGTTAATGACTCGTCAATACTGCACTAGTGAGTGAGAGTCATTGAGCTCGAGTCCAAGTCGAGTCTGGAGTCTTTAAGGGGCGGGTCCGAGTCGAGTCTAGAGTCCCGTTTGTGGCGACTCGAGTAAGGAGTCTTTTAACTCGAGTCGCCATCTCTGACTGGCAGCCATGACAACCAACATTAATACAACAACAACTAAGACGACAACAACAATATAAAAGCATGCCTTCGATAAAGAAGTCAAATAAAAATCACACCCGGGTGAAGCGAGGGGCGCTCTTATCATCTTACAACATCGAGGAGGGAATTCTAACTCATGTTGCTATGATGATGTAATGATGATGTAAAACAAACGGTGACAAAACAAACATTACATTCTCTTTATTGTTACTGGCGTTTTTAAAACAAACATTGAACTAAAAACAAACCTGTATATAGGAGGGGCTAGTGCCCGTCAAAAATTACGCCTATGTGAAGTGAGGGGCGATCTTATCATCGTACGTCAACATACATCATCTCATTCCGGCTAGGCATGTAACGATATATCGTATATCGATATATATCGATATTAATCTCGACGATATGAATCGATTTATTGAAATAAAAAAAATGATCTGTAATGTTTGTGTAGGACTAAGTTTGTGCGCACACACACCAAAAGCTGGACATAGCAGGGGCTTTTCCCCCTCAAAAATCACACCCGTGTGAAGTGAGGGGCGCTAATATATTAAAGTCTAACTCATGTTGATTAGGTGATGTAATGGTGATGTAAAACAAACGGTGGATACACAAACATTAAAGTGAAGGCGCAAATTGTGATTGGCCAGAATGAGATGATGATGTATGATACAGTGGCGTAAATATTGACGGTCCAACCGGTGCGATGCACCGAGGCCCAGCGCCCCCAAAGGGCCCATGAAGGAGGAAGAGGAAGAGGAAAAAAAGAGTCAGGACGACGGTGAAAGCCTGGTTTCAGGGGCTATCGGTCGCAGGAAGAGTAACACCAAGGATTTGTCAGTGATGTCACTGACTGACTGGTTTATAAACAGCTTCAAGTCCATACTACTTCCGTGTTGCATAACAGTGACATCACTGTCCACTCCTTCTCAGCTGTAGCCTATTCTGTCACGTTCCGTCGCGCTAATGAAACACAAGATGGGATTATTATGTCATGTCAGCACTATCAGAAGATGTAACCCAGGTAAAGTAATCTGTCACTCTGCAAGTTTAACTAAAGTTTCTTCCATCTGTGCAAAGTCATTTCTGATAGCCTGCAGGCTGCAGCCCTGCAGTCCTACAGATACAGAGTGATTGAAAGTGAAACATGCAAATTGATTGAATATTTTACTATCAGATCTACAGTTCAAAGACGCATTTGGTACAATGAAGCGCAATGCATCATATATCGCATCGCATCGCATCCCCCCCCCTGCAGCCACAATATTTTAGGGGGCCTAAACAAAATATTTGCACTGGGGCCCATTGCCAGGTCCTTTCGCCCCTCACTTCACATGGGTGTGATTGTTGTACTCTCTCTCTCTCTCTCTCTCTCTCTCTCTCTCATGACTCGAAGTAATAGTCTGTGATGTATGCAGAAGTGCCTTTTAGATCAGCCAAAAAAACCTGTAAATTTGATCTGATTTGTAAGTGGTGCAACCACTTCATTAAGGAGCTTTGTGTGTCCGTGGGTGGGTGACTGGCTGGCTGGATCTGTCCGAGCACGAAAATAGCATTTGGTTGGTTTTCACAACCAAGCAAGTGTCACTGTTGAGCAGCCTATAACACGCACGCGCACACACGCACACACACACACACACACACACACACACACACACACACACACACACACTGTATATATGATGATTTCGGGTGTGACACTACAGTATAGTGACAGTACAATACAGTAGAGGGACCCCCTGGGGACCCCGACATGGTAACTCTGTAATTTCTCAACCGTTTTGGACGCGGAACCGGAACCGGTCCGACCCCCTGGGCATGTTCCTGTGGGTTTGGAAGTTTCGGGGACCCCCGGGGACGCCCACATGGAGTTGCACCACTTACTTCACACGGGTGTGATTTTATTTATTTTTTAACAGATATTTTTGGGGCTTTTTTGCCTTTGACAGATGAACAGTAATCAGACCCATATATGGGAATGTCAATATATGGCCATATCATTTACCGTTGGTTCGTTCATCACCTAGATCTGCTTATATGGAGCCGGCCAGCAAATCTACATCTGACCTCAAACCTAAACCTGTACCTCTGAGACCAAAAGGGGTCTCAGAGGTATAGACTCCCCCACGTTGAGAACAAGTGCTTTTAGACCAATGACATCAAGTCCTTCGGCTTCCCTGATTGGCTGACGCAACACGCCGGCTTCAAGAATTATCCATAGGCTTCATGTGACGTTTGTAGCGCTGTAGCGATATAAAAGGTAGCGTGAGGTGACAGAACTTCATTCTGGGACAGAGAGACAGAACTTCATTCTGGGACAGAGAGACAGAACTGCATTCTGGGACAGAGAAGCAAGATAATTCTGACAATAGAATGATGCGCTGGACCGTCCACCTGAAAGGAGGAGCAGAGAGATGGCTCCAGGCAGCTGTGGTGCTGCAGGACGAGCTGTACTGCTTTGTAGAAGACAGTGATCACATTGATGTTCATGTCTTCAACACAGTGTCTTTATGCTGGAGGGAGTTGACCCCAGTGACCTCTGGGAGAGGAAAATATTGCCTTGAGGTTCCATCCCGTCGCTCTGGCCACACAGCTGTGCTGGTAGAAGTTACAGTCTTCATCTGGGGAGGCTACTGGAGAGGGGAATACTACAATGTGCTTTATGCATTTGATGTGGATGCCCACAGATGGTTCAAACCCAGGGTTTCTGGGACGGTTCCAGAGGCGAGGTGGAGCCACTCATCCTGTGTCTTGGGGAAGGTCATGTTTATCCATGGAGGATGCACCCAGATGACTGGATGCACTAATGACATGTACAAGTTGGACACCAGCACAATGTTCTGGACTTTAATTGACACCAGTGGAACTCCGCCACCTGCTTCAGAAGGGCACTCTGCCACCATTATCGGGACAAAGATGTTTGTATTTGGGGGACTCTACTGCAACAATATCAGAGTGTTTGACACAGAGACCAACCACTGGATGAACACACCTTCTGCACAGCATCTTCCAGAAGAACGCTGTTGTCATTCAGCATTCACCTACAATGGAGAGCTGTACATATTTGGTGGCTTCGATAATAATGTCCAGGACCTCAATGATCTGTGGAAATTCAGTCCAAAGACCTTCTCCTGGAAGAAGGTTGAGCCCAAGGGGAAAGGACCCTGTCCAATGTATTATATCTGCTGTTACATGATGGGAGATCGGATCATCCTCTTTGGAGGATACAAAGGAGAATGTAACCCTGCTGATGACCTGTACATCTTAGACTTGAGTCCTACTCTTAAGACGTTATGCAAGCTAGCATTTATTCAGTACGGTCTGGATCAGTCAGAACTTCCACACAACATCAGGTGGGAACTGGCAGCAGAGATGCCCACGAGTCTCGGAGCTCGCGTCCGAGTAGAGTCTGGAGTCTCTGGGGTTAAGTCCGAATCGAGTCTAGAGTCTTTGGGGGTTAAGTACAAGTTGAGTCTCGAGTCTTTAGCCACGAGTATGAGTCGAGTCTGGAGTCTCATTACAAAAAAGAAAAAATAAATCCTCCGGTTTTAATTTATTTAATTATTCATATGACAACATAGGCTATTAAATATCTAAAACTGTAAGTTCACGGTTTACATCAATCAGCCTCTGAAACCCATGCATGGCTTATTCCATTGCGAAACGTGCCTCGGCCACCCCCCAAAAAAAAACAGACACACAAGCTGTCGACACCTCGTTTCATGGCGTGTTGACAGCTTGAAGATCTTCTCTTTTGGGCACATAACCAATGATGCGTGACGCGCAACGGAGCATACGGTATAAGCGACAACTAAGCATTTGTCGACCAATGTACGTGGGCATGGTGGGCAATATGGAACTTGACGTTAATGCAGTGAACATTAATTACGTAGCGTTTAACGAGGTCAGCAGCCGAAGCGCACACGAAACACAAACACCCGATGGTTCAGATACGTTAAATGACGTTGGATAGCTGATGCGGAGCCAAACACATTTGTTTACTTTCGCCATTTTAATATTCAAATGTTATGATGGAAGCTCCACCGTGCATCAGTTTGTGCTCTCCTCGCCACTGTGGGTATGAACTATGAAATCAGCTGAGCTCCACACCTGAGGTTGATTTGTGCAATTGCGCTGCGGGAAGGGAAAGGAATGGGATTGGATTTTTTGGGGGGCATTTCATTCATTAATGTAGGTCCAAAAATACGTTAATGACTCGTCAATACTGCACTAGTGAGTGAGAGTCATTGAGCTCGAGTCCAAGTCGAGTCTGGAGTCTTTAAGGGGCGGGTCCGAGTCGAGTCTAGAGTCCCGTTTGTGGCGACTCGAGTAAGGAGTCTTTTAACTCAAGTTAAGCCATGACAACCAACATTAATACAACAACAACTAAGACGACAACAACAATATAAAAGCATGCCTTCGATAAAGAAGTCAAATAAAAATCACACCCGGGTGAAGCGAGGGGCGCTCTTATCATCTTACAACATCGAGGAGGGAATTCTAACTCATGTTGCTATGATGATGTAATGATGATGTAAAACAAACGGTGACAAAACAAACATTACATTCTCTTTATTGTTACTGGCGTTTTTAAAACAAACATTGAACTAAAAACAAACATTAAACCTGTATATAGGAGGGGCTAGTGCCCGTCAAAAATTACGCCTATGTGAAGTGAGGGGCGATCTTATCATCGTACGTCAACATACATCATCTCATTCCGGCTAGGCATGTAACGATATATCGTATATCGATATATATCGAGATTAATCTCGACGATATGAATCTATTTATTGAAATAAAAAAAATGATCTGGGGGGAAACGTCCTCACCTTCAATGTTTGTGTTAAGCAATGTTTGTGTTTACATGAACACTCACAATTGTCCATTCGTTGTCAATGGGATTTAATGTTTGTGTAGGACTAAGTTTGTGCGCACACACACCAACAGCTGGACATAGCAGGGGCTTTTTGCCCCTCAAAAATCACACCCGTGTGAAGTGAGGGGCGCTAATATATTAAAGTCTAACTCATGTTGATTATGTGATGTAATGGTGATGTAAAACAAACGGTGGAAACACAAACATTAAACGCCATTAACATATAAAGAGTCAATATGTTGTAAATGACACATTATGTCTATCTATGCGCTAGCCCCTCCTTTGCCCAGCTCTCCGGGTTTGTGTAAACACAACATTGTCTTGTCATTTTGCTGATCACCCCATAGCGATGATTTGATTGGCTGAGCAAAGTATACATAATTTTGACAATAAAAGTGAAGGCGCAAATTGTGATTGGCCAGAATGAGATGATGATGTATGATACAGTGGCGTAAAAATATTGTCGGTGCAACCGGTGCAATGCACCGAGGCCCAGCGCCCCCAAAGGGCCCATGAAGGAGGAAGAGGAAGAGGAAAAAAAGAGTCAGGACGACGGTGAAAGCCTGGTTTCAGGGGCTATCGGTCGCAGGAAGAGTAACACCAAGGATTCGTCAGTGATGTCACTGACTGACTGGTTTATAAACAGCTTCAAGTCCATACTTCCGTGTTGCATAACAGTGACATCACTGTCCACTCCTTCTCAGCTGTAGCCTATTCTGTCACGTTCCGTCGCGCTAATGAAACACTAGATGGGATTATTATGGCCGGGGACCCCCGCGGACCCCCTCCGCGGACCCCCGGCGGACCCCCGGCCCTATGGAGTAACAGAAGATGTAACCCAGGTAAAGTAATCTGTCACTCTGCAAGTTTAACTAAAGTTTTTTCCATCTGTGCAAAGTCATTTCTGATAGCCTGCAGGCTGCAGCCCTGCAGTCCTACAGATACAGAGTGATTGAAAGTGAAACATGCAAATTGATTGAATATTTTACTATCAGATCTACAGTTCAAAGACGCATTTGGTACAATGAAGCGCAATGCATCATATATCGCATCGCATCGCATCCCCCCCCCCTGCAGCCACAATATTTTAGGGGGCCTAAACAAAATATTTGCACTGGGGCCCATTGCCAGGTCCTTTCGCCCGTCACTTCACATGGGTGTGATTGTTGTACTCTCTCTCTCTCTCTCTCTCTCATGACTCGAAGTAATAGTCTGTGATGTATGCAGAAGTGCCTTTTAGATCAGCCAAAAAAACTAAATTTGATCTGATTTTTAAGTGGTGCAACCACTTCATTAAGGAGCTTTGTGTGTCCGTGGGTGGGTGACTGGCTGGCTGGATCTGTCCGAGCACGAAAATAGCATTTATTTTTTTACAGATATTTTTGGGGCTTTTTTGCCTTTGACAGATGAACAGTAATCAGACCCATATATGGGAATGTCAATATATGGCCATATCATTTACCGTTGGTTCGTTCATCACCCAGATCTGCTTATATGGAGCCGGCCAGCAAATCTACATCTGACCTCAAACCTAAACCTGTACCTCTGAGACCAAAAGGGGTCTCAGAGGTACAGACTCCCCCACGTTGAGAACAAGTGCTTTTAGACCAATGACATCAAGTTCTTCGGCTTCCCTGATTGGCCGACGCAACACGCCGGCTTCAAGAATTATCCATAGGCTTCATGTGACGTTTGTAGCGCTGTAGCGATATAAAAGGTAGCGTGAGGTGACAGAACTTCATTCTGGGACAGAGAGACAGAACTTCATTCTGGGACAGAGAGACAGAACTGCATTCTGGGACAGAGAAGCAAGATAATTCTGACAATAGAATGATGCGCTGGACCGTCCACCTGAAAGGAGGAGCAGAGAGATGGCTCCAGGCAGCTGTGGTGCTGCAGGACGAGCTGTACTGCTTTGTAGAAGACAGTGATCACATTGATGTTCATGTCTTCAACACAGTGTCTTTATGCTGGAGGAAGTTGAACCCAGTAACCTCTGGGAGAGGAAAACATTGCCTTGAGGTTCCATCCCGTCGCCTGCGCCACACAGCTGTCCTGGTAGGAGTTACAGTCTTCCTCTGGGGAGGCTACTGGAGAGGGGAATACTACAATGTGCTTTATGCATTTGATGTGGACGCCCACACATGGTTCAAACCCAGGGTTTCTGGGAATGTTCCAGAGGCGAGGTGGAGGCACTCAGCCTGTGTCTTGGGGAAGGTCATGTTTATCCATGGAGGATTCAACCAGATGACTGGATGCACTAATGATATGTACAAGTTGGACACCAGCACAATGGTCTGGACTTTAATTGACACCAGAGGAACTCCGCCACCTGCTTCACAAGCGCACTCAGCCACAATCATCGGGACAAAGATGTTTGTATTTGGGGGCCAGAGCAGGGGTCAGTACTACAACATCAGAGTGTTTGACACAGAGACCAACCACTGGGTGAACACACCTTCTGCACAGCATCTTCCAAAAGAACGCTGTTGTCATTCAGCATTCACCTACAATGGAGAGCTGTACATATTTGGTGGCTACGATAATAATTACCTGGACCTCAATGATCTGTGGAAATTCAGTCCAAAGACCTTCTCCTGGAAGAAGGTTGAGCCCAAGGGGAAAGGACCCTGTCCAATATATAATATGTGCTGTTGCATGATGGGAGATCGGATCATCCACTTTGGAAGAAACAAAGGAAACTGCGACCCTGCTGATGAGCTGTACATCTTAGACTTGAGTCCTACTCTTAAGACGTTATGCAAGCTAGCATTTATTCAGTACGGTCTGGATCAGTCAGAACTTCCACACAACATCAGGTGGGAATTGGCAGCAGAGATTCCCACATGTCTCGGAGCTCGAGTCTGAGTAGAGTACAAGTCGAGTGTCGAGTCTTTAGCCACGAGTATGAGTCGAGTCTGGAGTCTCATTAAAAAAAGAATGTAATTATTTATACGACATAGTCTATACTGAAATACAGTTGTGATGTTCTACACACGCATGCATCTGCCTGGGTGTCGGCAGACGGCAGACTGCTGGGTCAACATATGGAATGTCAGAACAGGAAGGACAGGTCAGCTCCATATATGGAGATCTAAGGGTTTGAGGTCAGATGTACAGTTGCTGGCCGGCTCCATATATGCAGATCTACTGTAGGTGATGAACGAACCAACGGGAAATTATATAGCCATATATAGACATTCCCATATATGGGGAAGGGCCCCTGGCAATGTCGTCTAAGTCGCGACTACATATATGCCCGTATATGGAGATCCCTAATGATGTCACATGGCGTGACCATATATGGCGAGGGCCAATAACTTATGGCGTGCGTCCTAAATTTGTATCCTCACTTTTGTCACTTTTCTGTCCTCACTTTTTATCCTCAATACGTACATTGCTCAGCCAATCAAATCATCGCTATGGGGTGCTCAGCCAATCAAATCATCGCTGTTGTTACGGTTCTCTCTCCATCACCTCTACATCCATGTGCTGTGGGTGTTCTGGGCACTTCAGCGCTACCAGAGGACTCCAGAGCACTCCACAGCACCTCTCTCCCTGTTACTATCTCCCCACCTGGATGTCGTCTGCAATCACCTGATGAGCCTACAAGAGCCAGGCCTGTCTGCAGCTCAGCGCCAGTTCTTCCCCAGTCTACGGTTGGTAAAGTTAGACAGCCAGACATTTAGGCCCTCAGTATTTAGACTTAGACAGTTAAACACCACACCGAGTCATAACAGTAAGAACTGGCCAACTTGACCCAGCCAGCATGGAAGGAGAGCAGCCAGCTCTCCAGGCTCAGGGACAGGTTTTGGATCACCACTCCCGCCTGCTGTCGGATTCATCCGCCGCCGTTTTAAGTATACAGCAGGAGCTCCGGGAGGTTTCGGATCTTCAGCAGTCCCAAGCTGCTCAACTGCTGCTCAACACGCGCAGGTTAAACAACTCACATCGTTGGTCAAGGATCTAGCTGACCAGGTCGCCGCGCTCAGCGCGCATCTCCCCGCCGCTCCTATCCAGACGGCACTAGCGCCTGACGCAGTCCCTGCGCTGGCAGCGCACGCTCCTTTTCCCAGCCGGGAGCCCTATCTCACCGCCCCGGCCACCTTTGACGGTACTTTCTCCCTCTGCAGGGAGTTCCTCATGCAATGTGAGTACGTGTTTGATCTGCAGCCCAGCATGTATTCCACTGACCCCGCCCGCATAGCTTACATTAATAACTTAACCATGGATTTATGCAAGCCTTGAGGGTTCAGCTACATACATGGAGATCTACAGAGACTTTGTGTCAGAGTTTAAGGCTGTGTTGGACCATGACGTCCCAGGGCATGACGCCGACACAGCTCTCTCTGCCCTCCACCAGGGCTATAGCTCAGTAGCAGATTATGCCACTGAGTTTCGCATTCTCGCCGCCCGCTGTGACTGGAACGAGCCTGCACTCCACAGCACGTTCATCCGGGGTTTGAGTGAGGCTACGAGGGATGCCCTGGCCGAGAGAGAGAGACACCCCACTCTGACCGAACTCATCTCTCTGTCCGTATCACGCTGCTGTCAAGCCGTCTCCCCCCGCCCCCACCAGTCTCACTCGGCCCGAGCAAATTCCATCTGCCCCCTCCAATCTCACTTGCGAGGAGGACGCCATGCAGCTGGGCCGAATCCACGCGACTTCCAGGGGCCGCTTATCTCCAGCTGAGCGTGAGCACCGCCGACTACATGAACTCTGTATGTAGCCCAGCGCACAGTGTTCGCTCCTGTCCAATTCTGCTCTCCAAGGTGTCCACTTCCCGGCCACCAGGAGGTGTAGTTTCACCTACTCGGGGTTTTCGGGTAAGCTGTCTCACTACAACTTCCCAGCCCCGCACCAGTGTTGCCAGATTCCCTGTCACTCTCGCATGGCCGTGACAGACACTCACCATTCCAGCTCTCATCGACTCCGGGGCCGATAAGAGCTTTATTGACCTCCAGTATGCTCGGAGGTTGGGCCTCCCCGTGTCTCCTCTCAAGAGGCCCCTGCCTGCCTCCGCTCTGAATGGTCATTCCTTGGGCCCTATCACACACCAGGCTCATCCTATCACCCTCACTGTCTCTGGGAACCATGTGGAGAGCATCTGCCCCTACATTATTCACTCCCCGGGCATTCCACTCATCCTGGGCAGACCATGGCTGGAGCTTCACACCCCCCATGTCTGCTGGAGTTCTGGACGTATTCTCAGCTGGAGCGCCGCCTGCCAGGTTTGTTGCCTTCAGTCCACCCCGACCTCCACCCAGGCTGAATGTCCTCCTGCCCGGGTTCCTCCACAGCGTCGGGCTCACCCCGACGTTCTCTGCCAGTCCCCAGGTGGCGACTCCTGGAGGGGGGGGTCCTGTTACGGTTCGCTCTCCATCACCTCTACATCCATGTGTTGTGGGTGTTCTGGGCACTTCAGTTAAACGTCACGCCGTTACTGTGCTTATTCTCTGCTCTGTGGACCTGCCTTTGACTCACCTTCTCTTCTCCTCTCCAGTGTTTCCGGGACCCAAGCTCTGTGGAGCAGCCTACGGACCCCTACACCTCCTTCCCCCCCCTGTGTTTGTGAATAAACATCCGCCCGGGTGGGCTTTACTCTGCTTTGCCTCTCCTTGTTGTGCATTTGCGTCACACCACACCGAGTCATAACAGCTGTGGGGTACACACAAACACACAAAGCTAGGCATAAGAGGGGCTAGCACCCCTCAAACATAAGTGCTTGTAATAACTCGAACCCATAAATCGAAATCGAAATGTTGTCAGTCAAAATATAAAAATCACACTAGTGTGAAGTGAGGGGCACTCATCATACGTCATCGTACATCGTTTCATTCCGGCCAATCAGCATTTGCGTCTTTACCTTTGTCTGCTCATTTTCACCTGACACCTGAGTTTTGGATGTAGCGCGTGAAAGGAACACGTTATTCCGACCAGTTCCTTTCCCCTGCATCAGGTGCCCCGGCTGGCCAGGGGGAGGTAGTTTAGAGACCAGGATTACTGCATGTTTTTTTGTGAGGGTACTGTCAAGATACAAGGAATGACTGAACCCAATATGCAGAGCCACAACAGGAAGGTTCAAATTCAAAAAGGTTTATTTAAATCCAAGGCAGAAAGGGTAACAAACAAAATACCAAAAAGCTAAAACTGCAAAACTGCAAAACTACTAACCCTGACCAGGGCTGGGCACAGAGTCAGGAGGGCGGCCCAGAGGTCGAGACGTTGAGGCGTCGTCCGGAGGGCGGCCTGGAGGCCGAGACAAGGCAGCGGAGGCGTCGCCAGGAGGGCGGCCCAGAGGTCGAGACGTGGAGGCGTCGTCAGGAGGGCGGCCCGGAGGTCGAGACGTGGAGGCGTCGTCCGGAGGGCGGCCTGGAGGCCGAGACGAGGCTGCCGAGGCGACGTCAGGAGGGCGCCCTGGAGGCCGAGACGAGGCAGCGGAGGCGCCGTCAGGGGGGCGGCCTGGAGGCCGAGACGAGGCAGAGGACCGTGTAAGCGGCAGGCTGAGGCGACGCCAGGGATGCTGCAGGCTGAGGCGACGCCAGGGATGCTGCAGGCTGAGGCGACGCCAGGGATGCTGCAGGCTGAGGCGACGCCAGGGATGCTGCAGGCTCGGAAGGCGACGCCAGGGATGCTGGGGGACAGGAAGAGGATGCTGCAGACTCTGGTGACGGGACCCCAGAGGACGCTGCACACCCAGGAGACGAGGAGGATGAGGAGGGTGCTGCAGACTCTGGGGATGGGACCCCAGAGGACGCTGCAGACTCAAAACACATGGAGCCCGGCAGACAGCAGCTGACGGAAGCAGCCGAACAAAAAGCCCAGGGCCAGAGCTTCCATAACCTCGGTCTGAAACCGATCACCACTGGAGATGACCGACAAGGGCTCTGGCATAGGGCCGTCGAGGGTGCAGAGGGCGCAGGCAGGACATCCAGGGAGATTGCTGGCAAGGGCTCTGGCAGGTCGACAGTGGATATCACCGGTGTGGGTGCAGAGGGCACAGGCAGGTCACCAATGGAGACAGCAGGCTGGAATCAGTTAGCATCAGTGCTAGTGGGACGCAGGCTGAACACTCCAACCCTAATAGAGTGAGCTGGCTGGGAAGCACTGGGAAATGAGCTGGTGTCTAAAAAATCCTTAAGCCTCCCATGAACGACATCCAGGTGGGGGGCAAAATGGCTAATCCATGGCCTCTCTTTAAACCACTGCTGGTGGGTCAAAATCTCCTCTTGGAGAGCAAAACGCCGGTTAGGTGGAGAGGCCATGAGCCGAGCCACCACATTCTCAAATTTTGTAACCTTCCTCTGAAAACTCTGTAGCTCTGCTGGGTTCATATTTTCGGTCAGAACATTCTGTCAAGATACAAGGAATGACTGAACCCAATATGCAGAGCCACAACAGGAAGGTTCAAATTCAAAAAGGTTTATTTAAATCCAAGGCAGAAAGGGTAACAAACAAAAACAAAAGCAAAAACTGCAAAACCTTACAAACAAATGCAGAAAACAAAGTCCAAAAGGCAAACCTTCAGAAGGTCACGGAAACAAGGAACCAGGGACGTCAAGGAATAGCTCAGAGAAAATGACAAATGTTCTGACAGTGAGTGTTTGTAAGGAGTCCAGTTATATAGGGAGCAGGTAAATGTTCACAGGTGGGCTGACGAGGGAGTTGGAGACAGGTGAGAGAATGGGACTGCAGAGTGGAAGGTAAAGTGGGAGTGGCCAGGGCTGACACGGTCTGTGGAGAGCCAGACCTTGACAGGTACCTACCTACCCTAGGGGACACGGGGAGAACATGCAAACTCCACACAGAAAGGCCCTTTATTTGAGACATGCTCTAGTATGTGAAGAGTCTGCCTGTGCTATTAACTCATTTTTCTTCTCTGGTGAAAAGCTGGAGGCTGCACGATGGCAGCCCCCTCAGTCAAATCTGGTCACATGTGCTGTCCTGTTATGAGATCAGTTGTATAGGCTTTTTTTAATAATATGTACATAGCTACTTACTGCCGTCATGCAAGTGTTATAAAATCACACCCCTGTGAACTGAGGGGTGCTGTTATCATCGTACATCATCATGCATCATCTCATACTGGCCAATCACAATGCCTGTTGCCACACATTTACGTCATATTTGGCAGACATTTGACCTAATTTCTCCTTTCATTGTCAATGGCAACTATTGAGACGTGTGGGGCCAAAAGCTGTATAAAAATCACACTTGTGTGAAGTGAGGGGCACTCTTATCATACATCACCATACATCACATTCCGTGCTCAGCCAATCAAATCGTTCCCATGGTACACAAAAACAGGAAGTGTGTGTGGGGGGGCGGGGGGAGTGTCCCAGAGACGCCGGTGGAAAGGGGGACTCAGACTCTCCCACTTTGAGAACCAGTGCGTTTAGACCAATTACATACAGGTCCTGCGGCTTCCCTGATTGGCCGACGCAACCCGACGGCTTCACAGATTGGCCATAGGCTCACCTGGCGTTTGTAGCGCTGTAGCGATATAAGAGGTATCGTGCGGTGACAGAATTGCATTCTGGGACAGAGGGACAAAACTGATTTCTGTGATAGGGAAGAAAGAAAATTCTGATATTAGAATGATCCGCTGGACCGTCCACCTGAAAGGAGGAGCAAAGAGATGGCTCCAGGCAGCTGTGGTGCTGCAGGACGAGCTCTACTGCTTGGTAGAAGACAGTGATCACATTGATGTGCATGTCTTCAACACAGTGTCTTTATGCTGGAGGAAGTTGACCCCAGTGACCTGTGGGAGGAAAACATTGCCTTGAGGTTCCATCCTGTCGCTATGGCCACACAGCTGTCCTGGTAGAAGTTACAGTCTTCATCTGGGGAGGCTACTGGAGAGGGGAATACTACAATGTGCTTTATGCATTTGATGTGGATGCCCACAGATGGTTCAAACCCAGGGTTTCTGGGACGGTTCCAGAGGCGAGGTGGAGCCACTCTGCCTGTGTCTTGGGGAAGGTTATGTTTATCCATGGAGGCATCACCCAGATGACTGAATGCACTAATGATGTACTGATGATGTACAAGTTGGACACCAGCACAATGGTCTGGACTTGAATTGACACCAGAGGAACTCCGCCACCTGCTTCACAAGGGCACTCAGCCACCATCATCGGGACAAAGATGTTTGTATTTGGGGGCCAGAGCAGGGGTCAGTACTACAACATCAGACTGTTTGACACAGAGACCAACCTCTGGGTGAACACACCTTCTGCACAGCATCTTCCAAAAGAACGCCGTTGTCATTCAGCATTCACCTACAATGGAGAGCTGTACATATTTGGTGGCTACGATACTATCCAGGACCTCAATGAGTTGTGGAAATTCAGTCCAAAGACCTTCTCATGGAAGAAGGTTGAGCCCAAGGGGGAAGGACCCTGTCCAATGTATAATATGTGCTGTTGCAAGATGGGAGATCGGATCATCCTCTTTGGAGGATACAAAGGTCACTGCAACCCTGCTGATGAGCTGTACATCTTAGACTTGAGTCCTACTCTTAAGACGTTATGCAAGCTAGCATTTATTCAGTACGGTCTGGATCAGTCAGAACTTCCACACAACATCAGGTGGGAACTGGCAGCAGAGATGCCCACAAGTCTCGGAGCGCAAGTCCAAATAGAGTCTGGAGTCTCTGGGGTTAAGTCCAAATCGAGTCTAGAGTCTTTGGGGGTTAAGTACAAGTCGAGTCTCAAGTCTTTAGCCACGAGTATGAGTCGAGTCTGGAGTCTCATTAAAAAAAAGAAATCCTCCGGTTTTAATTAATTTAATTATTTATACGACATAGCCTATACTGAATGATCTAAACACCCAACCCGAAATGAAAAATGTATTTCGTACATACACTTTTTATACATACATTCATTTAGTCTCCTTGCGTCTATCAAATAATCAAATCAATTGCGTACTGCTGTGCATAACAAGGACGCTCAACCACAGCCAGTTTCAGGAGGAAAGGCACAACGTATACTCACGTTGGCTTAAAGTTCCAACCTTCTCATGGTTCCATTTCCAGGACAGTTGTGAATGGCCTAAAAGTGAACCTTTTGCATTATCCATCTTATTCGTGCAATGGTCCAAAACACAACAACTATATTGTTGTGACAAGTGACAACTATCTAAATATCTAATACTGTAAGTTCACGGTTTACATCAATCAGCCTCTGAAACCCATGCATGGCTTGTTCCATTGCGAAACGTGCCTCGGCCACCACCCCAAACAAAAACAGACACACAAGCTGTCGACACCTCGTTTCATGGCGTGTTGACAGCTTGCAGATCTGCTCTTTTGGGCACATAACCAATGATGCGTGACGCGCAACGGATCATACGGTATAAGCTACAACTAAGCATTTTTGCAACCAATGTACGTGGGCATGGTGGGCAATATGGAACTTGACGTTAATGCAGTGAACATTAATTACGTAGTGTTTAACGAGGTCAGCAGCCGCACTGTGGGTATGAACTATGAAATCAGCTGAGCTCCGCACACCTGAGGTTCATTCGCGCAATTGCGCTGCGGGAAGGGAAGGGAAAGGAATGGGATTGGATTGGATTTTTTTTCGGGGCATTTCATTCATTAATGTATTTCCAAAAATATGACTCGTCAATACTGCACTAGTGATTGAGAGTCATTGAGCTGGAGTCCAAGTCGAGTCTGGAGTCTTTAAGGGTCGAGTCTAGAGTCCCATTTGTGGCGACTCGAGTAAGGAGTCTTTTAACTTGAGTCGCCATATCTGACTGGCAGCCATGACAACCAACATTAACACAACAACAACTAAGACAACAACAACAATATAAAAGCATGCCTTCGATAAAGAAGTAAAATAAAAATCACACCCGTGTGAAGTGAGGGGCGCTCTTATCACCTTACAACATCGAGGAGGGAATTCTAACTCATGTTGCTATGATTAGGTGATGTAATGATGATGTAAAACAAACGGTGACAAAACAAACATTAATTTCGGTCCATTGTCAATGGCGTTTTTAAAACAAACATTGAACTAAAAACAAACATTAAACCTGTATATAGGACGAGCTAGCGCCCCTCAAAAATCACACCTGTGTGAAGTGAGGGGCGATCTTATCATCGTACATCATCATACATCATCTCATTCCGGCCAATCAGAATTTGCGTCCTCACCTTCGTCTTCAATGTTTGTGTTAAGCAATGTTTGTGTTTACATGAACACTCAAAATTGTCCATTCGTTGTCAATGGGATTTAATGTTTGTGTAGGACTAAGTTTGTGCACACACACCAAAAGCTGGACATAGCAGCCCCTCAAAAATCACACCTGTGTGAAGTGAGGGGCGCTAATATATTAAAGTTTAACGTTTAATGTTGATTATGTGATGTAATGGTGATGTGAAACAAACGGTGCAAACACAAACATTAAACACCATTAACAGATAAAGAGACAATATGACGTAAATTAAACATTATGACGTACATTTTCCCTTATATTGTCAATGCATTTACAAAACAAACATTGAACTAAAGACAAACATTAAACCTGTGTATAGGAGGGGCTAGTGCCCCTCAAAAATATGACCAATTAATACAACAGCGTGTCCTAAGAAGTAACCAAAATAGCGGTGCCTTTGATGAGTTGATCTGCTACACTCACCATCACTCACCACTGCATAAAAAAATGGAAACTAAGGAAGAGTCGGTGTACTCGGAGAATATACACTGCAGTGTAGGCTATCTGTTCTATTTCCAGAGCTGAGCCCGTCGGTGTCCAATGAAAAGACGTCCAAGTAAACTACAGGAATGTAAGTCAAGGTAAGCGATTACATGCTGCCGCGCAGTGCCTGGAGTCTGGAGCCAGTGCCAACAAATGCACGAAAAAAGGCCACGAAGACAACGTGATTTGCCCCCCGCGAACCGGAAGTAGTAATCGGACATTTCTGAGTCAGCGTCAGGACCCTAGTCTACTGGAATGTAAGTCAAGTTAAGTAGGGAATGTAAGTCAAGTTATAGGTTAATGTAAGACCACTCAATTCAAAGCGCTTTATTGGTATGAGAAAACATACATTTACATTGCAAAAGCAAAACGTGGGACAATAGCCTACAATCAAAACAAAATGTACGTACAATTGAACGTCAGAATGTCAAATAAATCACTTTCTATGTACCAAGATCACCCGATGCGGCTGGTGCAGGAATACACACCATGATTAGTCTTTAGGGTAGTTGTGTTCCATTTGGTATCCTTCTTCTATTACAGCAGCTCACAAATCTTGCTGATTTACACATTGTTGAGGGGCGCTAGCCCCTCCTTGTCCCAGCTTTCCGGGTTTGTGTAAACACAAACATTGGCTTGTAATTTTGCTGATCACCCCATAGCGAGCACCCCATTGGCTGAGCAAAGTATACATATTGACAATGAAAGTGAGGGCAGAAAAGTGAGGGCGCAAATTGTGATTGGCCAGAATGAGATGATGTATGATGATATATGATACAGTGGCGTAAATATCGATGGTGCAACCGGTGCAATGCACCGAGGATAAGAGCGCCCCTCATCTCTCCTCTCTCGTTCATGACTCAAAGTAATAGTCCGTGACGTATGCAGAAGTGTCTTTTAGATCAGGCAAAAAAAACTGTCAATTATTGACTTACTTTTTTTTAAGGGATATTTTTGGGGCTTTTTTGCCTTTATTGACAGATGAACAGTAATCAGACATGAAATGGGGAGAGAGATGGGGGGGTGACACACAGCAAAGGTTGTCGGGATCGGGCCTCGAACCCGCAACACGCTGTAAAGCTGGATTACGAGCACATGTGCCAAGACAGCTACGCCAGCCGCCCGGGCCCTGAAGTTTGTTTGCGTGGTAATAAGGGCCTTTCTCGGCCCCACCTCTCTCCCTGTGTTTTAGGATCCAAGATGGCCGCAGCACCAGGAGGGGGTGGCCTTACTGGGCTGCGTTCACAAATTCAAGACACCTGTCTTGCGTTTGTCTTGTGTCTGTGTTTAATCGCCACTCCAATGCATTTCCAATGGAACCCCATATGGTTTTACCAAACATTTTGTTTGTTGGGGGGAGGGGGGCAGAACCCATCCATCAAAGCTGTGTTCAGACACAAGTCAGGTGTCAGACACAAGGCAAGTGTCTTGAATGCAGCTCAGTAAGGTCATATGTCGACCCCGCCCGCTCACCTCTTCCCCACCCCCTCCTGGTGCTGCAGCCATCTTGGATCCTAAAACACAGGGAAAGAGGTTGGGCAGAGAAAGGCCCTAATTGCGTGCCTTCATGCAAGTGTTAACACACGGGGGGGCGGGGGGTCCTAGTGGAGAAGGGGTTTCAGAGGTACACACTCCCCCACGTTGAGAACCAGTGCTTTTAGACCAATGCCATCAAGTCCTTCAGCTTCCCTGATTGGCCGACGCAACACGCCGGCTTCACGGATTGGCCGTAGGCTTCATGTGACGTTTGAGGCTACTGGAGACTGGAATACTACAATGTGCTTTATGCATTTGATGTGGATGCCCACAGATGGTTCAAACCCAGGGTTTCTGGGACGGTTCCAGAGGCGAGGTGGAGCCACTCAGCCTGTGTCTTGGGGAAGGTCATGTTTATCCATGGAGGATGCACCCAGATGACTGGATGCACTAATGACACCAGCACAATGTTCTGGACTTTAATTGACACCAGAGGAACTCCGCCACCTGCTTCAGAAGGGCACTCTGCCACCATCATCAGGACAAATATGTTTGTATTTGGGGGCTGGAGCAGGGGTCAGTACTACCACATCAGAGTGTTTGACACAGAGACCAACGACTGGCTGAGCACACCTTCTGCACAGGTCCTTCCGGAAGAACGCGTGGGTCATTCATCCTTACCCTACAACAGAGAGCTGTACATATTTGGAGGTGGCAACGACAATCAGAACTTCAATGATCTGTGGAAATTCAGTCCAGAGACCCTCTCCTGGAAGAAGGTTGAGGCCAATGGTAAAGGCCCATGTCCAATGTATAATATGTGCTGTTGCATGATGGGAGATCGTATCATCCTCTTTGGAGGAAACAAACCCAATGCCTTCACACCCACTGATGATCTGTACATCCTGGACTTGAGTCCTACTCTTAAGACATTATGTAAGCTAGCAGTTACTCAGTACGGTCTGAAACAGTAGGCGGACCTTCTGCTCGGCAGCACCGCACCTTTGGGACAGCCTTCCTATGGACTCGAGAGTACCACAGACCCTGGACTCCTAACCCTTTGTGTCAGGTATTAATGATTTAATTCAATCGTTTTCAGCGGTTTTACCTTTTTTTTTGAGTGGTGCAAACCACTCCAACAACCAGCTTTGTTTGTATCCGTGTTTGTGTGTACCTGTACGTGGGGCCCAAACGAATGAGCATGGTTACTATGGTAACTGACATTACGTCAGACCACAGCTGATCAGGCTATATAAGACCTTGCACCACTTTTGTTTACATCCAGGATGTAAACAAAGCTACATGTGGGAGGCAGAGGAACATCTTTCCTTTCACCTGAAAAATGTAATAAAAAATTAAATCAACCACAATTATTGGTTCATGAGTCAGGGGCCAGAGATTAAAAAAAAGCTTGTTTTGACCAAAAACACAGTCTGGGAAAAAAGCCAGAGACAAATCCCTTTTTCTGAAAACGATAACACTTTTTCCCCACTTCCTGTTCCTGCCTGTAGTATGCAAATGAGTATCATTCCGATGGTGGCGACAAGCGCCCTTTAGTGTCTGGCTTTGTCACCCAGAGCCTTGAAAGACTTAATGTAGGCTATGTTTTAACTAACTATTTAATCTAACTATCTGTCACTAGTTCTCACACAAAACCTTTTTAGAGTTGTGGTCCGTGACCAAAAATACATAACTTGGGCGTCATAGACATTGACTTACACAATAAAGACCTTAAGTAACAATGGCGGCAGAGCAAGTGTGAATAATTGTCGTCCAACAACTGGCTTTGTACCCGTGTCTGTTCGTACCAAAAGAAATGTACCCGTGACTGTTCGTACCAAAACAAATCACACCCGTGTGAACTGAGTGGTGTAAGGTCTTATATAGACTGATCAGCTGTGGTCTGACGTAATGTCTGACGTAATGAAATCACACCCGTGTGAACTGGGTGACCATAGCAACCGTGCTCATTTTTTGAGCACAGACAGACAGACAGACACGTAAACTAACAAAGCCAGTTGTAGGAGTGGTTTACACCACTCAAAAATGATCATGGTTGCTATGGTCACCCAGTTCATACGGGTGTGATTTCATTACGTCAGACATTACGTCAGACCACAGCTGATCAGTCTATATAAGACCTTACACCACTCAGTTCACACGGGTGTGATTTTTTCTTTCTTCTGGGGGGGGGGGGGTGATACTTTGTAAGACGAACATTGCACCCTCATCTGCTCATCTCCCATCGAGATAGCAGCTGCCGCGGACGCAATATGACAGCACATAAAAACCCCACTCCCCGATATTAATGACCCTGTCTGTTGCTGAAAGCCTCCGATGCTATTCGCCGATAGGCGCTAAATGTCCCTCGGTGCTAGAGGAACACAATATTACACATGCATTCATGATCGTCTCTGTCCGGGTGGAAACCTCACATGTCCCAAAACGGTTTCACTTTTCAGGATTACAGCAGCAGAAGTTATGTTGATGCCTTTGTGTGATGCTGTATAGTGTGACCAAGTAGGGTCAGTGATGAAGTATAGCCTATACTCGCATGTTTTACTACTAAGTATCAATACATGCAATGTAGAAACAAGCAGAGTAGTATAAAAGAGAGTAATTACACTCCCGTTGACTCTCATTGTAACAATGGAATGCGGAAGTGCTCATTCTATCTCAATGGAATAGTTCCAGCCATAGGAGCAATGTTTGAAACTATCGCCCATAGGCACCCGCTTTGCGGCGAGATCAAAGCGTGTCACCAATATACTTAAGAGACTTCATACTTATGCAGAATGTCCCATTTCACAAGTTTGAGAATGTATAAAATGTATACAAATATATATATATTTAAAGGAGCATTCAGTGATTTGGAAAAATACCAGGTCCACCCGGTAACAAGATGTGCACATGCACACGCTCTACAGTGGGGGAAGTACAACAGACCAACAGCATGTGCACCAAGGCCCACCCCACTCGATCATGATTGGAGGAACGCCCCTCTCATCCTGATTGGATGAAGGCTTTGCCACCCAAAGCCCAAAGCGAAACTAGGGTTTTTTGACCCCAGGGGCTCACTGGGGACATGGAGGAACTCCTTATATGGTCAGCACACTTTATAGTAGGGAGGATTATCCAAAAAATAAGAAAAAATAAGTGATATTTGAATTAAGTGAAATCACTGAATATACCTTTAAAAAAGAGCTATTTTTCAAATGGCCGAAATATATAGGGCTGAAGTGGGCAATGTATGTTTTGTAATAATAATAAAAATCTACAAATTAGCTAGTCTTGAAAACGAAAGTTTTCAAAAAATTGTAGTGGAGGAAAAGTATAATAATTATTTGCCTTTGGAGTAGAAGTAAAAGTAGGCCTACTTAAAATTGGAAATACTCAAATTGTACATGAGTACTTCAGTAAATGTACTATAGGTACACCACCGCTTTTCGGGATTCAAATTCAAAAGCATCAAAAGTCGCAGATCGACAAGCTTTGAGAGCTTGTGAATGTGCTTCTTTTTGGGTGACGTCAAAAAAGAGTCAAAAGTAGTCAAAAAAACACAAAAGGTTAGTATGAACATGGAGATAAGGGGTTTCTGCCCCCGGCAGCGTTCATAATAAATCTCCTCTCAGCCCCCGGTGCGCTGTGGTGCGGTGTGGTGCTGAGCGGTGTGGTGCTGTGGTGCGGTGTGGTGCTGTGCGGTGCACAGTGCACATGCACACACAGCACCATAGCTATACGCTGTCCTTTGGGTTCCCATGAAAATAATAAAAGAGGCACAGCCGGGCCCCTCTCTCTCTCTCCTCCTGTGTAACTCGATGCCACAGATATTGCCCCCACAGTGGCGCGCGGGGCCGGTGGCGCCGAGAGATGAAATGAAATGGAAACGAGGCGATGACAACGATGGCCACTTGTGGCCGAGGAGCGGAGACTTAAGGGACTGTGTGTTCCCCACATTGTGGCTCATCATCGCCCATATGGCCTGTGACTCTGCCCCACCTCGCCCCACTCCCATCAACCCACCCCCCTTTCAGAGTGACTCCTGTTAGGGCCGGCCCTAATCTCTCAAGACAAGATTCCGCCAACAGCAGACACTGTCAGCACCGCACTGCCCGAAACATGTAGTGTTGTTGTTAGTAGGAATAAACACAGATGCTCCCGGGAGGAAGTGGACTAAGAAATAAGGGAAGGAGCCAAACTTATATTAAAAAAAATCACACCCGTGTGAACTGGGTGACTGTAGCAACCATGCTCATTTTTTGGTACGAACAGACAGACAGACAGACAGACAGATACGTAAACTAACAAAGCCAGTCGTAGGAGTGGTTTACACCACTCAAAAAAGGAGGTAGTGCCCCCCAAAGGCAAAAGAATAACCAAATGGGTTCCCAGATTGGGCCGGCCCTGTGACACTCACAACTACCAATCCTTCCCTTCTCCTTGCTTGCTAGGAAGCAAACAAAAACAGAATAAAAGTGGTTGTCCCCGGAAGAAGGTTTGATAACACTCATCCATTTATTCATTCATCCAACCTTTAATTTCAATGATGCCGGGATTACAAAAGGCATACAGTGTAGTAACATGGAAAATAAGAACAGCAGCATAAAATGACTTGCATTCGTGTTTAGTTTCTACTCCCTCCTGTCGTGTCTAACTGACAGTGTTCTTGTTGTCCCAGTCTAGTCTTCTTGATCTTGTCCTATGTGTGTTTTTTCTTTTGTCTCATACTTTTCTCTTTCTTCGGACTGTGCGCTGGGCCAGTGGAATAAGTGGACGGCGGCGAACTACAAATGCTAAACCTATATGAACCTTTTGAACATGCTCTGAAAATGCATGCGCGGGACGGTGCAGATGGGTGTGCAGCGAAAACGTACGAGATTTTCAAGTGGGAGAAAAGGAGTGGGCCAACGTTAGAACCCCCGGGAGACCCCCTGTCAGCAAAGCATATAATATGGTTTAAGTGGTCAAAAGAGGAGGCACTATATGGGTATCAAACAGGTCGAGGCTTGTGTGCATTTGGAGGGGAGGGGGATCAGGGGCGGAGGTTTGACGGTGACAGGAGAAGAACGGCTGCCAACACAACCAGGCCCCCCCCCCCCCCCCCCCCTAATCGGTCCCCAAGTCCAGCCAAGAGCCTGTCATCCCTGGCCCGGGGTTTCGTCTTCTCAGACTGTCCCCTTAACCCCTCTGGATCGGTCACACACCTGCCCCTGTCTTTTAGAAAGGCCCAGGGGAGACGGGGCGGACCCCGCCGCGCTGCGGCCCGCGGACACTGGATCTGTGCCCACCGCGATGAGCCCGGCCATCAGCCCCCTCGTTGCATCACTTCAATAACAACATGGGTGTCGGGTTACCGCCCTGTTCCCCCCCCCGTCGGTAGCACCCAACTCATATAGAGCAGTTGCGGGAGGGCGGTGGGGGCAATCAAAGGCCATCCCAAAACGCTGGGAAGGAGCCGGGCCTGAATTGTACCAGTGGAGTGAAGTATAAGTTCCTTTAGCTTAAGTGTTATACTTTCACGTACAATTTCAAGGTGCTTTTACTTTACTTGCAGTATTTCCATTTTTCTTTTTTATATAATTTGTATTCTTTATACTCTTTCTTGAAAAATTATGAATTTTTTTGTATTTGTTTATTTGTTTTAATGTGGGCACTTTTACTTTGGAAAGTTTGTATCCAAATATATATTCTAGTAAAACAAGTGAAAATCTTTACTTTTAACATTGTACATTTATATCGTCTCTGTCGGGTGGAAACCTCATATGTCCCAAAACTGTTACTTTTCAGGCTCCAAATTCCAAAATAGTAAAAAGTAGTAGTAAAAGTAGACGCTGCAGTGTGATCAAGTATAGCGGCATTCATTTACCAAAAAAATAAAACATGTGGAGATAAGCGGTTTTCTGCCCGACAGCAACGACATCATGGTACTTTTACTTCAGTAATACAATTAAAAGTACTTCTTCCACTTATACCCCCACCCATATAATATGACGGAAGGCCTCTATGTGGATGGAAGAGTGGAATGTTCACAGAGGGAGGCCATAGCCAGTGTCTCATTTCCCCCCTGATCCGTGTGCGTGCGTGTGTGCGTGCGTGCGTGCGTGTGTGTGTGCGTGCGTGTGTGCGTGCGTGCGTGTGTGTGAGCAGCTTATTAGGAACCCCCGGACGGACGGGGGGGTCGGACCCAGGAGATGCTCACATCCATTACATGGCTGTTAGGGAGCTGCAGGGTCTTTGTCCTCTCTCCTCCTCTACGCGACTCTGTACTCTGTCCACTTTGGAGGCTGCAGGCTCCGGTTTCCCCCTCAAGAAGTATATGCAGGAACTCTCCTAGCCTACGCACGCACGCACGCGCGCGCGCGCACGCACGCACGCACGCACGCACGCACGCACGCACGCAGGTGTTGATTCCATCGACTAAAACCGTGACGAAAAATGTTCGTCATTGACTACCCCTTTTTTTTCCCACAGACGAAAACAAAACAAAAACGAAATAAAACCTAAGCTATGATGACTAAAACTGTACGACTAAATATACTGACAATTTCGTCAAAAAATACATTTGAATCATATACTACAGCTTTTGTGTGACACTGTTTAGAATACTGAAAGTAACACTTTTGGACATGATTTACCTGACGAGAGATCATATCATATCATATCATATCATAATTGTAACTTGAGTATTTGGTCAATTATTTGGGGGCTCACGAGTCACTTGTGATACCCTCACAAGCCGCAGCTTGGGAATCTCTGTTATATATGACTGACGTCACATGCAGGCTGGCCCACAACACAAGAAGTCCCGAGATCAACATTGGAGCCACTCCACAATCTAATAACAAAATTTACTCAGCAGAATGTGTTATCTGTGGTCACAGTCCCGAAATATAGAGGCATCTGCCTCTATACGTGTGTTTTTGGAGTGTAACCCTACATCACAACGTGGCTGTCATCCAGTGGTGGAACTTAAAGTAACCAAGTACAAAAATGCTTTTGACTGTACTTTCCATAAGGGCCTTCCATATCTCAATGGCAAATATTATACTTTTTTTTAAAAGTAACACTACAGTTACTTTGTAGATTATGGGCTCCATCGACTGCGCCACCCCTTACCCCTTATCCCTAAACTTATTTTGCCATTTTTTTATTATTTTAAAACATTTAAAAATAGTTCAACTAGCCAATCTACATCGACACGTTGTTAGCTTGTAGATATTGGCTATTTGTACTATTTTAAAATGTTTTAAAATAGTACATTTCTCTGATTATTATCCGTAACACATTATGTTTAACAACTTCAGCCCTGGTTCATACTTATGAGCTCAAAAATTTCAATATTATGTTACATATAGGCTACTGTATACATTCTGAAAACTTGTGAAATGAAACATTCTTGTATAATGAGCACAAATGAGTACATTTGGAACTTTAAGTGTATACTGTATATCGATGCCTATACTGTACACTACAGCATACAACGTTCGATCTGCAAACAACTTTGACTTGACTTTGAGTTTTGAGTTCTCTCTCTGTTGACAGTTTATACTGGTTAAGAATACACACACGTCTGTGGTCAGTCACTTATTTGGGTGTAACACATCCAATCCTCCATTAGCACGTCTTGGGCAATTTTTATTTAGACTGGCCTATTCTAACTATCCATAAACATACTGTAATACAATACAATACAATACGATACAATGACATAAAACAAAACAATATGTAGGCCTACCTGGTGGTAAGAATACACACAAGTCTCTGGTCAGCCACTTCTCCTACGTAACACCCAAGCCTCAGCACATCTACGACAGAATTAGCAGCAGTTTGTTGTAAACAATATACGGTTTTGAAAACATGTACAGTACACAGCATCACTACTACTTCATGTAGTATATAGGGACTACATTTAGCACGTTTAGAACAACCAGCATTCATCACGATATAATAATAATAATGAATTGCATTTCAAAGCGCTTTACAATGGTCCATTCATTCATACATTGGGAGGTGAAGCGGCGAACAGTCAACGCCAGCGTCCTCACTTCCCACATTCAGACACCAATGGTGGCAAGCTCACACCGACCAACTCATTGGAGGCAATGTAGGGTTCAGTGTCTTGCCCCAAGGACACTTTGACATGTAGACAGGAGGAGCCGGGATTCAAACCGCCGACCCAGAGATCATTGGACGACCTGCTCTACTTCCTGAGCCACAGCCACCCCGGTATGGCGGTATCACAGTAAACATACATGTTTAGAACAACCAGTAGGCCTATATCATTCACGGTATCAAACATAGACTCTGTATCAAACATAGACTCTTGTTGAAAATACAGTGTGCTGAAGAACACATCTTACCTCGAGCAAATCTCATTGAGGCTTCACTCACACCTGCACAACAGATTGTTGTATAGCTGATGCATGAGACTTGTTGACTGATGCAAGCTCGCAATTAATTTCCAATGGGAGTCACATGGTTTGACACAACATTTTTGTTGTATGAGGGGGAGGGGGGCAGTCGAAACACAGCCGAAAGCCGTACAACAACAATGTTGTGTCAAACCATGTGACTTCCATTGGAAATGCATTGGGGCGGCCATGACACTTACCCTTTGTTTACATCTACCATGCAACATTGTTGTATGCTAGATGTATAGTTGTGAGTGAGGCCTATAGGCTTCACTCACACGGTCACAACAGATTGATGTATAGCTGATGCATGAGCCTTGTTTACTGATGCAAGCTCGCAATGCATTTCCAATGGAAGTCACATGGTTTGACACAACATTTTTGTTGTATGAGGGGGAGGGGGGCAGTCGAAACACAGCCGAAAGCCGTACAACAAAAATGTTGTCATGACACTTACCCTTTTACATCTAGCATACAACAATGTTGTATGCTAGATGTGAAGGTGTGAGTGAAGCCTTACGGCCGGGCTCCACCGGGCGCGTCAGCGTCGCGTCTCCGTCACCGTCAGGGAATGTTCCCTTTTTAATCAATGAAGGGTGGCTCCACTGCCCGCGTTGACGGAGACGCGACGCATGCATTAAAATTGAACCGGTGCGTTTTTTGACGCGACGCGACGGAGACGCAACGCGTCCGGTGGAGCCCTGGCGTTAGACTGCTCTGCTCTGCTCTAACACACCTGTGTTAATCAACCCATAAGAAATGCCCTTACTTAAGGCATGCGGAACCCACTAAAGTCTGTTGCGTTTTCGTAATGAATAAAGCACACGCAGACAAGGTAAGCTTCATGCCATGTGTTCACAACTTTACTTCCTCCCTATTCTTCGTCATTCCAAATGTGTTGTGTTTCGAGCTTGTATATCTTCTACTTTTGATGCTTTTGTGTGACGCTGCAGTATGATCAAGTAGCCTACAGTAGGGTGTTCATTTAAAAATTCACAGAAAGAGTAGAAATGCACGCACACACGCACACGCACACGCACACACACACACCGCTACAGACAGGTCCGTGGTCTGCTCAGGCACTGAAGAAACCCAAACATGCATATACAGAGCAGAGATGGTGAGTAACTAAGTACAACATGCGGGACTTGGCATTGCTACTTTTACTTGAGTCCGGTTACTTCTTCTCCCAGAGTCCGTCCATCCAACAGGGTTTAGCGCTCTGAGGTGACAGACGGTGACAGCCAAGTCAAACAGCATGCTCCGTATTATTAGCATGAGCCTCTAATATCCGCGCAAGTTGAAACAACCCAAAATTACCCCCACGCTACACACTATACACACATCCCATTCAAATACGGACTTAACCCATTTCGACCTGAGGACGATTCTACAAATGTCTTCTAAAATCCGGACAGTTTTCTTGAAAAACCTCATGTTTCTATGTCAGTGATTCTCAAACATTTTCATGTCAAGGACCTCCAAAAATATTATGGAATTGGCCGCCAACCCCCATCTGAAAATATGTCCAGGGACCCTCCCCCCAGAAGCAAAGATTTGAGTTTAAAACGTTTGCTCTGAAAAGCATATTCAAATATTTTTCAAAAAAATTGCAGATCTACAAGCTCGTAGTGCAGCACTCAGAGCTTGTAGATCTGCTATTTTTCAATAGCTAAAGTATAACATAATGCTTAAAAAACACCAAAAGGGGTTCCCGTCAAGAATGCGTTAAAGGGTCACTTCACCTCTGGAAGAAAATCCAGTCACTCAATGTTAATGGTATTTGTAATAGATAACAGTAGCACAATTTGAAATTTGCACCCTTTGACCAGAAAAATAATGAAGTCTGTGTATTTGACTAGGGGTTGACTGGATTGCTGAATTCCTACAATGCCCATAATGCTTTGCTGCACTGTTCCTCAGGGGGAGGCTTCGTGTAGGTGTGACTTTATGATCTTTATCCTCCCATTTTCTACAAACAACAAATACACATGGAAGTGACCCAGTGTTGCCATGTCTGCTTATTATAAGCAACTTTGGGTTTATTTTTGTTGCTTGTAAATATTGGTGGTTCACAATCACTGGTTGATTTTTTGACTTGTTTCTAAAATGTAGTTGATATTTGGGCTTTCATCCAAATGTTTTTCACACCAGTGGTTCTCCATGAACATGCCAAGGACCCCCAAATTAATTTGTATTTTTCCACGTAATTTGTGCCATGGAGCCCTGTATTAGATGTGTTGTTAAAATGTTTCAAAGATATTCCACATTTGCACTTTATCCACTCAAGATTATTTTTTTAAGTAGCCGGGTTATGTGCCTAATAGGCACATAATGTAAATAACCAAAAATATGTGCATATTGTTTTGAGGCTTGTTTGCACTTTGCATGGACATGGTTGCTTATTTCTCTCACAAAGTCAAATAACTGGCAACCTTCACTGCTTGTGCATTTTTGCAAGAATAATAACAAACCACTTTTTGCTAGCCTTTTTCGAGTGGATGACTAAACAACACGACATGAAGCCATGTGTTCTTTCTTGTACAACGTGAAGTCTGCTTCTCCTTTTTCTTGAACCAGTAAACGGTTGGACATTAGATTTGTTTTGGAAGAAAGTATTCACTCTTCAGGAATTAGACAGAGCCGCTGCAGCCGCATCGATGCTGTCTGCGTTACAGTTGAAAATGGTCATGTAGCTTTTTATAGCAAAGCAAACTAAATATATATAAATTAGCATAGTATCACTAAACAAACATGTTTTTCCTCAATTGTTTCGTCATTCCCACACCATGAAGAAAGTCTGTGATTGATATTGAAGGGAGATATAATGCATTTTATAATAAAACAAAACGTAGCCTACGTTTCATATTCATGTGCGACTCTCAATAATTTCAGAGAACATGTTTCACTGTAACATTGTAACCACGTGTCATCATCATGCTTTTAATTAGTGGATATTGTTACATTATGTTTTACTGTAGTTCAACTGTATGGTAAGCAATCCCCAGCAAAATGATTACATGAAGAGAATGTACAACACGTTATGCAATATGCCATTTCTGCCAAATGAAATCGTTCAAATGAACACTAGATGGAATTTGGGTGCAACCTTTTTTCATTCTTTACATATAGTCAATGAGCAGCAAGCAGGTGTACATCATGTAAACGTTTTATTAGATAAACTTCATTATAGCTGTTTTCCAAGTTTTGAAATGATGACATGAAGGCTTGGAAAAGGGAATGTTCTTATTTATAAGGTGAACACAACTCTTCCCTCCGATGCAGCAGTTCCTCTCACGTTTGGCTGAAAACGACATCCGTATTGTCTGTCCTCCAGTCCTGACTCCTGTAAATGAAAACAATATGGCCATCATCATCTATCCGACGTGAAGCCTGATTTATACATGTTGCATGCATGACGTTGGTGCACCGAAAATAACAGACCTTCTATTTTCGGGACCCAACGTAACGATAGGATAGAACATGGCTGCGTCTATGAACTGGAATCTTGAAACAAGTCTACGTACTACGACACTCTGAACAGTCTGAACTATACACATACATAGCCTAGCTACTACCCTAACTTTATAAAACTCTCACATTAAAGCAATCGATTGCTAGATTATGCAAGTTTACATCATGTTTACACTTTGCAGAAATACCTAGCCATGGTTTACATGACGCTCTTATGACAATCATGTTTCAGGGCTACAGAAATACTTACTTGATCAAGTAAAAAATATCCAGCCCTGCATGCTCGTTTCATCTGCGCTGGGGTTGATCTTCTGTGTATTCCGGTTCAAATAAATATTGTCCATGGAGTGCTATCAGTATCACTCTGCCTTGCAGACGCCATGATAATACACAAACAAACAATCTGAGGAATGCATCGGTGGGGGTGGCCTGGGGTTGTAGGTGGAACAAAGTAGAGACTAGGGACACCCCTCTGGGCTGTCTTCAGGTGTAGGTGTAGCCGTGTGTAGGTGACGCGCATACTCTAAGGTGACGCGAGGTTAGACTGTTGTAGTCCGGAGGGGAGGGGCCATGAGCATTCTGACGTAGATAAAATGAATTCCTTACCAGGATATCTGAAAACAGGGATTGCGCACACAAAAACCCAGGAAAAGTGTTTCTAGTGTCCTAAACATCATTAAAATAAGATCAGGTTGTGTCAGGGGTGAAGTGACCCTTTAAATGATTTAGTTACATCTAACCCTTCCTGGCAACTTGGGCAAGGACAATCGCGTTGTTTCTTTGAAGACTTTGTGTAGCAACAGCTCTCGTCTTACACCCCCTCAGAGCATGGGTTTGTCACTTTGTAGGCCAAACTAAGCACTCGTGTCCCTCTTCATCAAGTCACACACTACCAGAGTGGAAGCAGTCTCTCGCACTCTCCCTCTAAAAAAAAGATTTACCGGTATTTTACTTAAGTAAAAGTATAACTTTGTCTGTCTCTATAGCATGTGTCATTAGGGCTCTGTTACAGTGTGTCATTGAATCGTCTAGGTCGATTAAGCCACGATCTGATCATTTTGGTGGGCCGGTATTTTGGGGCAGCTGGTCATCACGTGTTCCACACAAGCTGTATAGTGGATCCCCTCATTCACAGTGTGGGCACTGTCTATGTGAGACTCCGCTTCTATCTGCATCGCTGCACCCGAAACGTCCCACACCTGTCCTCAGGCGATGGAAGGGTGGGTTGTTGTCCACTCCTTACGGGGCAGATCGAGGAAGGTGCTGCTGGTCAGGACCATGCATCTGTGGGGTCCTCGATTGTAGTGGTGAAGCAGTGTCGTTTTTGGCAGCAAATTTCTATTTTAGTTTTAGTCATAGGCAGGGCAGGAATTTCACGGCGGCCACGGCGGCCATGGCCGTCGTTGCCCCTCTCTTTGGCCGTGTGCCCCTCGAAAAAGTATATGCCCATACGGCCACAGTGGCCGTGGTGCCCCGACCGGCGCCCACAGAAGTTCATTTTACCGTTTATCGCAATTTTCCAGTCATTACGGTAACCAATGTTCCCCTCACGTCCCGCGCAGAACAAATTTGTGTTGTAGTTGTGTTGCCATTTGCAAAGTGGTTTGATTATTTTGCGGTACTTTGCCTTAATAACTACCCCCGCTGCCGCTGGTCGTCATGACGCGCGCATACACACACACACACACACACACACACACACCCGCACGCCTCCTCCTCCGCGCCACACATACACGCACTGACAGAGTAAACAGAGGGCATTTAGCCCACACGCTGCCTACTAGTGTAGCTAATCTAGCTATCCGGTCAAACTGCAACTATCACTCAAAACAAAACAATGTTTCCTACAGTTGCGACAGTGTGGCGGTCCTACGTCACATGTATTAACGTTGGTCGGACATGGTCCAGCTGATTTCCTTTTGTCTAATGCGAAACAGCGTGGCTGTCCATACAAGGAGGAGATCTACCGAATCTATCTAGCCCACCAAAACAAACATAAATGTACTTTTGCGTCGCATTATGGATAGCGACAGAAAGACACCATGGATATAATTAAACAATTGTTCCCCTGTGCACAGCACACACTGTCTCCAGGTAAGAACAAAAAACTGATTTGAAGCTGCACTTACTGCAGAGTCCTCAGTCCTGCAGCGGTGCAGCCCCACAATGGAGAAATTATCTTATCTGTCACTAACCTCTCTACAATGCCATGTTATTCAATATATTAGTTTAGCACAAAATATAGGCTTTTCTAAACCAAGCCCTTATTCAAAAGTTATGTAGGCTGTCGTTGTATTTTATGTGAATTAACTCAGTTTAACCCAATGATCCTCAGCCATTTAAATTTCAAGGACCCCCAAATTAAATTTATATTAATTAGCCTAGGGTGACAGCCTGACAGGGTCCTAGGCCATTTCATTATGATTTTCATCTCTGGACTGGGTCCCCAAAACATGTTTACAATATTTTACAACAGTAGCTACTTATATTTTGTTATTTAAAGCTGTTCTTATTTATTTAAGAAGCACTGTTCTGAACCAATGTTCATCGGAAAATCATTTTTTAATTGATGGCCTTCATGCCCTGGCACTTGGCCTTGTGCCCTTAAAAAGTTGACCACACTAAAGGCCAAGTGGCCTTGCCCCTAAAAGGATGAAATTCCAGGCCTGGTCATAGGGCCCTATTTTGCGTGTCTTAAGTACCAGGTCTTATGACTTAACTTAAGACCTGGAGGCGTGGTCAATGCTGTTTGGCCACTCAGAATAGCCAAATGGCATTGATCACGCCTCCAGGTCTTAAGTTAAGTAATAAGACCTGGTACTTAAGACACGCATAATAGGGCCCATAGTCTCTTGAATGGTTTTCATTTAGTTTTAGTCACATTTTAGTCACCCGGAATGTTTTAGTGTACGTTAGTCTAGTTTTAGTCGACTAAATATAACATTTTAGTCGACTAAATCTACATGTGATTTAGTCGCGTTGTGAGCTTGTAGATCTGCTATTTTCAGCATGCAACCAAGTGTAAAATGACTTATACTGGATCTCTTGTCCACTAGTCCCTCCCTGACATTTTAGCCTAGTAGCCTATTATTTGTTGACAAAATCAACAGTATATTTAGTCATAGTTTTAGTCATCATTCTTTATTCAGTTTTCGTCAGTGAAAAAAGGGTAGTCGACGAACATTTCTCGTCATAGTATTAGTGGATGAAAACGCCTCGGTGGCAAAGAGGCTCCGCCGGGACTCCAGGCATAGTAAAAGTAACAATACCACAATACAAAACAATACTCTGTTACAAGTAAAAGGCCTGTTATAAAACAATAAATCAAATGCTTCATGGCTTACAGTACCGCATGGTACAATTTGTCAAACCTTTTGGAAAATAGCTGATCTAAAGGCTCTGGTTTTTTTATCAGCTATTTGTTTTAAGAGCCAAAGGATTAAACATTATGGCTTAAGTGGCCAGTGTATTTTTTTGTAATATTACTCGGCAAAGTAACTAAAAACTAAAGCTGTCAAATAGTTGTATTGGAGTAAAAACAGTACAACGTTTGCCTCTGAGGCGTAGTGGAGTAAAAATATAAAGTATTCAAAAGTGGAAATAACTCAAGTAAAAGCAAGTGTACCTCAACATTGTAGCGTATTTGAGTAAATGTACTTAGTTACTTTACATCTCTGCTCTCCCTCTCTCTCTCGCTGTGCAGTGTCCAATGACTTCTCCACAATCAGATACTTCATCTGGTGCTCTCTCTCTCTCTCTCTCTCTCCCACTCTCTCTCTCCCACTCTCTCTCTCTCTCTCATTCTCTCTCTCTCTCTCTCTCTCTCTCTCTCTCTCTCTCTCTCTCTGATGTTGGCTGAACCAAGCCACAGTCAGTCTCAATTGATGTTATCGTATCGTTTTAGCCCCGTTGAAAAGGATCATGCCTTCACAAATTAACGACAATATTTATTTTCTTCAATATCTCAAGTTTGGCTTCGTGCTCTGCTTGGCCGGAATCTATCCAGATCCACCGTGAAGTATGAGTGTGAGCCAGTGTGCGTGCGTGCGTGCGAGAGGAGACAGAAACAGAAAGGGAGCAGCAAGAGAGAGAGAGAGATAATTGTTACCAGACAAATTAAGAAAGGGAACCACGAACCTTTCTCAAACTGACAAAAACTTTTCATTGGCAAAATCCGAATGAGGAATAACAAAGAAAATAGACTGTAGTTGGATGCATTATTGATTCGTCTTGGCCCGAGGTCTGTTGTTAACTCATGCAGCAATAAACTTAGAAAAGTTCCTATAGTTCTGGTGCTTGATCTTGGCAAAGAGTCTGCTCGCCCCCGCTGTACTCAGAAACCTTGTATCTCCATATATCCTGGTAGCTTCATTATCAACTTTTTGGTTTTTGTATGCCCTACTTCAGTGTTTGCCAAAGTGTTTAGCTCGAGACCAACAACCGTCCGGGCACCTAGGCTGCTGAGCCAGCCTAACGGCATGCTGCCGGCCATGTCCTGTCACTCTACTTTCAACCTATCAATAAAGGCAGAAAAAGCCAAAAAAGATATCTAAAAAAATGAGTATTTTTCCCCTATTGTCTAAATTCCTGTGTGTTTTGTGTGTACCACGGAATGTGATGATTTGATTGGCATCATTAAAAAAATAAATGTAAAGTAGGAAACTCGCGACCCATACAAAATGGTGCAACCCATACGAAATGGTCCGACCCATTTCAGGCCAGTCGCCTCGGAGGCCGGCCTGTCAAACCCTAGCCCTTCCTTAACCCACCTAAGACATGGTGGAACCTACCCAGGAGTGGGTTCCCTGAACTGTCAGGACTGAGGAGTGGGCTCAGCGCGCTGAGCACGTCTAGCCATACCCCGCCGGTTGGCCTCCAACCGGAGGCCAATCGGCGCTGCCAAACCTAACTGGGGTTGCGCAGCTTGGGGAGCTGTCGAGGCAAGTTGCTCGTGGTGAAGCATTCCTGCCATCGCCTCCTGCATCTGGTCATCTGCACAAGCCTTCTTAGCTTGTTGCCCTGACCTCCTGGCCTAAAAAAGGCCAATGGCTAAATAGGCAGCTTCACTGGACGAGCTTGGCCCTCCTGTCGCAGCTCGGACTGTGGCAACCACAGATGGCGCCGCACCCGAATAGTCTTGCGCTGCCACTGCATGGGGAGCCTGAAGCCAGTTGCTGTAGCTCCTCCATAAGGTCAGGGCCCTTATGGTCACCGAAGTGCCATGTGTAAGCAGGTGCTGGCGGCATTGAAAACATAGCTGTGTTGGCTAGCTGCGCCTAGATAGCCCTGAGTTTGTGACTTCTCTGGATGAGAAGAGCTTTCTCTGTGGTTTCAAACCGGTAACCGGATTCTACCACGCAGAGTCACACCTAGGTGCGTAAACGGCCCTGCCGTGACACGCCGTATAGTGTGCTCTGCCCGACAGTCACAGCACGCTCCGCTGTGTTACTGAACTCCACCGTGAAACTACACCACGGACGCATGAGCTGACCCTGTCAGCAATACGCCATATAGTGTGCCAATGGCTGAGATTCGGGCATACTTCCGGGCAGACCCAGCACGTCATGTCTGTGTCACTGGGGAACCAGATCCACAGACAGAACTACACCACGGTCGCGTAAGCTGACGCCCCGCCAGCAATACGACAGTATAGTGTGCTATGATGACTGCCCAGCATAAAGGGAACATTCGACTGACCCAGCACGTTCTGTTTGTGTCACTGAACCCAGATCCACAATACCGAACTACATCACAGGCGCGTAATCTGGCGCAAGACCAACAATACATGTATCTATGTACTTTTTGTATGTATTTTATATGGACCCCAGGGAGATTAGCTGTCGCCCCGGCGTCAGCTAATGGGGATCCATTCAATAAACAATAAACAATACGCCTGTATAGTTTGCTATAATGGCCGTCTGACCCCAAGGGATTTTGTTAGTCTCCCCTACAAACGAGACACAACAGCTACCCCGAGAGGGCGACTCAACGCTCACTCCCTAAACTGCACACTGTAGTGCATTAATAGGCTGCCGACACTCGTAAGTAGTCTCACGAAAATCTCACAAAATCCCTCTTTACAGACCTGTCCATACCAGGCAGGGCAGAAACATGGCCATCCTCTGTGGGCATATAAGCTCCACATGCAGCCTGAGAAACCCCTCTGTTTCCATCTCCTCTTGTCTCTATATAGATATATTAATATATTCTATATATAGCTATATTCTTTATTATATATATATATATATATATATATATATATATATATATATATATATGTATATACTTATTGTATTGTACACATATTTTAACTGTTTGGACTGTGCTCAACAGGGAGTGGGCACATAGTAATTGCTTGAACGTGAGGGGTCACTGATGGATAATTTTGAGTTATTAGATCTGTAGATCTGTTATTTTTGGTGGATGGTAGTTTCCATGTTCTCAATAACTATGTATTTTTCATGCCCTGTATCCCACTGAGTTTACATATCATTTCTGCCCAACGTTTAGATAAGTATTAATTCTTCCCCCCAGCTGGCGGGAAGATAAAGTATTGTTTTCTCCTGTTTGCCTAAACACCCAGCGTATCTGTTGGAAAACATGTTATTCGGCCTTGGTACGGTGCTAGAGCAGACAAATTGTCTCCTAGTTACGTTAGCTGGTTGTCAGTAACTTGGGCTGTGAACTACATTTACTTAAAGAACTACAATTCCCTTCGGTCACTCTTCTGGGATTTTACCGGAAGTATAATTTGCCACGTATCCCAAGTAGGCCTCCCGGCAATAGGTGTCGCCATAATTCACTTTTGGGTTACCCTCTGAACTCAAATACATTACTTCCCCATGTCCAAAGGATGTTATGACTTATGTAGTATAAAATGTTGTCACTGATGATGTGTCAGTGAGAGATCGTTTTAACGCTGTACGGACCTGCCATTTCTCTCCCGATGTGATTTGTAATATATATCAAATGGAAAATCCCCATAGCTCTGGTGTGGACTTCTTTCTTCCGTGTCTGGTGTCAAACTCATTCTAAGGTATTCTGGTATACTCTCATACTTCTACTCTGCCTAAGTCTCCCCTTTTAGTATTATAGTTTTCCTCTAAAGTATTTATCCTTAAAAGGTATTACTATAGAGTTACAGTTGAACATTATAACAGTAAAGATAAAGTTAATATTCACTGGTTTAAAAGGTTTACAGTCCTTAATTCTGACTTCTTGAGTATTTGTACTCTATTACATTCTTACAAATTCTCCTCCACGGTACTCCTCCAGAGTCCAGATGATTGATTGGTCTTCAATCCTTCCCTTATCCTAAATTTATATGCATCAATTGGTCCTATTCGATAGCCGTCTTTTAACGAGTATTAGACTAATTTAAAGATTAGCTGCTCCGACAAAAGCTTGTTCCAGCGAGTATTTGTACTCTTACTTTCAAAAGTATTTTTACATTTCCGGAGTTTCTTGCTCTGCTATTATAAATATTATACAGTCCTTTCTCATCAACATTATTAATTAAGAATGTTAGACCATAGTTTTCCCTTTCCTCTCCCTATTTCTCCTTTTCTTTATCTCTGTTTGACACACACACGGAGGGGAGACACGACCTCACACAAGCCATTTTTTGGAGCTTTTTGGAGATTTCATTTGATCGTTGTTTACCATTACATCGGAATGGTATGTCACCGGGATTCGGACGGACAGCGATTTTTATTTTGGGGTCCGTGAACTGCTAACAGCAGTGAACATAACGGTTCACGGCGTGTGTGCACTCCACGGATCTCCCCCTGATCCTCCTTCCATACCCCGCTGCCCTGGATCGTCTGGTCCGACTTCTGCCTATCTGCTTCTTCATCTGCTCTAAGTTAAGTAATTTATGGTTTCTTTAGCCTTCATAGATTAAGTTGTCATTATCATTCACCCCACCTCGAGCAGCGAGGCATTTATTTTTAGTTGCTTAACAACTTTAGACAATGTTTCGATCGGAACCTCCCTGAGTTTCTTCTGTCCCATGTAGTAAACATTTTTAGTATGGTCAGCTGTCTGGATAGGAATTATATATATGTTTTTTAGCACAGGATCGACGTGTGTGTGGAAGTATATATATATGTTTTCATTTATTCTTGCATTCTCCTCTGAGTCGATACGGAGCGACAGCTGCAAGGGTTCAATTTCAACCTTCATAGGGTCCAGATTTGACTTGCGTTCATTCAGACGCTTTTCTCATTCAGTACTAATTCATTCATTTTTATATCACCCCAAAACAAGGTAACAATAATGATGCCATTATTACATTTGACCATTTAATTCCCAGATTATTTTAAAAGATTACATTTGGCTATTTCTCGCCTGTCCATTATGGTTTAAATGTTACCTTTTTATTTTTTAAAGCTTGTCTGTGCCTTATCTGTGTCAGGAATGTGCTTAATGCGTGGGAGAGGTAGCTGCCTCTCTCTCTGTCTCTCCTCTCCGCTCCAATGTGTGTCTGCGTGCGTGGGTATGTGCGTGCATGCGTGTGTATATGTGTGTGTACCACCCCATGTGTATGTGCGCGTGCCAGTGTGTGCGTGTGTATGTGTATGTGCGTGCGCTTACTTTGGAATGCATGTGAGTGCAGTCTCAGTGTGCGTGCGTGCGTGTGTATATGTGTACCACCCAAAGTCGGGCTGTATTTTGTCTGCTTGTGTGCGTGTGTGCGTGCCAGTTGTGTCCGTGCATGCGTTCGTGCGGGCGTATGTGCGTGTATATCCGTATGTGTGTGCGCGTGCCAGTGTGTATGTCTATGTGTGAGTACCACCCCATGTGTATGTGCATGTGTGCACAACCCCACCTCTCCTCTCCCCAACCCCTGTTTGTATGGGTGTGTGCGTATGTGCGTGTGCCAGTGTGTCCGCGTGTGTGCACGAATCCCCTCCCTCCTCTCCCCACCCCCCTGTTTGTATGGATGTGTGTGTGAATGCCCGTGGAACAGTTTATTTTATTTATTTTTTAGTGGATATATGTGAATGGTCCCCCCCCCCCCCCCCCCCCCACACACATTTTCATTTGAATGCGTGTGCGTGTGTGCGTGTGAGATTACCCCGGCTCGGTCCCCTGCCATCTTGTTTTATTACTTTAGAAGTTTATTTGAATAGATAACTCATACTTTGCATGATTTTTAGTAACGGAGCAAAGCCACATTTTTCAAAATTCAGACTTTTAGTAAGGGAGGCAAAACAAAATTTAGATTTTTGTTATTTTTACAGTTTTTACTGCATTTCAAAACTTTATTATTGCCTTACATTATGTTTCATGTCATAGTAGCATCAGTACAAATTTCCGTTTATCCTATTTTTGTCAGATAACCCCCATCTCGCTCCATGTGTGTTTCTGTGTTTATATGTGTGTGTGGAACACTTCCTTTTAAATTCACCTCATCATAACTTCCTATTCCACAAATAGGTCAGTTTAAAATTTCCCATTTCATTATTTTAAGAGTGTGACAAACGTGTACTTGCGTATAGCCTCCATTCTACCTGAACATTTTATATTTCATTTTCGCTTATTCCCACTTAATTCTCCATTTGGTTATTGTGTGATTATTGATAAATATTAGGAATACGCGACGACATCTGTCAGCCTCCGTTTCCGCCATTTATCATCATTTCATACATTTTTTTTTAGATAGGACCCCCTTGAACATTTAATTGCCTTAGTATGACAATTTATTATTGATTTTAACCAATCCCCTTATTGATTTAATTCATTTTATATTTTTTTTATTATTTCATTTCATTTATTTTTGAGTGGTGTGGACCTCTCCTACGACTGGCTTTGTTAGTCTGTCTGTGCAGAAAAAAACAAAAACATGAGCATGGTTGCTACGGTCACCCAGTTCACCCGGGTGTGATTTCATTACATCAGACATTACGTCAGACCACAGCTGATCAGGCTATATAAGACCTCACACCACTCAGTTCACACGGGTGTGATTTTTCAATTACATTCTGGTTTCCGCCGTTCATCATCATTTAATAACTACAACTCCCACAATCCTTTTTGGATAGGGCCCCTTGTCCATTTAATACATTAGTTATGCCATTATGCCACACTGATTTCAACCATTGATTTCAACCCTCATTGATTGAGTATTCCTTTATTATATTTTAATTATCTTTTAGGTTAAATCCCAGTATTAATTTCAATTGTAATTTAATTTATTTATTTTTGATTTTAAGATTTTAATTTTTAATTTTTAATTTTTAATTTTTAATTTTTAATTTTTAATTTTTAATTTTTAATTTTTAATTTTAGATTTTAGATTTTAGATTTTAGATTTTAGATTTTAGATTTTGCATTTCGGATTTTAAGTTTAAAGTTTTAAATGTAGAATTTTACATTTTTTATTTCTGTTTTCATTTGTTTTCCTATTTGTAGATTAGTACTTAGACTAGAATTTCTTTCTGTTTTCATTGGCTTTCCCTATTTTTAGACAGTATAAATATTAGGAAAAAATTGATTATGGTTACATGTGCGTGCACATTACGTGCAGTTTTTTGTTGTTTATTAAGATAGTCAGTGCACTATCAGTCTGTACCTTTACAGAGAGTCATCTACATTCAAACTTGTTTTTTTACTGTTCATGAAGACAACAGGCCTCACATTATATTTCTTTGCTCATTACTAGTTTTTTATTAGGGAACCCCCAGCAACCAGTGGAGTTCAGTTTTCAGAATTCTTTACTTTAATGGTCAGCTACAGGGGTCGGTCCTCATTTTTTTCCCCCTGTTATATCTGTCTGGTTTCTTCTTGTATTATGTTCATCAGCGAGTGAGAGAAGTTTAATAAGTGATGATGTTGACTGCATGGACATTTCTTTCATATCCTCACATGGACGCATGTGTGGAAGGAAACAAATGCATTACAGCTCAAAAAAATAGCATAGTTAATATAGTGTTATTCAGGACAGAGAAGGCCAAATTATGTATCGTAAGGTCGCGTCAAGGTATAAACACCATGTTACAGACAACATGGTCAAGAGTCTAAGGTATGGACTAAGTGTGATTGAATCTGTCACAAGAAAAGTTAGAGGTTTTCCACCACACGTGACACAAATAGTGTTTCACAGGTTTTGTTTTGAGTGGACGATTTATTCCCAAGAGATTTTATTTTCCGATTATTATTATTTTTATTTGTACTCTACTCTATTCTTCTCTGCCTGGAACGAGTAACTATAGGCTCCTACAGGTAGAACTTGTGATCTCACAATTTCTTTTTTGGCGTCTTATACGTGACATTAGCTACGTCATTAATAGCGTATTTGATAAGTACATTAGCATACATGTGTTTTTTTAGGAGTGATGACCTACATTTTGTTTATTTCTGTCCGTGTTTGCAATGCCATGCCATATTATGCATGATAGTCTTAAAGTCCAGTGCAAATACAGGGCAAAATAGACTTGTGCGTTTATTCTGTCATCATCAAGCTGTGTTTCCTGTGTTAACGGATTTATCACTGCAACATTATTATAGAAAACAATTAAATAGAAGAATTAAATAGAAAAAAAATAGAATACTTTGTTTTCTTTTTGAGATATCTTTCTCTCTCTACCTGTCTCTACGTAACCTCCCTCCATATAAATGTGAAATGCATGCGCTAGAGAACTCTGTCTCTCTGCGTATCCTCCCTCCATTTTACAACTGTGTAAATGCGTACGTAGAACGCTGGGTCTCTCTCTCTCTCTCTCTCTCCTTGACTTATCTCTAAGTACTCTCCCTCCATATAAATGTGTAAATGCGTGCTGTGAGAACGTCTGTCTCTCTAAGTACCCTCCCTCCATATAAATGTGTAAATACGTACTGTAAGAACGGTCAGGAGAAGTACAAATATTAATATTTTATTATTATTTTTATTTTCATTTTTTTAAACCATACCCTGTCGACCTACACGCCCTCCCTTCACCATTAAGCTGTGTACATGCGCGGTTGGTAGAACAGTCATTTTCATTTAAAAACATACCCTGTTGATGTTTACCCTGTTGATGAATTGTTTATAATTATTATTGTTTCATTTCATTCACCAGTTTGTTTTTTGTCTTTCTGTTTTATCTCTCAGATACGGATCTCTGGTGGTTTCGTGGTCAGGAACAAACCCGAGTCAGGACAGAGGAATCTAGAGACCCACAAAAGCGATGGAGTGAATGGACATGTGTTGTGGACCTCGAGATTCCTTTCCCTTTGTTTATAAGGTTTGACCCTTGATCCCGACCCACTCAGAACCGTCTGAATCAGTATCATTAGACCCCGACCCACTGAGAACCGTCTGAATCATTAGTATTAGGCCCAAACCCCCAGAACAGTGACTGCCCTTTTATCATTATGATTAGCCCTTAATTTGCCCATAGATTTCCCATCGGGAACACATTATAATTCCACTCATGTTTCACCATACACATTATTGTTTTATGTTTTTATCCATGTTTTTCTTTGCTAAAACGCTGTATTTTGCTAAAACACTGTTACCCCTCCCTACCTAATATTAGGATTAATTTGATCATCCCTTCTCCCCTCAATTAATTAATATTAGATTATTTTTAATTGATTTATTTGTCATTTTTACTTATTTTATTTTGACTGACAAACAGACCATGTTCGTTATTATTTCCATACATTTATTCATTTATTTTTGGACTTGACTACCGGTACATAGACTACTATTCCCTCTGCATTTGACAGTAGGAGACTGATAGCTATCTGACACTGACTGATTGCTCGCTTATCCGGACGTATAGACAGGTGACAATTTGACTTAATTGACTATTTTCTTTTATTTTTATTAAAACTATTTTCCATTTGTTATAAAAAATAAGGATCTCCATCTTCCCCATTATATAGATTATTTTAACTGAATTATCCCATCTTTGGACAATCTAAATTCCATTCCATTATGATTCATTATCCCTCTCATTATATTTTTATTATTTTAGATTTGATTCATATTTTACCTCTGAATTTGGAATATCCCTCCATTGTAAACATTTAACCTTTATTATCCCCGAACCACCCCTTGACCTTACATTGAGATATTTAGAATAGGGACACCTTCCCCTTCCATTTCATTTTATTATTTTGTTTTCATCACCATGAGTTTGGCTTGACTAGGCATATATCCTCCCCTGAATAGACTTGATTCTATATTTGACCTTTATGGTACTAATGGACTCACCCGGAAGCTGCTACGATCGGCGCAGGAGCGCAACAAACATAACACCATCGATTACCCTGTCCCCCTTTCCAAGCTCTGCTGGGTATAAGAACTGTTAGGTGCATCTCCGACGTTTTCTCCCGTTTGCGACAGAGATCGAGTGTATCTGTCAATGAGAACGTATAGGCTGATATGTCACCTGTGGGTCACCTGTTATGTCACCCATCCTGGGGGCGGGGCGAAGATTCGGCTCCGACTACGAGCGAAGAAGAACTATCGCAGTATCTGCGCTGCTAAAAAGAACTTTGTTGTCAAATGACACTTTCGACGGCGCATCGGCGTGCTGCAACGATGCTGGGTTCCTCGGGGACCCCGAAGATCTGCCCTAAAGAACATTGTCAAACCCTGACACTAACGTCGGCGTGGACCGCTGCACCGTTTGCTGGGTTCCTCGGGAACCCCGAAGATCGAAGACCTCGAGGGAGAAAAGTCATTCTGTCTCTCTGCCACGGTACCATCTAAATAATGAGTGATTTCTTGCCTGGTCGTAAGTCAAACTATTTTTTATTTTTCATCATTCCTGTTACCATTTTATTCCCATCCTTAGTACAGAGTTAATTTTATTTCTCATCTCCCAATGGACCCTTATATTATTTTAATTTTATTCCCTGAAGATTGATTATTGATTATTGATCACATGACACTTCACCCACAAAAAGCGATGGAGTTGATGGATAATTTTGAGTTATTAGATCTGTAGATCTGTTATTTTTGGTGGATGGTAGTTTCCATGTTCTCAATAACTATGTATTTTTCATGCCCTGTATCCCACTGAGTTTACATATCATTTCTGCCCAACGTTTAGATAAGTATTAATTCTTCCCCCCAGCTGGCGGGAAGATAAAGTATTGTTTTCTCCTGTTTGCCTAAACACCCAGCGTATCTGTTGGAAAACATGTTATTCGGCCTTGGTACGGTGCTAGAGCAGACAAATTGTCTCCTAGTTACGTTAGCTGGTTGTCAGTAACTTGGGCTGTGAACTACATTTACTTAAAGAACTACAATTCCCTTCGGTCACTCTTCTGGGATTTTACCGGAAGTATAATTTGCCACGTATCCCAAGTAGGCCTCCCGGCAATAGGTGTCGCCATAATTCACTTTTGGGTTACCCTCTGAACTCAAATACATTACTTCCCCATGTCCAAAGGATGTTATGACTTATGTAGTATAAAATGTTGTCACTGATGATGTGTCAGTGAGAGATCGTTTTAACGCTGTACGGACCTGCCATTTCTCTCCCGATGTGATTTGTAATATATATCAAATGGAAAATCCCCATAGCTCTGGTGTGGACTTCTTTCTTCCGTGTCTGGTGTCAAACTCATTCTAAGGTATTCTGGTATACTCTCATACTTCTACTCTGCCTAAGTCTCCCCTTTTAGTATTATAGTTTTCCTCTAAAGTATTTATCCTTAAAAGGTATTACTATAGAGTTACAGTTGAACATTATAACAGTAAAGATAAAGTTAATATTCACTGGTTTAAAAGGTTTACAGTCCTTAATTCTGACTTCTTGAGTATTTGTACTCTATTACATTCTTACAAATTCTCCTCCACGGTACTCCTCCAGAGTCCAGATGATTGATTGGTCTTCAATCCTTCCCTTATCCTAAATTTATATGCATCAGTCACAATCTACCCTATGCAGAATCTCACAATGCTGCATCCATGAATCAAGGCAACATGGTACCCTAAGACATCCCCATGGCACGGGACTCTCAGTGTGCTCTCTCTTTGTTAGGAGGACAGACGTCCATACCAAATCAATGTCCACCGTTTTTTTTGTGTCACCAGCAGAGTTATGGACCTTTCTTTTTTCTGAAAGAGGTTGCACATAAACTGCTAGGCCGCTCTGAGGCGCTCTAGCACAAAACGATCTAACATTAAGCACACTGGAGCCCTCCAAACTTTTGTATATAAAAATCAAGTCGGCCTACAAGTCCACATGCATAGTGTGTTGTTGTAGATCGCCATTTTCATACTTATAAGCATATAAGTATATATTAACCAGAACCAATTGTGACAGAGTAAGCGATTTGCAGCGCCTGACGCTGTGGGTCATCGGGAGTTTTTGTCTCCTGATCTTTGAGCCACATCGCCCTCTTGTGAACCATGAGGCACAGTGCAGTCTGGGCAGCCGTCCCTGACGCGCCTCCTTCCTACACTATGACGCTCATGCCAACCTGTCAATGAGGAAGTTGGAGCACGCTGGAATTGGTTTGTTTACTCTGGTGAGCTTGTCTCACTCTCTGCCGTGTGGTCCGGACGGACCGCGCCGGCAGCGATCAGCGACAGCAGATGGCCTCAGAGATCCGCCAACTGGGTCAGCTCTCTCTGGGTTCTCCCCCGCCGGCCGCCGCAGCGGTGTACAGCCGCGATGTTTAACCAGGAGGTTCACCGACGAGGTCGGTTTCGCTCAGGGTCTCACAACGCTTATGCAACCAGGGAATCAAGGCTCCACCAACGAGGTCGGTTTCACACTTGGGACCCTTTGGCCACACCGAGCGCCGTCACAAGGTTTCCCCCAACGAGGTCAGGTTTCACCAGGGAAGCGAACGCACGGACAAGACTGAGGCTTCCTCCGCCAGCGGGTTCGGCACTCAGCTTGTTTGCTGTTGTTATTTGTGGAGCTACGCGGCGCCCTGAGAGGAGTCGTCGAGACGACCGTCTCTCTTCTTAGCGGACTGTGTGCCACGCAGCTGTATGTTCTGTATATTGTTTAATAAGTGTCAAAACTGCTGAGATACACGAAACGTCTGCTCTCGTGGAAATCAAAAAATCAAAGTGGCCATGCCCAGATTGGGCTTAAATAGCCCGCTGATTGGCATCTGGGCAGGGCCACCATAGAAGATGTGTCTTAAAGAGATATCCACGGACACTGCCCCGTGGGGCCAGTTCCTGTAAATATTGAAAATATGTAGTGGAGAGCCAGTCTCGAACACGATAGAGAACAGCTGATATACAAGCTCACATCGCATCACGTTTGCGACTATTGTGAGTGTAGAGGTCTGCGTGCGCGACACCATCGCGGGACGAAGCATAAATTATACTTGATGGGCTGCAGGTGCGTGTGCAGCCGTGGACAACCAGGCTCTGCTGCCGTGATCATGAGCGCACCTCCTGTTCTTATGACAGCGACTGGAGGTGTGGTTTTGAGGGCAACTGTTTTGAATTGCTATTATTGTTCAAACACAACAGAAACCAATGGATTATATATTTCAAGGGCGAGAGATCACAATAATTCTAATCCTTTTTTTTCCCTTTTTTTTTCAAATAGCTTAAGATTTATTCACAGCAATAAATCTTAATAAACGAAATTCAGTACATATTCTACTTCAAGCCGTTCTCATCTCTGGTGACCTCATCAACCCAACAATTTAATTACTCAATTTAAACGGTTAACCTAAGTAAGTAAGCCTATAAACCATCCATGTTAGAATGACTGTAAAACAAGGTTTGTAGCATGTGGGGATATATGCAGCTGTGAAGCTTGTTTAGTTGATAAGAAACAATCATTGCTGTTCTTTTCTAATTTAAGATGTGGTTTGTTTGGAAGAAGACTTGTTTTGTTCAAAATGTTCAGCACATTCAAAGATGACACTGTGTACCGTTAATGCGTCATTTGAAGCAATGCTGCCCATGTGTCATTTGAAGCAATGGCTGAAATACAACCAGAATCTGGATAATGGAGAAGTGATTCCTTTAGCTGTTATCACACATGTCTATAATACTAAAAAAAATAAAAATAAACAATTTCTCCATAAACCAGGCAAATGGCCCTCACAAGTATAGTAAAAAATTACCTTTGAAAAATCAAAGAGCGACTGACATAGAAACATAGCTTTTTCTGAAAACTGTCAGGATTTAGAAGACATTTTTAGAAACTGATCTCAGGTCAAAATGGGTTAAACAAAAAAAAACTATTTCTCCATAAAAGGACCAGGCAAATGGTATAGTAATAAATACACAATATACATAGGCCTATATTGAACAGTGCCTAAAATTAACATCAGTCCTTGGACGTCCTCAAACATGGAAGTCTTCTTCCCCTCTTCACAGCCGGGGGGTGGGGGGATCAGCCGAGATACAGCTGCACTGAATCCGGACGAATCCAGGTCCGCACAACCGTGACCTGATAGCGCTGGTTAGGGGGCAAAACGTTGAATAGGAGGGTATTTGGTGGTTGCTGCGCCCCCGGTCTCCCATCTTCGGTATGGAGGAGGAGGACAGGAGGAGGCATCCGAGCGGCTCCTCCAAAGCGCAGGTTCTGTGGGTCCCATCCATTGAAGTACTGCTGCATGGCAGGTGTGTGGCCGTTCCCGATGATTCCGGCTGGGAAGGGGCGTTGCATGGGTCGTCCTCGTCCGGGTCCGCGTCGTCGTCCTTGTTGTCGGTAGCCTTGTCCAAAGGGAATCCTGATTGCGATCACGGGGGGTGGGCAGAGCACTAGTAGATTGTCCAGGACATCACCAAAGGTGTCCTTGGGAGTCAATGTGTTGGCATTGTGTAGATAGTTCTGATGTACCACACCATGGGAGGGGTGGGGGCCAATCCACCCCACCCATATGTCCTTAACACACACGTTATAAGACATACTGTACTTTTGCAGGAAGGAAGAGAAGAGCAATAATTCTAATCCTAATCATTCTTCCTCCACACTGGGATAAAAACAGCATCTAAAAGTTAGATGGGGCATTTTTTACACGTGAGTGCAGTTAGAACTTTTCCATTGCATCTTATGAGAGGTGGTGTTTTTCTGCTGCCTTTATGCGCACGCATGCTGTTGCTTATCAGTGTGACGTCGTCTGTTAAGGCGTCTATTCATACTCCAGCTATACTTTTTATTTCGTTTTGCTCAATGACAAATTAAAGTAATCGACGAGCATTTTTCGTCATCGTTTTAGTCGACGAAACACTGCTCTGTTACAGTAAGTCAGTGTTGATTTCGTCGACTAATAGTACGACGAAAAATGTTCGTCGACTACCTTTTTTCACTGACGAAAACTAAATGGAAACTAAATGAAAACTAAGCTATGATGACGAAAACTAAGACTAAATATTTAGAAAATTTGGTCAACAAATACTAAAAAAATAAAATGTTAGGAAGGGACTAGTGGACAAGAGATTGTCGACTAAATCAACTGTAGATTTTGTCGACTAAAATCTCATGATATTTAGTCGACTAAAACTAGACTAACACTAAAACATCCCAGGTGACTAAAAAGTTTAATTCCAAAGACTATGACTACAACTAAAATAGAAATTTGCTGCCAAAAACAATAACAGTAAGTGCTGCTGCCAGGTGGCAGCTTTGCAGCAGCTATAGAGTAGAGTGGAGACATAATCCATAACTCATTTTACAGCCCGTCTTTAATAAGATCGGTACGACTCGCGATTTACGACTGGACATTACTCTTACAGGGCTTGTAAATTAAGGAAGGCGTTAGCATCGCCGTTATGCATTAACGGTCTCGTAGTAAAATTCAACTTTGCCTAATAGGGGCGGAGCGGCGAGGGACAACCTATACGTTCAATCAGCATGCGCTCCGCAAGGTGATGGCCGAGCGCCCACTTTTACTGGAGTGGGCATTGAAGAAACTGTGTGTTTTAAGCATTATAATATGCTTTAGCTGTTAAAAAATAGTTCATAGCGCGTCACCGAGTGCCGCGCTACGAGCTTGTAGGTCTGCTATTTTTGAAAGATTGTGACAATGTGGCGCAAATCTTTGAATATATATTCTTTCAGAGTGAACGTTTTAGGTTTTTCAGAAAACTTTTTGGATTTAGAAGAATCGTCCTCAGGTCGAAATGGCCTGTTATAATAACATGAGAAATATCCCTATAGGCTACGGCACCAAGTCGGCCATACCACCCATGACCAAAATTAGCATTTTAAAAAAAAACATTTTGACCTGAGGCCAATTAAAAAAAAAAATGTCTGAAAACCTCATCTTTCTATGTCAGTGGTACTCAACCTTTTTCACGCCAAGGACCCTCAGAATTATCTGAATTTGGTTGCGGACCACCATCTGAAAATATGAGAAATATCCCTATAGGCTACGGCACCAAGTCGGCCATACCACCCATGACCAAAATTAGCATTTTTTAAATATGAAAGAAGCTCTGAAAAAATAGCAGATCTACAAGCTTGCGAGTGCCGCGCTATGAGCTTGTAGATCTGCTATTTTTCAAGAGCTAAAGTTTAAAAATAATGGTTCAAACACCTAAAGGGCCCTGAATGGGTTTTAAAACAAAAAATGTGAGACGTCAGAGGGGTTTAATAACAAAACGATAGGTAATATAAGGCCTAATTATGGCCAAATATGACATTAAGGCATCTAATATGTTGCTAACCCCCATCCCGTCCCACTTCTCCCATGAACACAAGCGATACTATAGACTGTCCCTCAAATGAACAGTCTGGAGTCTGCATGGTCACCAGTGGCGTGCACAGACATTTAGAGGGGCAGGTGCTCAAGTGAAAAAAGGGCACCTTGTGCAGCGCGTGGAACCGGCCGGTTGCCTTAATAGTGTGAGATTTATAGATTTTGGGGCCTAAATAATATATTAGAAGCTTTTTTATCAATAATTGATCAATGTAACCATGGTCCACATACAGTAAAGGGCACATTTGTCCAGTGCTCTAGCACCCCCTAGTGTCTATCTGTGCACGCCACTGCTGGTCACCCTGTAGCCCCCGATCCATGAAGAGGTTGAGAACCGAAGCGTTGCGTGGCCGCCACACATAATACCGCTAAGTCCGTTGTTTGTGTTGGACAGGAAATGGCCACAGAGCACCAGGAGGCCACAGAGAGACAGCTGATTGCGTGCGAGAGAGAGAGGAGAGAGAGAGAGAGAGACAGAGACAAGCGCAGGACCTCATCACTCGCAAACGTAAAATTACACACCGCCCGGATTCTCTTTCCCCAGCCGTGAGATAATGATGTGTGGCAAAATAAAGCAAACAAAGTGGATGAGCCCCCAGAATCTCCCTGCAGGGGGCCGAGGAGGGAGATCCTATAATTCAGCATGGCGGCTTTAGGAAATCATGCCTGTCCCTGGGTGTGTGTGTGCGTGTGTGTGTGCGTGTGTGTGTGTGTGTGCGTGTGTGTGTGTGTGTGTGTGTGTGCGTGTGTGTGTGCGTGTGTGTGTGTGGCAGTGCTAGGAGTGTTACTCCCATTTTATTTTTGTTACTTGAGTAGAAGTAGCTTTTTCCAATAGCTGAGCCAAGAATAAAACTAACTGGGCTAAAAACTGTATATATTGGATATTGTTTTTTGGGGGGGGGGGACTTTTCAGCCTTCATGTCTTTGGATAGCACAGTGAAGATAGGACGGGAAACAGGTAGAGAGCCCATTGAGCATTTTTCAGGCAATTAGGCGTCTAAAATATGTCTATGGATGTCTAAAATGGTATAACTGGTCAAAAAGTGAACGTTTTTTAGCGGTCTAGGATTAGATTAGACATTGAAAGAACGTTATTTCAACAGATATATAAAGACAGTCTATAAAACAGCTAATCAACGACTAAGCTAAGCCTATAGACAGCTACAAACTTTCATTTTTAGACCAGTTATAGCCCATTTTACAGACGTTTAATAGCCCAGCGGGAGAGACAGCTAGGGAGTGTCGTGCAGCACAGGCAGTCGGGCTCTGGGAATCGAACTTGCGACTCGCTGTCAGGCTCCATTTAAGCCTACACACGTATGTGTAACCACTAGACCATCGCCACCCCACTAAACTTTTGTTTGTTTGTTTTGTTTTGTTTGTTTTGTACCAATAATCGGAATCTGCAAAGTAACTCAACGCGTAACCGACGCTGCAAAATCAGTACTAAAACACACAAACATTTGCCTCTGAGAGTTATAGTGGAGTAGAACTTCTACTGTAGAAATATAAAGGCCTATCCAAAGGAAAAGTACCTCAAAGTTGTACTGTTAAACAGTACTCGAGTAAATGTACTTGGTTTCTTCCCACCAGTGCCCGGTGTGGAGCATGCACTGAGGATCTCTTTGATTTCTCTCTGGTACTAAAAGATGGGCTTCTCGCATGACCAGATCTGCGTTAGTGGGCTATTTTAGAAACAGCTGTGGGGTCCGGCCTGGCCCGCCTGCTCGTGGGCCATCCAGGCCCGGGGGAACAAACAGGTGGGAGCGGGATCCTGGCGTTGGGAGAAGGGTCACCCAAGAGTGCAGTTCATCATGGACTGTGTCGTCAATGTGTCCTCTGTGTCGTCAATGTGTCCTCTGTGTCTTCCAAAGACGATACGATCTCCCATGCAATGGCCATACACCATGATGCCCTCCAAGAGAGTGTTTGAACATGGATCATTCCCTTTTGACTCAACCTTCTTCCAGGTAAAGGTTGCTGGACTGAATCTCCACATATTTAAGTACCGGTATTGTTTGTCGACACCAAATATGTACAGTTCTCCATTGTATGCGAAGGCTGAATGACCGTAGCGTCCTTCTGGAAGAAGATGTGCAGTAGGCGTGCTCATCCAGGAGTCGGTGTCTGTGTCAAACACTCTGGTGTTGTAGTGTTGTTGTAGCCGGCGCAGGCCCTTGTACACATTAAGTCTGCCCGCTCCTTAGAGGCTTTAAACACATCTTTTCTCCCTGGCATTCAATGTTGTTTGACCTAATTAACCTGTCTAAATACTTGTGTTGCTTCAATGTTGTTTTACTATACTATTTGTGTTGATTGTATGCTTGTTATAATTTATGATCGTGTACAGCACTTTGGTTGACCTTCTGGTCTTTGTAAATGTGCTCTATAAATAAAGTTTGATTTGATTTGTATCCACTTAATACAAACATCTTTGTCCTGATGATGGTGGCAGAGTGACCCGCAGAATCAGGTGGTGCAGTGCCTCTGGTGTTAATTAAAGACCAGGCCATCGTGGTGGTGTCCAACTTGTACATGTCATTAATGTAACTAGGCGTGTATCCAGAGTGTCCTCCGTAGATAAACATGAGCTTCCCAAAGACACAGGCGGAATGGCCCTCCCTCCCCTCCGGAGCAGTCCCAGAAGTCTTGGGTTCGAGCATTCTGTGGACGTCGACATCAAATGCATAAAGAACCTTTCTGTACTTCAAGGTGTCACTCCTTCCCCCCCAGATGTAGATGAAGGAGTCCATCAGCACAGCTGTGCGGCTGGTGCGCATGGGGTGAACGTCAAGGGGACGTTGTGCGCTTCCAGTTGTCTCTGGGGGCAACTTGATCCAGCAGGAGGACTCCGTGTTGAAGACGTGCACTTCAGTCCGACGCCGGGACTTGATGAAGTCTCCACTAAAGCAATAAACGTTGTGGTAGCGTTTTCAAGGAAGACAGTTGACTGGCCCTTAAATAGGCTACCCGCTGCTATATAATAATGATTATTATATCACATCATAACGTTATATCATTGACCTAAATGGCGTTATATCAGCAAAGTATGATTTTTTTAAAGGTTAGGCTTATGTCTTTTTCAGAAGAAGAAGATTACTTTGAATATTTAACTAAAGTTTTCCACATATGTCCAGAGTGACGCACACATTACTTTACCTGGGTAAAGATAGATACCAAGGATCGGTCAGTGATGTCACTATTATGCTACGCAACACTGAAGTAACACGGACTCGAAGCCGTTTATAAATCAGTCACTGACTTGTCCGCTGACGAATCCTTGGTATTTTCATTCGAACGGACAGAGTAAACTTTTGGAAAGTCCTTGTGAAGATGTGTCGTCTCACCCCCCCCCATCAGAAGCATTTCCAAAGTGACGAGGAGGATACAAAGACTGCCTGAAAGGCATGCATTTGCATTCTAATGGGTGATTAAGGGTCGCGCAGACTCGCGCAGACAAATCCGCTGCCACTATAGTTCTCAGGTCTAGTGTTTGTCCTCTCGTTTTCAAATGGATTTTTGGGCTTCCCTCCTCGTGTACCAGTGACACATGTCCCGCGGACCGGTGCCGGTCCGCGTACCGGTGGTTGGGAACCTCTGCTGTAGATGACTGACGTCATAAGACGGACCTGCAGCTACTCGGACATTTGCTACAGCAGTTATCCTATCCTATATATTGAAATTGTACTTATAATACGACCAGTAAGATGCCTGAGGGCGAGAACGTTCACGCATCCACCTGGGTGACAGCAGACTGCTGGGCGAGCGCTGGCACTTTGGCATGGGGGGGTCAGATCAACATATCCGCCTGGGTGACGGCCGACTGCTGGGCGAGCGCTGGCGCTTTGGCATGGGGGGGTCAGATCAACATATGGAATTAATTATGTACTGGCCATATATGGAGCGTGTCTTCTGTGTAGCCTAGAGAGTTTGATGAGGTCAGATCAACATATGGAATGTCAGAACAGGTCAGCTCCATATATGGAGATCTAAGGGTGGCAGCGGGGGCAGTGTCTTGAGTGTAGAGGGTTTGATGAGGGCCCAGGTAGGGCCGGGCCTTAATTTCCGGGCCTATTGATAACTCTAGTTTTCGCCGGCCGCCGGGCGCTGCTGCACTAATAACTTTGGAGCAGGCCCGTCTAGAGTTTAAAATGGACAGGTATCAGTCAAAAGGGAGACATCGAAGAGGAAGGATGGATGGGGAAGGATCAACATATGGAATGTCAGAACAGGTCAGCTCCATATATGGAGATCTAAGATCTCCATATATGGAGCTGACCTAAGATCTGACCTAAGATCTCTACATCTCACCTCTTTGAGGTGAGATGTAGAGTTGCTGGCCAATATTGTCCATATATGGAGATCTAAGATCTCCATATGGGCTTAATATTGATGACATCACGGGATGCCACGAAGCATGACCATATATGGGGCGTGTCCAACAAACAACTGACGGGAAATTCACCATTTCATAGTAACTGCGACCTGCGGTCACAATAACATTCCTTTCTACTCTGTATGTTTCACAACAGCTGTCCTCTGAGACCACATACAGAGTAGAAAGGAATTGTACCGTATTATCATGAGCACTAGTGAGGACCAACTATACGAAGATACAGTCCCTACCACTTTGTCTCTTCCACTGAGGTTTTGATAGGCACCTTTGGGAGGAGCCACACCTCTGATGGGTGAGGTTTAGCCTTAAGGGGTGTGTTTTTTTTTCACCCACTGTGTAATACAGTACATGGACAGTAGGTGGCAGTAGGACAGAGGCCAGAGCAACTACACATTCCAGCTTGCAAATTGAAATTTAACCAAATAACCAAATAATTTGCACGGCAATTTGAAGCTATGATTCCCTGCTTTCATATGACATGAAAAAAACGAAGATTCAAAAAAATCCAATGGCAGTCCCTCAGTCAAATTTAGTCACATATCATCATAACTAGTCAGATCTGGCCCAGAATAAGCTATATTATTTCAACTGGTGAAGACGTCCTAGAAATTACATAAAGATCATCCCCATATATGGGCTGTGATCTGGCCTAGTCCTGAACGTCATGAACGTCACCGGAGAACGTCATCATGACGTCATCATGACGTCATTCGGCTTGCAGGGTTATTGTGGAGTGAGAAAACAGTGTTCCACATGAAGCTAATCATCTGGGCGCCCCTCCACTCCACAATAATTTGGGAACCCACCGTTTGGGAACCACTGTCCTATACCAGTGGTTCTCAACCTTTTCAGGCTGTGACCCCCAAAATAATAATATTTGAACTGGGAGTGCGTGGAGACAAATGTTAAGACTCACCCATGACCAGACAGTGGCCTTGTGGTTAGAGTGTCCGCCCTGAAACTGGGAGGTCGGGGGTTCGATCCCCGGCCGGGTCATCACACCAAAGACTGTAAACATGGGACCCAATGCCTCCCTGCTTGACACTCAGCATCAATGGGTTGGATTGGGAGTGGTCAAATCACCTAATGATTCCCGAATGCGGCACGGCTGCGGCTCACCGCTCCAAGAGATGGGTCAAATGCGGAGAACAAATTGCACTGCGGTAACGTGTGTGACTAATCGTACGACTTTGACTTTGACTACTGGGTTGGGCTTCTGGATGCTGTCTGGCAGATATAGTTGGCGGATGATTTGTCCCGCATGTGATGCGATGATGATGATGATGATGATGGTTGTGGTGGTGGGCCGAGATTCCACCCTCCAGCCTCGCTCGCTGCTGACAGTGGCTTATGGTTTGTCAGGGGATCGTCAGTCCATCATCTCCCATGCGGTCGGCTACTCTCTCTCTCTCACACACATTGATCGGAGCAACAAAACAAATGGTCGCCTCTGACCACGGGAACACAATGCTTCATCCTGCCCCATCCATTAACCCCTCTATCGCACCCATGCATGTGCACGCACGAGCGCACGCACGCACACACGCAAGATGGAGAGGTCTGATCTCCCACTGATATATGGGAAGAGGAGAGAGAGACAGAGAGAGAGACAACAAGAGAGAGAGAGAGAGAGAGATGTAGTGGAGTAGAAATTATTATTAGTATTGAAAAAGAGACTCAAGTACCTCAGAATTATTCAGTATAGTGCTTGGTTAACCCCTTTTGGACGGAATTAATTTCTAATGAAATAAAAGTTATTTGTGTTTCTGCCTCAATCAGATGCTATATTAAGTTGATATACTCAATTTGAATTTAGCACAAACAATAGATATAAATGTAGGCATGTGTCAAATTTGGCACAGTAGGCTATTAGGGTTATTACACTATTTACACTATTACACTATTATACTAATTACACCAGGGTTCCCCAATACATTTTCAAATGTACATTTGGCCAAGGGTTTATTTTTTCATTAATCAATTAAGCTTAGAATAGAGAGTATGCGCGTGACATCATCATCAAACCAGGAAGTTATGCAGGAATGCCTACTGAGTGGCAAAAAACTACTTTCTGGCCTTGACAGCCCATACATCCAAACAGAAAAGTCCTATCTGATTGCATTAAACAACATTAAACAATGTTAAACTCACTTTGCCTGTTGCTTTGCCACTCGATTTGCCACTCGATGTGCCATTCATTTTAAGCATGCGCATACCCTCTATCGATGTAGAACAGTGGTTCTCAACCAGCGGTCCAGGGACCACCAGTGGTCCTTGAGGGGGTTCCAGGTGGTCCCCAGAAAGCCTGCAGTTTCTATCTTGGATACCCCATTGATGGTGTAGACCTGGTGGACAGGTTTCTGAACTGCCCATAGCCCACAGAGTAGAATTCGTTTTTTTGCATTTTATCATGAACATTAGTGATGACCAATTATATGAAGATAGGTTCAAAAGTGGTGAAGTGGTCTTTTAAATTACTAATTAATTAAAGTACATCTGCTATGTTTGAAGATTTTTGTAAAAAAATAAATAAATAAAGGGCCTTTGTGTGTGTCACCCAAGTCTATGGACTTTTTATGTTTGTCTTATTCTTTCCCCCCACGCTGTCCACCGTTTTGGTGTCCTGCTTCTCGATGTTTCTTTCTCCCCTAAGGGGAGAAAGGGGAGGTTTTTGTCCTAACCGTAGCGTCTATAGGCTAAGGACAGTGGGTGATTAATTTCCTTTGTTACTGTAAGGGTAAACTGCATGGGAACAAGCCCTTCGAGACTGTAAAAGCGATTAAGGGCTATACAAATAAAGTCGAGTCGAGTCAATCTCCCCAGCGGCTTCTAAAAAAGAAAACGTCTCACCACTGAAAACTAAACCGACGTGGTGCCAATTATCACATTTGCTAATCGTCCGGCTTCCTCTGGCTTTGGCAGCCTATACACAGTATTATGTATATATATAAGACCCGACTGATAAAGGTAAGGTTGGGTATTTTAAGCAGCAAGTGTTACAGGAAAGAAGTCAAACTAGGGAATATCGTTTTGCGTTGGGAAAACAGTATACGGCCACAGCTGGCCCGTTGAGAAGTCGCTGGTTTTTCGTTAAGCCAAACCGCAAAATGGGGAGGGAGGGAGTCTCTCTCTCTCTCTCTCTCTCTCTCTCTCCCTCTCTCAGCCCCGATTTGGTAATTAGAGCTGACTACCTCCTGCTACTGTAATTAACAAAGTCTACTGTACAACAGAGGTTCCCAAACCGGGGGGGGGGGGGGGGATCACCAGATGCTTGGCTTAACACTTTGAGGGCTTTAAATTATGACATATACCGAGGCTGCCGGGATTGTTTAATTACCTTTGGAGGATACGCCAAAGTATTTGCGCCTTTGATCCATGAAAATCCGCTTGAAAACACTCCAATGATTTGTTTTTTGAGCCGACAAAAAAAGCCACTAACCTGATTCGGGTCATATACAAAGAGCAAAGGGAGCTAAGATTGTCCCTATATACACCCTCGTTCACTTCACGCATTGAACTCAGTTTCCCAGAAGCCCTTGCGGTTGGTTGATTTCCGATTACGTCATCATAACGCGTCCGCCTCGTCACCAGCCAGCACCACTAGACAGAGGAAAACATTGTGAAAATAAGATCAAGTACAAGCTCACGCCTCCTCTGTGACCTTGACCCTGACCAAGCCTGTCCCGTCTCTGCACCATGTATGCTGTCACAGTCACCCATCAAGTATATATATGACTGCATGCCGGAGAGATCAAAGGTCAAACAAGGTCATGACCTCTGGGTGCCCTCATTAGACCGGTGTAGTGCGTGCGTGCGTGCGTGCGTGCGTGAGTGCTCTGAACTTGCAGCTATTTTCCACTACTTTAGAATGTTTTTCAAAATGATAAAAAAACATTGAAAGGTTTAAACTTAAAGTGGTTAAAGCGACACTATGTAACTTTTCTCTTCTACTCTGGATTTGAACACAGTTTCCTGCCCAAGTACTGACATTTATACCATTGAGCTAATAGAGCCTGCCTGCTTGCTCAGGGGATAAATTGAATCTTGATTTAATTCACATTTTCATGATTTTTCAAAAATAGCAGACTGTAGTAATATTGTATTAACATACTCCACCATATAGATTGTATAAGTTATATTGTATTAACAAACGCTGCTTTAAATGTGCAACAATTTACAATTTATTTAGGCATTTAGCAGAAGCTCTTAATCCTGAGCGATTTATACAGTATATCAAACGAGGACAAAACAAGGCAATACATGAAATGCACAGAAATAGTCATCTAGGATGATTCATAAGTAAACTAAGAACTACGATCATCAGTCTAATAGCAGAATCTCCAAAGAAAATCTATGGTCTATATGTATGTTACATAACAGACATTCTTAACCACTTTAAACCTTTTAACATAACAGCAATATTCCACCAGTTTCCTCGAAAAGTAACAGTTTTGTTGGACATACGAGGTTTCCACACAGGACAGCGATGACATGCACAGAAGCAGAGGGAGGTCGAGCATAAGACACACACAGAGAGAGAGAGAGAGAGATAGCAAGCATAAGACAGAGAGAGAGAGAGAGAGAGAGAGAGAGGTCAAGCATAAGAGGTCGCAAGCAGGGATCACAACACTCCCACACTGCAGTAGCCAAGACACCGTCCCACAAAAAAAAAACCCACATACCAAAAAGCTCTTCACACCCAATATTTTCAGCACCCAGTGCCCGCCCGGCCGGGCCGAGACATCATCCCCTTTAAACCAATGCACAGGGGGGGGGGGCGTACTGTATGTGTTTATTTTCGGCAGAGCGTGAAAGCACGTTCCTCCTTGGCTTGTCCTGTGCTGACAGGTCCAGAAGTTTAAGACCGCCGCCATCAGACGCCGTCTGACTGTTTTGACGAGGTGCAGACTGGACCCGAGGAGCCAGCATTGCGATTAGCTGGCGAGAGCCCCTCCCCCGGGCGGCCTGTTTGATGCCACCACGGGGTAGCCTATATATGACGTGCATGTTGGGCCAATGACGTCGTTTCATGGAGCCATTAACCCTTAGAAGATGAAAGACGCCAATTGGCGTCTTCATCAGAATTCCGTAAATGATCAATGACGCCAATTGGCGTCTTCACAGTTTTTGATGAATCTAAACATATTAATATGCTCCGAAGCGCTGTTTAAATTCCTGAGCTTATATTCCAACTACATTACCCAGAAAACCCGTGTCACGTGACACACGTGTACGTGTTGCCATTGGAAGCTGGTCCCACCCCCTGTAAACAGTGGGGGCAGAGGGAGTCTTCATAGTTTTCATTGTTTTGCCTGTTTGCCGTCTCGCCCGAGCGATTTTCTAGCAGAAAAAGTTGAAAGCAGTACTATTTATTTGAGCGAGTTTTGTGGTAGTAGTATTGATCCATACGCGTCCCAGTCGCCTTCTCCAGGCGGAGTAGCCCTGGTCCAGTGCTTACAGCGAGACTCGCTGCTCCCTCCCTCCTTTTTTCATTGTCTCCCCATCGTCGTCCGATGAGCTATACCGGGAAACCATTGAAGAAGACGATCAACCCGGAATGTTTTGAGGTAATCTTATTGTAGAAAATGCCCTTCTATAGTGATCAGAAATCATAAGATGATCGCTACAAATAGATGCTTGGATAATTACTACTACTAGTCAGATCATGACGCCAGAATGACTCACCACGATGGCCCCCAGCCATTAGCCAGCACCGAATGTGCTGGCTAATGGTGTTGGTCGGTGCATTGGTGCTGGCTAAGGGCTGGAGGGGGGGGTTGGTGTCGATCGGTTGGTTGGTGCAGTACAAATGTATCGTAGCAGGCATGCACGCATGGCAGTACAAGTATTTTATATTGTAGCGTGCCTTATAGGCGATCTGATCTTTAGAGTAATGTTCGCTCCTTTTATTTACTGTCTACAAAGACGGAGAACAAACATGCATCGTTTACTGAAGCAACGCGTGGTTATGATGACGTTGCTACAAGGATCGGAGGGGGGACGGGGAGTGAAGCTAACAGTAGCGTATTATATAAGATCTGTATGACGTTTCATTGACGTCTGAGCTTGCATGATAATTGCATTCATTGTATATTGTATACAATCATGATTGTACATTGTTTAGTGTGTCTCCGTGTGATGATGATGATGACGATGATGTCAGATAGCCTACGTCCCCCCCCCCCAACTGGCTATTGGCCGGGCTGACTACAGCTAAATGTTTATTTTTATATATTTAGAACTGGCATCGGAGGAGGAGGATGATGATGATGATGATGATGATGATGATGAAGACGAAGAGTCAAGACTGCGATGGAGTTCTCCGACACTGAACCGGATGCATTCATTCATTTCAGTTGTTGTTTTTTTTTAAATTTAGCCTACACACACACACACCGTCAAGAACAACTGGAATGCAGTGGTTTGGGGACACTGGGGAGTTTGGGGACAACTGTTTTGTATGTAGGCCTATTTATTTTCTGTAATATTTATTATAATTGTATTATGTTAGTAGTCATAAAAAATAAAAGACAAGCTTTTACAATGAGTTAGACCTGTCATGGCTATTTTGTTCACTAGTCTGAGGTTTATGGTTTGACTAAGCGAGTTTCAACTGTGATTTACTCTGTAACGGTAGATGGTAAGAACCCAATTTTTTTGTTATAATACAGTATACATTCAAGTCTATATTTTGATACATATCATGGGCACAAAGTCATATCAAAACAATGTCCTTGGATGAGTTTTTTATCAAAACTGTTTCTTCACAACAGGTTTTTGAGATACATGCATGAATAGACACGGTACTGGTAAGACTATGTAAACATGGTATATATCAAAATGTGCGTTAGAATGTCTAATTTTACCCCAAAAAAGAATTGAGTTTATATGATGTTCCATTTCAGAGCTAGGGGGACTTTTAGCTGGATAGGTCAGATTGATCATGACTGACCATGCTATTTATAGATGGCAAAATATCTACAGTGGTACATGTGAGAAACTTTTTATTTTATTTTAATTGAACTAGACAACTCACCCTTTAAAATGAGATATTGCATGGCTATGTACGCCCAGCAGAAAAAAAGTTATTTAGAAAATAAAACTTCAACCGGTCATAACTTTTTTTGTTGTCCTAGAAACACTACCCAGTGTAAATGCAGGCTCTTTTAAATGGCTTCCAACACCACAACTAAACATTTTATCAACTCAGTTCATTTTTTTCCTGGAAGCAGACAAGCCAAGCTTTCTCTGAAGGTCTTTCGTTGTCACACATTCACAACAGAGAATTTTCAATAAATCATTCAAAAACGCCATTCTGCCATAGAGAAGTCTAAAAACTATATAGAAATCCATGAAACTCTCAAAGAGTTAAGACCTGATAGGCCGATTCTACAAATGCCTTCCATCTAAATCACTTTTTCGTGGCAATAAATAGGCCTATATGAAAGAGGTTATTTCAATTGCCGATCCCTCGCGAGTGCGTGCATGCGACGTAGCGCCCCAGTTTAGCTAGAAAAATCCACAGCACATACCTGCGTTGGCTGCTTATGTGTTCAGACAGTAAGGCAGCTAGTCCTCTCCACTTACCTGCGTATGACCTGCGTCACGGTTCGAGACCAGAGAGGGTAGGACCCGAATGCAGGACGACAGTCAGGAAATGTTCAATGTGTTTATTAACACCAAAAAAACAAGGAACACGAGGAGCACTGGGAAAATAACAAACACTAAGCAAGGATAACTTCAGGGACAGAAAACTGTGACTAACACTAATAATCCGACAAGGAAATGAACAAACAGGGGAGTATATATAGACACAGGGAGTAACAGGACACAGGTGAACAGAACTAATAATCAACAGGCTGGGGCCATAGACATATAAACGTAGACGCCCTTTCCGGCTCTGAGGCGTGTGTCACAATTGAAGGCACAATTTTTCCGAGATTCCTTGCAAAGCATTTGCCTTCAATGACCAGCTTCCGCGTGCGTATAACAAGTCCCGGAAAAGACGCACTGTCATTGGCCAGTAGTCACTTGAGTGACAGCGAGAGACTTGGAGGAGTCACATGAGTGACGTCACTTGGGCAGCGATGCAGCGTGCCTTCAGCAAATGCCTTCAGCACTTCTAAATAAGAAAGCTGCGGAGAACTGTTGCTTTGTGTTCACTCTTTAATGTTTTCTGTTAGTAATTTAATCCCCCCTGGCTCTGTTGTTGTATTGTTGTATTAATAACTTTGTTGTTTGTGTTTGTTTGTTTATGATTTGTTTGTATATGATTTGTTAAAAAAAAAAAAAAGCCTTCAGCACTGCACTTCCGCTTGACTTCCTGCCTTCATTGGGATACACGTTGCTCCAATGAACTGCAGCGGCTAGTGAGGCATCTATTTTTTATAATATCTATGGCTGGGGTGAACAGGACAAGGTGGAAACACTAGGCTAATCATGGTGAGACAACACAGGCAACAAAAGCAACAGAGGAAACCAAGAGACAAAACGTACTGCAAAATAAAAGTACACCGTGCAAGATCAACTCTTAACTTGGAAATAAGAAACATGGAACACAATACTACAAAATCACAGGAAAACAGTTAGGTGAAACACTAGATAACTAAAAACCAAGGAACACATGCAAAATGCAGAACAGGTCACGGAATGTGACAGTATATGTAACAGGTGTTCAGTCAGTCAGTCAGTCCTCTCCACATACCTGCGTATAGGTGTTCTGACAGTCACTCACTCCCGTCTTCCTGTCCAAACACGTTTTCCGATTGGATGGTATTCTTATACGCTGTTTGTCCAAAAGGACACAGACATAATAGAGTATGCTCATGCTTAAAGTGAATGGCACATCGAGTGGCAAAGCAACAGGAAAAGTGAGTTTAACATTGTTTAATGCAATCAGATAGGACTTTTCTGTTTGGTGTATGGGCTGTCAAGGCCAGGAAGTAGTTTTTTGCCACTCATTAGGCATTCCTGCATAACTTCCGGGTTTGATGATGATGTCACACGCATACCCTCTATTGAGGAAATAAAAAGGGGGGAGGGGGTTAAGGAAAAAGGAGAGATGAGAAGGAATGAAAGACGAGCCATCATCATCAGCACACATTGTGTCAGGCCGTACTGTCACAAGTGTCGCAGTAATCTATGGGATGTGTGTGTGTGTGTGTGTGTGTGTGTGTGTGTGTGTGTGTGTGTGTGTGTGTGTGTGTGTGTGTGTGTGTGTGTGCGTGTGTGTGTGTGTGTGTGTGTGTGTGTGTGTGTGACTGTGTGTGTGTGTGTGTGTGTGTGTGTGTGAGACATGTGGCGGGGGAGGTCCATTCATCACCCTCTCCCCCTCCTCAATTCTGGTGCATGTGGCAGGAGGGGGAAACAGCCTCGCAGGAATTTCAATGCGACATTTGGGCCCATACATCATGGCACGTTTGTTGTGTCGTGGTGACGTGGCGAGACACACACACGCAGGCACGCACGCACGCACACAGGGCAAGAGGATGGGCCAACACTGCCCTCTGTCTCTCCTTGAAGGGCCGTACGTGCGTGAGTGGTGGTCTGGCATGTTCAGTCCACTGACTCTCTACTGTGCGTCTCATTGTGTTACTTGACCACACTATTCCCTATAACGGTCAGAACAGATCCACGGACGATGCCATTTCTATATCACTTCACACACCAAGAGAGAGACAAATCCGTGTGTGAGAAAGCTGTTCATAGACTATGGGCTCCATTTTTGTCACCGCTAAACCCCTTATCCCTAAACTTCTTTGCCTTGTTTTACTATTTTGCAAAACATTTTTGAATAGTTAAAATGGTCAGTCTACAAGCTCACAGCGTGTCAATGTAGATTGGCTAGTTGAACTATTCAAAAATGTTTTTCAAAATAGTAAAAAAAAAGGCAAAGAAGTTTAGGGATAAGCGGTTTAGCGGTGACGAAAATTGTGCCCTATATCTCTGCAGCGTTCAAGGTTGTACTTTACTGTTAGTTACATCTTTGTGTACAGGTACGTAAGAGTACATTTTGTAGTAGAATAATGGATTACCAGACGACTCGCTCCTTTACCAACTCGCCCCCGCGAAATGTGTTAATGTCGTTAACAGTTCATTTAGTATTTCCCTCCCTCTCTGAAATCTGAAAATTATCTTGTATACAGATTTATTCGATTGTATAGTAATCGATCTCTATACTCTGTAAAATTAAGAAAGAATAACGTGAGACAGAGACGGTGACTGCTTAATTAAGTTCATTTAGGACCTTCTAGCAGTTAATTTCGTTTTGTTAAGCACATTTCTTCCATGTAGCCCATGTTTTGTAATGGCATCATCACGCTATTATGCCTGTGGATATACAGAGTGAACTTAACAATGATAAATTAATATGATAACACCTTTTATATAATCACCAACATGAATTATGTTTGTTATTTACAGCGTGGGGCGAGATGGAAAAGGGGCGACCGTACCTGTTACCGAATAATGCACATGTATAATAATATTAATAATAATAATACAATGCTAACGATAGGAAAGAGTAAGAGTAAAAAAATACCATAATCCCAATACCATATAATCCCCCTCAAACTATACACCAAGCGTGAGAGTCTGGGTCGTAACACAAGCCTTTGAAAGCTTGTAATATCGGCTATTTTCAGCGAAGATATTAAGATCTGAGGCCGATTCTACAAATTTCTTCTAAATCCTAACAGATTCCTGAAAAACGTATCCTTTTATAATGAGTGGTGCTCAAACTCCTTGAGATTCTGCACAACAATGTGTGGGGTGTAAGTGGTTAACTGGACTGCTCAATCACAACGTGTGGGTTTTTTTCCCCCCCTCTTTTGTTTCAGCCCAAGACTGCAAAAGCACTTATCTGTGTGTAAATGGTAAAATATCATTTTCCAGTGTCCTGGGACGATTTATGGAAACTACAGCCTCAGGGGTGCTAATTAAAATGGACTTGTGTCCCTTTAACTGCATTTGGCCCGGCTCTTCCTGTGTCCTGGCTGCGACTGTGTTTTCTGCATTAGTCAACGTAAATGTGTCAGCTGTTTTTACGTATTCAAAAGAAATTACAAGGTAGATTTTTTTGTTAAAGCTCGACTGCCAGAATTCTGGTCTGTATGTGCGCACACATGTGCACGCACGCACACGCGCCGCTCACGCGTACTTGTACTCAATGGTAAAAATGTCAAGCAGGCAAGCTCTATTACTGTCTCTCAATGGGCAAAATGACAGCACTTGTGCAGCAAACCGGGTTCAAGTTCGGATGTATGGATAAAAAATGTAGGATATTAAAAAACATGCGTTTTGCTCCAGGTGGCGCTATAACAGGCCTATTTAAAAACATTCGGGGGAGGGTGCATAGTTTCTCTGGGATCAAGCCGACGGTGCTGGAGATTAGCTGTTTGCAGACACACAGACAGACAGACACACATACAAAGTTCATACACACAGACACATACACACAGACACACAGACACACATACACACGTACACACGTACACACAGACACACATACACAAAGACACACATACACACATACACACAGACACACGTACACACGTACACACAGACACACATACACACGTACACACAGACACACATACACACAGACACACATACACACGTACACACAGACACACATACACACAGACACACATACACACAGACACACATACACACAGACACACATACACACAGACACACATACACACAGACACACGTACACACAGACACACAGACGGACGGAGGGACGGACGCCCGGACGGACAGACAGACGTACGGACGGACACAAGGTGCAAAACATAGTCTCCGTGACGCCTTTGGTCTGGAAAAACTATAATAAACCTTTGGCTTTCTTACAACACCATGGCCTCGGCGCACAGATTCCTCCTGCTACTCGCTGCCTCCGTGGTAGCAGGATGTGTTATATGGGGCGTGGAGATGTTTGCGTATAGCCATGCTGTTAGAGCACAAATATAAAGGTGTCAGAGGATGGACACTTGAGTGATACCCGCAGCTCTCCCATAATGAAGTTATTCATCGTGAATGGAAGGCGGCGGCCATGCAGCTGTTTGTTCTCCCTTTTAACAGCGTGGACACGACCAAACGGCGGGTTAATTGGTCTGGGAATCAACCAGCCGTGTGGTTTCTGAAGTAGGACGACGATTGTTTTTGCTTATACGTAAGCAGCACCACAATGTAGAAATGCTGGTATACTCTATTACAAGTAAAAAAAATCTCCAATCGTATTTTTACTTGAGTAGAACTACAAAAAAGTATTGGCGCTAAAAGTACAAACGTAGGCCTTTTTCTGAATGCTTCACAATTTTCGATCTTGCCGCCGATTTGTGAGCTTGAATTTTCTCATAGTCAAATTATACAAATAGGACTTATGAAGTTAATGCACGATTTGAAATCTATATCTGCAAAATAACTAGTAGGCTAAATAAAGTGTTCAATAGGGGAGTAAAAAGTATTTAAAAAAAATGAAATATTCAGGTTATGTAAGCACCTCAAGTAAAGTAAAGTACTTGATTAAATGTACCTGGTTACTTTCCACCACTGCCTGTGTGTTCTCCGTTGTAAAGCGAGGAAACGACTAACGGCAGGCTAATTGGTCTGGGGAGTCAACGAGGGATAAGTCACAGCTAGTATATCTGTTAACTTGGAACGCTATCCATTCAACACTGAGGCTTGTTTCCCCCATCCATCATGAGTTCACTGGCCGTGTACAATGGTGACAGAGTCAAATGAGTACTGGAGTCATGTTTCGTTACGATCTCCGCTCAGTGGCCTTGCGGTTAGAGTGTCCGCCCTGAAACTGGGAGGTCGGGGGTTCGATCCTCGGCCGGGGTCATACCCAAAGACTGCATCAAATGGGACCCAATGCCTCCCTGCTTGGCACTCAGCATCAATGGGTTAGATTGGGGGGGTTAGATCAACTACAAATTTCGAGGCACGGCACGGCTACACTGCTCCAAGAGATGGGTCAAATACAGAGAACAAATCTCCCGTACAGCAATGTATAGGACGTTATACATCGCTCAAGACGCACGCAACGCTGAGGTACACTTCGACAGCGACACATGAGCCGGAAAGACGACGAGAAGTGTGTCTGTGGGCTGTGTCGAGGAATTCTGGATCGGGCAGGATGTTGAGGCAAACGACACAGTCGGAGACAGCTGAGTATTTCACAGATAAATGTTTGACCATGTTTTATATACAGTTTGTTGTAAATGGAGCATTTATATACATAGTGCCTTTATAAACAACGCATTACATTCACTCATTCACGAGCACGCACAAATGCACGCACGCACGCACGCACGCACGCACGCACGCACGCACACACGCACACACACACACACACACACACACACACACACACACACACACACACACACACACACACACACACACACACACACACACCGATTGAACCACCAGTGAACCACCAATTTTAGAACACTGAGGGGAGAAGGAACGAGAAACCCCAGTAAAGTCGACTTTACTCTGCACTCTCAAAAATAAGACTTTGGCGTTTCCCTCCCCACTGTCCCTCTGTCCTTCTCCTGGTCCAGGCTGTTTCAGAGCTCTGAGGACCGAGAGGCAGCAGAAACACACCACAGAAATGCACACCACCCAAAAGACCAGCAGGAAGTAGTAAGGGTACCCCGCCGTATCGGATATAACGATTGACGAACTGAACGCATGCGCCGTCAGCCAGACAGGGCAGCAACAGGCCACCCTGTAGCGAAGAGCTTTGTACCTGAGAAACACCACGGGGTGAACCACCGCTATGTAACGCTCCACACAGATACAACACTGGAACGATGGGATGGAGAAGAAGAAAAACAAAACAAAAGTAAAGATAATAACCCTGGACAAAATGCACTTAAAAGCATTTTCATATTGCTTTTGATTCCATGGAAATTCATATTCATCATGCAAACTTTGTCCTTAGCTGGATAACCTTGGGCACTGCATGTTCCGATAATTTGTTTATAAACCCATGACACAACCCATGGCCCTGGTGTAACTATGATGGATGGATGGATGGATGGATGGATGGATGGATGGATGGCCAGCCCCCTGGACAATGCTCCAATATATACAAGCAATTTTACAATTTTATTTGTTGGTGTTTTCAAATGTTCTTTTATAATGTGTATGTGTTTATAATTGAGTACCACAGACGAAAAACAGTCTAAGTCCAAATTTCAGACTGACCCCTCCACGAAAAGGCCTCGTTTTCCTGAACCCTTATCTATCATTTATATATTATGGATCAATAGTGTGGACTTAGACTGTTATTCGTCTGTGGTACTCAATTCACATGCTCTGTGTCTTGAACTCTTAATGCCTCATATTGATCTTTATATTATTTGCCACCCTATAGTTTTGTCTAAAATAGGCTTGCGTGTGACATCCTGCCACCCTAATAGACAGCGCAACACCCCATCCTTTGTCCGCCTTCTCCTACCAAACCACACCGTTTACACACATCTCAAGCATGCACAACACCAACAGCATGCCTGTCCAGACATCAAACACTACTTAGCATCCATGCAACTGTCATATTTACAGTACAATACCCATGTTTATGAAATAACACATTCTTGCGCAAGACCACCAGCCTACGTCAAAATCGTCACCACTTTGCCAAGTTACGCCAACTCCGTTCACTTCATGGGGCCAGTCCAATGGTACGGCCTTCACAGTGACACACGCGTTATTTCCCCCCTCCCCCTCTGGCTGCTGTGCCGGCCAGGCGACCACACCACCACGTCGTGTTGACTAGACTACACTAATAAGGACCCATGACGGCCACCGCCAGCAACAACACGCCGGCAACAACCCGACACACACATCTCTCGCCTATCGCACGGCAAACGCCACACAACTACACTACGCTTGGTGAACGCAGCTAAAGCAGCTGTGTTCTTCACAGTACACCGTGGAGGATTTTCGTTTCGCATCGCGGGCCATGGCCGGACAGTCCGGACTTCAATTGACAAGTGCGCGAGTGAGTGAGTGAGTGTGTGTGTGTGTGTGTGTGTGTGTGTGTGTGTGTGTGTGTGTGTGTGTGTGTGTGTGTGTGTGTGTGTGTGTGTGTGTGCGGGCGGGCGGGCGGGCGGGCGCGCAACAACACATAATAATAATTAATAACCCATCCGTTTCTACACAATACTGGGTATAAACACACAGCTGAAACATGAAGTGGAGTCTGTCAACTCCCGCAATTTCCTTCTCCCCATATTGCGCTGCTACGTAACTCTAGGATGAGCCGCCCGAAGGGCGGCGAAATTCTAGTATATATAATGGAGCCCGAGGCCCAGCACGAAAACGTCGGGCCCGTAAAAGTAGGGATGGAGCTTGATAACCAATACCTGAAAAAAATCGAGCATAGCGGCCCATGACGTCATGTTTAAACAATCAAGACAAGAGACGATCAAACATGGCACATGCTGGCACAAACATGTCAGTCTAAAAGTGCAGCGCTGCCCGGGTAAATAAAATGACGCTTTTAATGTGACATGCAGTACACATATTAACCTTTTTTTTTAATATATATATGATTGTATTGGTATAAAGGTCAATTGCATTCCGTCTGTTAGAAAAGTACTGTATTTGAAGTGTTCAGCGGTAGCCATGCTCCAATATACAGGTAGGCCTACAGGTACAAAAAGTGGGAGTCATCATTGCTTTGATTGCTCCATTGATCAGGCACCATGTGCTACAAATGAGTGAGCTTGTAGATCGAATCTTTTCACTGTGTTCTAAATAGAGCCGTAAAAACCTTTCCGCTGAGTTTTTCTACTCTTCCTTTTTTTGTGTTTTCAAATATTCTTTTATAATGTGTTTATGTGTCTGTGTCTTGAACTCTTAATGTTTATTTTTATTTTTTTAGACCGTCTACTTTGTCTAAAATAGGCCTGCGTGTGACATTCAAATAATGCGTGGTGCTTGATGATGCAAAAACTACCACCGATGGATGTTCAATGCAAAATTCTGTCCCAGACATCAACATGTTTGAACTGAAGCGAGACTCATTGGAGCTGCTGTCACCACAACCTCTAACGTTAAAGGGGTAGAAGCCATGCAGGCATCCACACACCAAGCCGTGGCATAAAGACGTCTTCTTTTTTAAAAGAAAACACACATTGTGATCTGATGTAGACCCTCAGGTCAAACTCACACAACAGCAACAGATCCAGACTGGCCATATCCTGGATTACACAGACATGGAGAGTCCTGTGACTGAACAAACACTCTATTACAATGAGTATATCAGACTATATAGCTTTGCTCAACACAGAGCCTAAAGTGATTTCACTTACACTCATAAGGCCATATAGGTAGCGCCACACCTGCTACATACATTTGTCACTGTTCATATGCAGCAAATTATGTACAAAATACAAATGTAACCTTTTCTAGTTGGTTCATACAATAGGAAGCTCCAAACAATGTCTCTCTTCACAGACAACTCCAGCCATGACCATAATTCTACAGTATTCTTATATATCTGACGAGTTACATTAGTTTGTTGTTGTCTTGTGCAATGTTTGGTTCTGTATGTTTAGGTCAATACACAGCAGCAAACCATCGATGCTTCATGTTCCATCAAAGTCACATATTTGAATGATGATGAGAAACAGATGAATTAAAAGTAGTTCATGAACAGGTCATATTATAGACAATGGGTATTAATCCGCCACACAAGCGTCATGTTCCATTTTATGAATAATCCAAATTAATGAATTCAAAGTAGTTCATGAACAGGTCATATTATTTAGACCAGTGGTTCTCACCTTTTCAGGCCACGACCCCCACAAAATAATCCTATTTGAACAGGTTCTCTAGATAAATATTGTGATAACAGCTGATTTACAAGCTCATTGTGAGCATGTAGATCAGCTATTTGCACAATGTTGTCTCTTTCTTATATGATTTGGCAATTTTGCCAATATTTGACCGATTTAATAGCCTATCAGTGATTCATTTCAGTCACTCATTTCAGACACTCAGTCACTCATATATGATACAGTCTGTTTATAGCGAAAATGTAACTAATTCAGCAGCAGTAACAATAGCATTTTCTCTCAGTTGATTCTTCATATCCATATGAGTGAAACGGCAGGGATGACATGTTTATTTTTCAAACACAGTTCTTATATGAGGCGATCTAAAATCCCCCTATGGGGATTACAATGCAAATAAAAGTACATGAACCCATGGACTTGCGCCCTCTACCGATATTGACATCAGACTCCGGTGCTATATGGATCAGGCACCATGTTCTACAAAATGAGTGAGCTTGTGGATTGCCTGATTTCATTTGAAATACGTCCGTTTTATCGTTGGTGTTTTCAAATGTTTTATGTTTGTTTGTTTTTGCCACCCTGTCTAGTTTAGTCTAAAATAGGCCTGCGTGTGACATTCAAATAATGCGTGGTGCTCGATGATGCAGAAACTACCACAGATGGATGTTCAATGCAAAATTCTGGCCCACATCAACATGTTTGAACTGAAGCGACTCATTGGAGTCTTTTTGTGGCTTTCGCCTTTATTTTATATTTTTATAGAGGGACAGACAGTAGGCTGACAAGAAATGGGGAGAAGACATGCAGTAAAGGCCGTCTGGATCGGGAGTCGAACCCGCGGCACACTGCCAGACTGGATTACCAGCCATGGTGCCTGGACCACTGAGCCATGGCCCAGGCCGACTCATTGGAGTCATGAATGTCACCACAACCTCTAACGTTAAAGGGGTAGAAGCCACACACCAAGCCGTGGTATAAAGACCTCTTTTCTTTTAAAAAGAAAACACACATTTTGATCTGATGTAGACCCTCAGGTCAAATCACCACAACATCTCACACAACAGCAACAGATCGGCCATATCCTGGATGGACGCTGAATCTTCTGAATTTGTGTATTAAACAGGCATGTTTATCTAGATTCAACTGGCCAGGTGCTCACCCCTGGGGTCCTATCCTACTAAAACTGTGTTTGAGCATGTCAGAATAGCTGAAGTTATGCTCTCATTTAGGGGAGACAGAAACTTAGGTTCATACTTTAAAAGTTATGTAATTTAATGTGATGTGGTTCCTCCAAATATACATCAATACACATGAATTTAGCCTGAGAAACAATGTATATATGATGAACAATAACGTAATAATGTCAATGTAATTGTCAAAATACAGTTCTCCTACCACAAGTAATTCAATAAACAACAACATGACAAATATCTCAATAATTTAAATAGGTTTCTCTGACACATGTGGGTCATACACGGGTCTGGTAAGAGATCTATCCTGCTTTCAGAGCCCCTTTAGTCAGGGAATTTTATCAGAAGGATTTCCAATCTGTGAATAAATTCCTTGCAAAGAGATTTCTTTACCAATGTGTTTGTAAAGGTGATGACCTGGAAAAGTGGGTATGGCCGGTTGGCCGCCCAAGGAGTGTTTTCCATACAAAACAAAGCTTGTTATGGATTTGTGACATGTGTTAACATCTTTACAAACACATAGGTGAAGAAATGTCTTAGTAAGGAATGTATTCAATTCATTCATGATTATTATAATATCCCCATGACTACTTGAAGCATGGCAGTTTCCCAGCTTTGTGGAGAGCAAAGGATGAACAAGCATTGACATCACGGCTATTAGAATTGAGATCTGAACATCAGCAGACGAAACACAACATACAGGGAATATAGCTCATTATAGTCAGTGACATTACTACTAGCTGATCAGAATTATTCTAAAAGCTCTTCTCTTCAGGCCATTTCCCTCCCCACTGTCCCTCTGTCCTTCTCCTGGTCCAGGCTGTTTCAGAGCACTGAGCACCGAGAGGCAGCAGAAACACACCACAGAAATGCACACCACCCAAAAGACCAGCAGGAAGTAGTAAGGATACACCGTATCGGATATAACAATTGACAAGCTGAATGCAAGCCCGCAGAAACAGGCCACCCTGTACCGACGAGCTTACAATTTACAATTTAGGCATTTAGCAGACGCTCTTAATCCAGAACGATTTACATTAAGCAAGAACAAAAAGCATGGCAATACATCACATACATAAAAAGTAGTTATCATGAAACATGCATAAGCTAAGAACGTAACAGTGGAATATCTATATAATGAAACTAAACATATAAACTATACATATATACACCGACACCGACTTTTGTCATCAGGGGCGTCAATATAGCTGGGGGGTGGAGCCGGGGGAAAGTTCAGAGTTCTCCCAACCGGAATAAACAGTGAAGTGTTGGGTTTTCAAACGTAGATGCTTTAAATACTACTAATTTAAAAGTAGGCATCATGGCTTGCCAGATCACAGGCACAGATCCTTGTTGCCACTCGACAAGGAACGCTACTTTAGAAAATGAAACAAGCTAGAGGCCGATTGGAATGTTTTCCTTGACTGCATGGGCATGATCCAGCACAACACAATGGACTGATATATTCGCATGGTAAGAGACACTTTTCTATAGATATGATCACTGAAACTTATCATAATATATACATTTTAAAAAGCCATTAATTCATCAATGATGTTTATAGAACATGTTTTAGTGAATTCCAAGTAGACTACCGACACCATTCGTTTCGACCGCACGATGGCTCCGTGCCAAGTTCCAACTGTCTCTAAACTACTTAGAATTCACTACAATGTGTTCTATAAACATTATTGATGACTTAATGGCTGTTGGTTTTTGATATCACGTTAAGTTTAATTGATCATATCTATAGAGTGTCTCTACCAGGTGAGTAAACACTGCGCAGCGGTAACACAATGTTTTGTAACATGAGGGAGAGGGAGATCGATGTCCGATTTCAGTGGTGGTTATGCTTGTGCAACTTGATGCTGCAATAAAGTACAATTAGATAAGGATACTCTGAACGTAGCTGTTGATGGGGAGACCTAACCTGACTCCGCCAGATGGGGCAGCAGAGAGTACCCAGTGTACTCTCTGCTGCCCCATCTGGCGGAGTCAGGTTAGGGGAGACCCAGGATGAGCTTGATGGAGTTGATAGCAGTGGTATAAAGATCTTATATGATATTGTTTATTAATCTTCTCACATTTTTATTACACAGACATGGAGAGCCCTGTGACTGAACAAACACTCTATTACAATGAGTATATCAGAATATAGAGCTTTAACCGCTTAACGAACAAACACACAATAGTTGTTGTCAAAATGACAAACCCAAAACATCAAGGTAGAGCAGGGGACAACGACGTGAAGATTTATGTTCTGACAGTTAGTTTGTGCAAGGAGTCCAGTATTTATAGGTGGTGGGTTGATTGTAGCAGAGTTCACAGGTTTGTAATTGGCTGGGCTGATGAGAGTGGAACCAGGTGTGTAACTAGGACTGAGGGCTGCAATGGGAAGTGGGAGTGGCTGAAGTGGAAAGACAGACACTCTGGGCAGAGGGAGAGATACAGAAAGAGGGGAATAAACAGGCAGAGGGCCAGACCATGACAATACTAAACTTACGTACAATCATGTTTGCTTGTGAATATCACATTCTACGTTGCCTGTAGATGTCCCTATCATCAGATAGGTCATTTGTTAAATAATGGCTTGACGTACTTGACCTCACCACAAAACTTAAGGGCTGTACCAGACAACAAAAATACTGGAAATTACAGTTTACTGTTTATACTACCGCACACCCTAAGTTGCAATGCAAGTTCAATTTGTTTCGACTTTAGAAGACAGTGGTGGGTCTTATGTACAGGACTGGTCAAGGCCTAACAACAAATTAGTATATTGTCAAATCCTCAAAGTCTCATAGCAAATTGTGCTCTATTGTTCTCATTGAATCGCTTATCTATATTTACAGTGAAATTCCATTGTGTAATGTGTAGGCCATGTGTCCATAGTGTAAGGCATTATTAATTCATGACCAGGATAAGTCAGGATAAATCAGGATACGTCATTATCCGTATAATAATCATATCCTATATCCATCATTACATTGCTATTAACAACAGAGACACAATAACAGCAACAACTGTATTTGTGTAAACCTGGAAAACCTGGACAACTTTAAGTCATTGTTCAGGTTGTGTTGCTATGAGGGAATGAGGAGCATGCAGGTGTGTGGAATTAGTTTTAATAGGGTTCGACTGCACTTTTATTCACTGTTTTTTCAAATGCTAAATAATGAACAAACCCCACATTCTTTCCCCAGGTTAAAATGTAAACAGGCTAAATGATGATGGCTGATGCTTCATTCACTATAGACAATGCATTCAAATGCAGAGATTAAACGTGTTAATGGTCACTGGTTGTCTGGCATTGGACAGATCACCTGTTAATGATCACATTATGGATGAACTGAGACTATTTTACACGTCTTTGATTATTATCACCCTTTGTGAAATGTTAAAGGTGCTGTAACTTGTAAGGGATATGTTTTGTTAAAATAGCTCTACTAATCATTGCTATATTGTTTGTTCAGTAACAGAGGTCTTCCCACGTTTCCATACCCATTTCACTAACATAATTATTACTATTTCATAATGTGAAACGTGTTAATAATAAAATTGACCAGTACTATGAAGAGAAGAAGGCCCATGGGCCAAATCTGAAATGGTAACCAGAGAATTGGCCATTTGAGATGCATGATCTGAGTAGGAAAGAGAGAGAATACATCTTGTGATGTCAACATGCAATATCAAATATAAAAAGAGACAGAAATGCCTCATTAAGTAGAAAAACTAGAAAATAAAAAAATGAATTAAAAGTAATAAAGATCACTCGCCCTCACACATTATGACAGTCACCAGAATATGGGTGTTTTCAGTGAATCTGATGAAAGGAGATGTAGTTCGCACACCGGCCTTGAGCTCAACATTTTTATTTCATGGAGAAGAGGATACAACGTTTCGACCCCTTCGGGTCTTCGTCAGGATATGTTCAATTAATCTAACATGGTTAAAATGGTGTTTGAAAATACAATGGGAAGCTTGTATATGGACGTCTGTGACTCCTTTCATATATTTGACCAATGGCTGTAGCCATAATATATAAGAACGTACACAATGTGTATTTTGTAACACGTTTTATTTCATCCATACTTACACATGTATGTACAAAATGTGATTACGTGCTAATTTCTTTCCTGTCACAAACAATGTTTCTAATTTAAAATGTCTTGAAAATGTCCAATAAGAAAATCCATTAACAACAAAATCAACAAAAAAAATCATTTGGGTTTCTCTCCAGTGTGAATTATCTGGTGGCTTTTAAGGTGTGTCCACAATCATCACATCCATATGGTTTCTCTCCAGTGTGAATTCTCTGGTGTTTTTTAAGGTCAGACAAACGAGAGAAGCGTTTACCACACTGATCACATCCATAGGGTTTCTCTCCAGTGTGAATTTTCTGGTGTGTTTTAAGATTTCCCATTATAGAGAAGTGTTGTCCACAATCATCACATCCACATGGTTTCTCTCCAGTGTGAATCCTCTGGTGTGTTTTAAGGATGTCTATTCGAGAGAAGCGTTTACCACACTGATCACATCCATAGGGTTTCTCTCCGGTGTGAATTGTCTGGTGGACTTTAAGGCTGTCCATTTCAGAGAAATGTTGTCCACACTGATCACATCCATAGGGTTTCTCTCCCGTATGAATTCTATTGTGTGTTTTAAAATTTCCCATTGTAGAGAAGTGTTGTCCACACTGATCACATCCATAGGGTTTCTCTCCAGTATGAATTATCTTGTGTGTTTTTAAATTTCCCATTGTAGAGAAGTGTTGTCCACAATCATCACATCCATATGGTTTCTCTCCAGTGTGAATTCTCTGGTGTGTTTTAAGGCTGTCCATTCGAGAGAAGCGTTTACCACACTGACCACATCCATAGGGTTTCTCTCCGGTGTGAATTCTCTGGTGGCCTTTAAGGCTGTCCATTCGAGAGAAATGTTGTCCACACTGATCACATCCATAGGCTTTCTCTCCAGTGTGAAATATCTGGTGGCTTTTAAGGCTGGACATTAGAGAGAAATGTTGTCCACACTGATCACACCCATAGGGTTTCTCTCCAGTATGAATTATCTGGTGTTTTTTAAGTCTAGACATTGTAGGGAAGCGTTTACCACACTGATCACATCCAAAGGGTTTCTCTCCAGTGTGAATGGTCTGGTGTGTTTTCAGTCTAGACATTGTAGGGAAGCGTTTACCACACTGATCACAGGCTCACAGCAGTGGCATTTTTGCTTAGCCAAGCTTCTTTGTTCATTCACCTCTGGTAGAACAGGGAAGCCAGACTGATGATGCAACACTGAATTGGAAACAAATACAAAGGAAATGTTGTTTAGAGGCATTCCTGGACTTAAAATAGCAAAACCTATAGTGTTAAGTTAATGTACCCTATTATCAATTTAGCATCCATTTATAATTTGATTCTACAATCATTTTATATTTTAGAAAATACATGACAACAGGTAGTCAATGCTAAAATAAATCAAAACAAACAAATGACTAGATAAAAAAAACATCCTTATGGCATGCTGTATATCCATATAGGCACAGTAAGTAACTTACAGAGGTCTTGATGATCCTTGGGTGTGTTGAGAGAGTTCATCTTCAGCTGAAGTCTGGAGTCCACAGTCAGATGTGATCAGAAAGTATAGATATCCTGGAGGAGTTGTGGAGAACAACTACAAACTCTTCTTATACTGGAGAGCCTGAGGTGGAACCACTAACTGCTCGGTGTTGATTGGCCAAAGAGTGGAACAATACAGTCATCAGCCACCAATCTCAACCTAACAAACTGCTGCATGTGCTCCACCCCTCTCTGACTCCTCCCCCAGGTCATGCTCTATGCAACATTCTAGAAATAAACTGCTAACTGTGAGATTGCTTTGTAAGCTTCATATTTAATATATGAATCTATCTATATCCAATATAGAGTATCTGGCTATCTGGATAATATATGTATAGTCTAACAATATTAAATAAGTGGATATTAATTATAATTAATTGTTACTGCAGCAGAGCCATAAGAGGATTGCTCCACATTCTTTCAGTAACATAGAACCAGCTCTGTGTGAAGAAACAACAAGAAAAACTGTTTTCCAAAATACTATTTGTCATCCAAAACACAAACTGCCACCCACCCCCTAAAATGATTGCAAACAGTCTTCATAATTAGTACACAAGCCTTCACATCTTGTCTTTTACAAGTATAATACCGCACACCCTGTACGCACACCCCGACTTTAGTCAAGTCAAGTCAATTTTATTTATATAGCACAAAACAACAGCAGTTGACCCAAAGTGCTTTCCAGAGAACAGGTAGACCGTAGTCTATCACAGTGCAATAGTAGAACAAACAAACAAAATAACAACAAAAACAATGAACAATAAACGTCACACTGTATTAAAAGAAAATTATTCCAAAGTGTATATAGATTTGAAGGGGGGACTGCAATGAGTTTGAGAGTGGAGGATCTGAGTATCCTGGTGGTAGGGGGAGCAGTTATTAGTTCAGAAATATAGGAAGGGATTTAAATACAGGACCCTCTGTAGGCGGGAGATGGCGGAGTGGACTTTAGAAGACAGTGGTGGGGTTTCTGTACAGGACTGGTCAAGGCCTAACAACAAATTAGTATATTGTAAAATCCTCAAAGTCTCATAGCCAATTGTGCTCTATTGTTCTAATTTAATCGCTTATCTATATTTACAGTGAAATCCCATTGTGTAATGTGTAGGCCTGTGTGCAGAAACATGTGTCCATAGTAATAAGGCATTATTAATTCATGAACAGGATAAGTCAGGATAAATCAGGATAAGTCATTATCCTTATAATAATCATATCCTATATCCATCATTACATTGTTATTAACAACAGAGACACAATAACAGCAACAACTGTATTGTCTAAATCTGGGAAACTGGGACTGGGACACTGGGTCAACTTTAAGTCTTTAAGTCATTGTTCAGGTTGTGTTGCTCTGAGGGAATGAGGAGCACTCAGGTGTGTGGAATTAGTTTCAATAGGGTTGTGATGACTGCACTTTTATTCAGGCTAAATGATGATGGCTGATGATTCATTCACTGTAGACAATGCATTCAAATGCAGAGATTAAACGTGTTAATGGTCACTGGTTGTCTGGCATTGGACAGATCACCTGTTAATGATCACATTATGGATGAACTGAGACCATTTTACACCTCTTCGACTCTGAATTTCAACAGAACTACAGAAATAGGTCTATGACACAGAACTTATTATTATTATTATCCTTTGTGAAATGTTAAAGGTGCTGTAACTAACAAGTGAGTGTGGGCACGGCGCACGTGTGTGTGTGTGTGTGTGAGAGAGAGGGGGGGAGAGGGGTAGTGAGAGAGAGAGAGGGGGGAGATTAGCCGGGTTAATAAACCAGACCTAGGGGGAGATAGGAAGAGAGAAGAATATAGGGATGTGAAGAAATTATAATCCAGCGTGATTCATAGCGACATAATACATACCATGTCAATTAAAAGCACTATAGGCTACTATACAGACCACTGCCTGTCTCGTTATTTCCACCCCACTATATCTGTGTGTGTGTGTGTGTGGGGGGGGGTTCTCTAAAAGTGTGACTTGATGGCCCATTTCAACGTAGTAGGCCTATTCAATTTGTGTGTGTGTGTGTGTGTGTGTGTGTGTGGGGGGGGGGGTGCTCCAAGGGGTGCTCCAAGGGGTGCGTTGATGTCTGTTGTAGGTGGCAGTCTTGGAATGGAATGCATTGTTGTGACCCACCCGACACCCCCTCACCTCCTGTGGGGGGGGGGGGGGGGGGGTGCTCTAAGAAGTGTGACTTGATGGCCCATTTCAACGTAGTATAGGCTACCTATTCAACTTGTAGACTCTGATTGTGGACTATGTTTGGTTCTGTACGTTTAAAGTCAATACACAGCAACCAACGTTTCTTCACTAGACTTTTATTTTCCATCATCAATGGTTCATGTTCCATCAGTGACACATTCATTTATGAGTGATGATGAAAAACGGATGAATTAAAAGTAGTTCATGAACAGGTCATATTACAGACAGTGGGTATTAATCTGTCTGTTAAACGGAGCTAACGCATAGCGTAAAACAACAACAATCCCAGAGCTAGCCGGTTCTGACGGAGGACAATAAAGGTGACTCAGAGAGCAGATGTGGGTTTGCTTCCTTAGACCATGGCTAGAGAGAAGCGAGTGTTTATTTTTACTCATTATATACACGTACACCCAATTGATACATCCGGTTCCGGTTTCAGTATAAAAGCATATATAAATATACATACAGTGACAATGATATATTTATATACACAGACAATTAATGATCATTTCCAATACATCTCAACACTGTCACACATGCGTCATGTTCCATTGTATGAATAACACAAATTAATGTATTAATAAAAAATCACACCCATGTGAAGTAAGTGGTGCAACTCCGTGTGGGGGTCCCCGGGGGGGGGGGGGGGGGGGGGGGGAGTTCCAGACCCACAGGAACGCACCCAGGGTGCCGGCCCGATTCCGGCGAGCCAGGGTCCCTCTGTACCCTCTACTGTACTGTACTGTCACTGTAGTGTATTGTACTTTACTGGCACACCCAAAATCACCATATATACAGTTAATATGTGCGTGTGTTTCGTGCTCAGACGCACCCAGCCACCCACACACACACATAGTCACTTAAGGAAGTGGTTGCACCACTTAAAAATAGTTCATGAACAGGTCATATAATTTAGACCAGTGGTTCTCAACCTTTTCAGGCCAATAACCCCCAAAATAAACCTTTTGGACTGGTTCCGCAGATACATGTTGTGATAACAGCCGATTGACAAGCTCGTTGTGAGCATGTATCAGCTATGTTCACAATGGTTGCCTCTTTCTAATATTATTTGCCAATTTCTCCAATATTTGACTGGTTTTATAATAGCCGCCTAGCAGTGAAGGTATTTTCTATTATATTTAATGTATATCTTTTGTCTTAAACAAAAAATAAATATAATAGAAAAGAAAACTTTAAGATTTCACCTAAGAAACAATGCTTTACCATTAAAAATGTATCTACATATGTTAAACATTAATGCAATAAGAGTAATTGTCAACATCGAGTAATTCAATCAATTCAAAAAACAACAACATATCAAATACCATCCAAAAGCCCATCAAGAAGTAGTAAGGAAACACCGTATCAGATATAACAATTAACAAGCTGACTGCAAGCCCCGTCAGCCAGACAGGGCAGCAACAGGCCACCCTGTACTGAAGAGCTTTGTACCTCAGAAACACCACAGGGTGAACCACCGCTATGTAACGCTCCACACAGATACAACACTGGAACGATGGGATGGAGAATAAGAAAAACAAAACAAAAGCAAATCTATTAGCCATGTCCAAAATTAAGTTGTATGTTAAGAGCCAGGCAAAGTACAAGACATCGTTCAAGGTAGAGAGGATCACAGATACGATCAGGTTGAGATAGAAGAACTCGGAGGCGATCGCCACCAGCTCCACTCAGTATCAGCCACAGAACGTAGCTGTTGATAGGCAGACCCAGGGTGAGCTTGATGGAGCTGAAAGTAATCTGTAGGGCCAGACCGGTGTTGTCATCTGATGAAAAAGAGGGGATGGAGGAGTTGGTGCCATTCGCCAGTGTGTCGTTCATTCTAAGGCTCTGTGTGTATCCTCGTAACCGATACAGAAGATGGATTTGAACACAGTTGACCTGATATAACAATGACACAAGTTAACATTTTCAACAACTCTTCTCAATGTTCTTCTGAAAACAACAACTATTCAAATGAACAGTGAACACCAGTGTACATTATTTTGATTTAGTCTTAGTCTTTTAAAAACACACATTTAGTCTTTAGTCCCATTTAGTCTTCTGAAAGTATTTGTTGTTAATCTAGTCTAGTCTTAGTTGTTTAATATTAGTAAAATACATAGGTTTGAATATGTAATACAGACACAGATTTATAGTTTTAATATGAAACATGTCTCATTTTATTTTTTAGTGTCAAATGACACAATGAAGAAACATATTTATTTTTCAGTCATTTGATACTTAAAAATAAAACGAGACATGTTTCATGTACATGACCTTGATCTTATGGCCTGCTCTCCTGAAAAGGTATGGTATATACAGTGCAGACTGCAGATATGACATCATTCAAGGCAAGCTGATCTACAATTTTCTTTAAAAATAGATCCACGGAACACATAACTCTTAAGTCTGAACAAGTTATCGTCTTCTACTGTCTGTACAAAATCAAAAAGATAAAGTGCAATTCTCAAAAGAATCAACAAAAGATCTTGGCTGTAATATTGCCATTGCACACAATCACAGTCACATATTATGATTAAAATAAAAACAGATGAATTAAAGGTATTTCATAAACAGGTCATATTATAGACAGTGGGTATTATAAATCTTCCATTGTAAGAATAATCGAAATGAATGAATAAACAATTGTTCATGAACGGGTCATATTATTTAGACCAGTGGTTCTCAACCTTTTCAGGCCGCGACCCCCCAAGAAAATACTATTTGAACTGGTTCCGCAGATACATGTTGTGATAACAGCTGATTGACAAGCTCGTTGTGAGCTTGTAGATCGCCTCTTTTCACTATAGGCCGTAATAACCTTTCCGCTGAGTTTTTCTACTCTTCAATTTTATTTTTTGCTGTTTCTAAATTCTTGTATAATGTGTTTATTATGCTCTGTGTCTTGAACTCTTAATGCCTCATATTTATTTTTTTGCCACCCTGTCTAGTTAAGTCTAAAATAGGCCTGCGTGTGACATTCAAATAATGTGTGGCGCTCGATGATGCAGAAACTACCACCGATGGATGTTCAATGCAAAATTCTGACCCAGACATCAACATGTTTGAACTGAAGCGAGACTCATTGGAGCTGCTGTCACCACAACCTCTAACGTTAAAGGGGTAGAAGCCATGCAGGCATCCACACACCAAGCCGTGGCATAAAGACGTCTTCTTTTTAAAAGAAAACAAACATTGTGATCTGATGTAGACCCTCAGGTCAATCTCACACAACACAACAGATCCAGACTGGCCATATTTGAATCTTCTCACATTGTTTATTAAACAGACATGGAGAGCCCTGTGACTGAACAAACACTCTATTACAATGAATATATAATATCAGAATATAGAGCTTTAACCATTTATCAAACAAACAAACAAAGGTCCCGCATGCTCAACACAGGGCCTAAGGTTAAAGTAGAGTTCCCTTTTCTAGTTGATTCATCCAATAGGAAGCTCCACGCAATGTCTCTCTTCAAAGACAACTCCAGCCATGACAATAATTCCACAGTATTCGGAATGGGTTACAGTATTTTGTTGTTTAAGTTTGCATTATTATGTGCATTTTATGTATGTAGATTATATATTTTTATGGAAAAACATTGTTTCTCAGGTGAAATCTGCCCCCCCCCCACCCCCCAAAGAATGAAATTAAATATAATAGAAGATACCATTACTGCGTCAACAGTAAGATAGATCAACAAACTATATGCTATTATATAATTGGCAAAATTGCGTTTTTTGTCACATCATGTCACTCACAATCTGTCACTCAATCCTGCAGGGCACTATATATGCCCAGGTCTCGTGACATCACTATGACATCATCAGAGATGATAGTAAATCAGGTATCATATCATAGTAAATGCGACCTGCTGTCGCAATTAAGCCCGGAGATCCCTGATATTAAGCACATATGTTAAACTATGAAATCTTGCGTTTTTTTGTCACTCAAAATCCCCATACATTTGTCACTCAAAATCCCCATACATGGGGAAAGCCCCCATAAATTGTGCCCAGGTCTCGTGACATCACTATGACATCATCAGGGATATTAAGCCCATATACGGGAATGTCCCCATATATGGTCGCACATTGTGATATCAGGTCTAGTCACGTCTCCAAGACACGCTATATATGGCCAGGGCCATATATAGCGTGTCCTGTTTTTCATTGTGCAGGTCAAAGTTGATCCCATGCCAAAGCGACAGCACTGGCCCAGCAGTCTGCTGATTTGACCTCATTACACCCTGTACACTCAAGACACGCTCCATATATGGCCAGTGCGCTTCTCGCCCTCAGGTGTCTAACTGGTATGAGGATTGGAGCCTTAAGCTGCGTTCAGACTTGGATGGTTAGAGCGGCGCAACACTAACGGGACGAACCGAGGCGAATATACATATTCAAGTCTGAACGCACCTTTATACCAACCTGTGACCTGTGCCACACACAGGTCTGGTAATGCTGCGTTCACATGGGCAGATGCAAGCAGATACAGTCTACCATTCATTGTCAATGGAAGCCAACATGAAGATACAAAGATGCATCTGACGTTTGTGGCTGCTGCGAAAGCTACAAAGCTACACATTGAAGCGGAGCTGGGTTCAACTTCCGGATGCAAAGGTGCATAATCTGTAGCTGCAATGACACACGTGATATATACACCGACACCGACTTTTGTCATCAGGGGCGTCAATATAGCTGGGGGGTGGAGCCGGGGGAAAGTTCAGAGTTCTCCCAACCGGAATAAACATTGAAGTGTTGGGTTTTCAAACGCAGATGCTTTAAATACTACTAATTTAAAAGTAGGCATCATGGATTGCCAGATCACAGGCACAGATCCTTGTTGCCACTCGACAAGGAACGCTACTTTAGAAAATGAAACAAGCTCAAGCTAGAGGAATATCCTTATCTAATAAAGTATAATTAGATAAGGATACTCTGACTATAAACCACTTGAACCCCAGGACCCCAGCATAAACAAAAAATCTACAAACAACGCGTCGCAGCACGCTGTGAGCTCATGGTAGCCCTGGCCTGGACTGAAGTGTTTTACGCACATCTATGGTCCATCTATGGTCCTGCTCACCCCAGGACCATAGATGTTACAATTCTGCTAGGGCGGGAATAAGTACCGGTATCTTCCGTATTGTTCAATAAAAAGCTGTTTAATCAGTTTATGGCCATGCGCCCCTATCGGTTGGTGCTTTATAACTCTGATAAAATGGTCACCGATCGGATTAAAACGCTTTTTATTGAACAATGCGGAAGACACGGGTACTATTACCCACCCGACGAGGATTGTAACATCCATGGCTCTGGGGTGAGCACTTTATATTTGAAATCTGAACATGTATGTAGACGTTAACGTTCTAAATGGGAAAAGTGCATAAAACAGGTTGAAGTTCCGCCATGACAGACGAGCGCCATGTGAACCATGGCTAAATCGTCTCGTATACGTAGTCAACTTTCCGAGGGCGAGTGGTCCAGATGTCTTTCTGATGGATTTTTCTTGGCTGTCAATATTTCTATCATCCAACAAATCGCTCTGAACGTGATCCAAAGGATCATACGCTATTATAACTCTATGGGGAGGACCATTTTGTTTACCCCGGGCTAAAACCGGATGTGACGTTTGTGGGTGTTCCTGTCTACGATCGTGTCAATGTATACTATTCTATGCTATACATATGTAGGCTACTATGAAGTGCTAAGACTACATACAATGCAATTCTAGTGCTGTCTACATTTGATTTGATTTGATTTGATTATCTTTATTTTGAATCTTCAGGTAAAACAGTAAAATAAAATAATAATAAAAAAGAACCACAATGCATGTATATTTCTTTTTTGAATGAAATAAGAAATTATGACAACAATGTGATCATTGATCTTCCACCTGAAGTTCAAAAAGGAGTAGGAAGAAGTAAAAACTTATTTACTCCTACCCCCTACTTAAATATTCACCATCTCATTAAGTAATTACAATAATCATATAATCCAAATGTTTCTGCATCCATATATTCATTATACATATACTATATATATACACCATCAAACATACATATATACATGCATATATGAGAACAAGAATTGAGCAACAAATTAAATGAGCAAGTAGCCAGAGACAATCAATGTGCCTCATCCTCCACTCTGTAATAATTAAGTATGTCATTTTTATACCTCCTCTTAAACTGTACAATATTGGTGCTTTGTTTGAGTTCCAAAGCCAGACCATTCCACAAGTTGACCCCACAGATTGTTATACATTGACTTTTCATGGTAGTGTTGACAAGAAGTTTCCTCAGATTTAGCTCACCTCTTAAATTATAACCCCCCTCTCTGTCAAAAAACATGTTCTGTATGTTCACTGGTAGTAATCTATTTCTTGCTTTAAACATGACTTGTGCTGTTTTGAACTTGACCATATCTATGAATTTCAATGCATTTAACTGTAAAAAAAGAGAGTTTGTGTGTTCCTGATATGTGACATCTGTCACAATCCTTATTGCTCTCTTTTGTAATATGACCAATGGATTTAAATTACTTTTATAGGTATTACCCCAGATCTCCACACAATAATTAAGATATGGTAAAACCAGTGAACAATACAGAATGTACAATGCCCCTTGATTTAGAATTTGTTTTGATTTCCCCAGTATAGAGACACTTCTTGCCATCTTAGCTCGTACATATGAAATATGGGGTTTCCAGCTGATTTTGTGGTCTAGTATCACTCCAAGAAATTTTATTTGATATACTCTTTCTATATTTACATTATCAATAGTCACAGTTGCTTGTGTTTCTATTTTACGATTTCCAAAAAACATGATCTTTGTTTTACTCAAATTTAATGACAGTTTGTTTTTGTCAAACCACCATTTCAATTTCTTCATTTCTGATGTGATCACCTCCAAAAGCAGCTGCAGATTGTCCCCCGAACAGAAAATATTAGTGTCGTCAGCAAATAAAACAAACTTTAAAATATGTGATACTTTGCAGATGTCATTTATATAAAGAATGAATAGTTTAGGACCCAAAATTGAACCCTGAGGGACACCACACGTTACATCCAAAAGTGTTGACTTGTGCTCACCCAACTTTACAAATTGTTGCCTGTCCATTAAATAGCTTCTCAACCACTTCAACCCTACATCTCTAATACCATACCTTTCCAATTTATCTAATAATAAATCATGATTAATAGTGTCAAAAGCTTTTTTTAAATCTATAAATATTCCTATAGCATACTTCTTTTTATCTATACAATTTGTGATCTCTTCAATTAGTTCCATTAGAGCTAAGGCCGTACTTTTATTTTCTCTGAAGCCGTATTGGCTGTCAGTCAGTAGTTTGTGTTCCTCAATAAATGTGTCCAGTCTTGTGTTGAATAATTTTTCTAAAATTTTAGAAAACTGAGGAAGCAGTGAGACAGGCCTGTAATTTGTAAAGTTGTGTTTGTCCCCACTTTTATACAACGGTATGACTTTTGCTACTTTCATTTTACTTGGAAAATGGCCAGACAAGAAGGATAGGTTGCAGATGTGAGTTAGTGGCTTTAAGATTCCATCAATTACTTTTTTGACTATTGTCATATCAATTTCTTCACAGTCAGTAGAGATTTTATTCTTAAAATTGTTTATGATATCCCTAACTTCCTTTTCTTCTGCTGGCCTAAGAAAGAATGAACTTGGATTTCTTTCAAAGTTATGGACATAAGAACCTTCACGTGTTGTCTCAGATTTTATTTGATTAGCCAGGACAGGACCCACATTAACAAAGAAATCATTAAAGCCACTAACCACCTCATCCATATTATTAACGATCTTTTCTTTATCTTTAAAGTGTGCTGGATAACTAGAGCCTCTAACTCCATTTCTGATAATACTATTCAATACACTCCACAAACCTTTGGTATTGCCCTTATTATACTCCAATAACTTATTATAATAATCTTTCTTACATGTTCTCATAATATTAGTCAACTTATTTTTATATTTTTTATATTTATTTTCAGCCTCTATATTTCTATGTTTAATGAAATCTCTGTACAAAGTGTTTTTCTTTTTGCAAGCATTTTGTAACCCCTTAGTTAACCATGGACTATCATTGTATTTTTGTTTTTTATTGTATCTTTTAATGGGACAATGCTTATCATATAATACATTGAATATTTTTAGAAATGATTCATATGCACTATCAATGTCTTCTACTTCATATACTCTATTCCAATTCTGTTTTAATAATTCGTTTCTGAATAGAGTCATGGATTCTTCATTTCTGACACGTTTATAGATGAATTTATTTGCATCCTTGTCTTCCCTGTGATTGCAATCATACACTACAAATACTGGCAAATGGTCACTAATGTCATTTACTAGGAGCCCACTCACTATCTTGTCTTCCAGAACATTTGTCAGTATATTGTCTATTAATGTGGCACTTTGTGCAGTGATTCTACTTGGTCTCGTGATTTTAGGATGCAAACCAATACTATATATTGTATTTATGAATTCCTCAGTGCTTTTATGCTTGTTTGGGTTCAAAAGGTCAACATTTATGTCACCACAAATAAACATAAACTTTTGATTTGTTAATGTAAACACCTTTTCCATCCAATCACTAAATGTGTCAATGCTTGTTCCAGGGGTTCTGTAGATACAGCTCACTATTACATTTTTCTTTTTATCCATACATATTTCTACTGTGATACATTCTGTTATGTCGTCAATGACTGCTGACATACCTTCCAACACTTTATAGTCGAGTTTTATATCCACATATAATGCCACTCCACCTCCTGTCTTGTTTTTCCTGCTCATGTAGTTCAACTCATAACCATTCAATTGTAAATCATCAACCCCCTTTTCAGGGGTGATCCAGGTCTCTGATATAGCAATTATGTTGAAAGGTTTCTTAAATTGCCCCAAGTATTTCTTAATGCTTTTGAAATTCGCATAGAGACTTCTGCTATTAAAGTGGATGATCGAAAAGTTGTGATCTATCTTGACTGTTGCATTGAATTGCTCATCTGAATAGTAGCAGCAGTTGTTGTTGATATTGTTTAAGAAATTATTGTCGGGGTCAATGTCGTTTTCAATATCTTGTGAATTGTGTTCAGTATATTCAAATGTTTTCAAGCCCATTTTATCATGTTCATCCAACCTTACCAATTGATCAAGAATTCCCACCTGAGATCTATTATCCTGGGTTGTCATGATAATATGTAGTGAATTTGCCTAAACAGTTTATCCATGATTATGTGGTGTATGTACTTGTACCATCCTGTCTTCATATGAACTTCGTTAGTAGAAATGAACGTCATGCTGTATTGAACTCCATTTAAAAGAAAAAACATTGTGCAATGAGGAACTCTATTTCTATATGAAAATAAATAAAACACTTTGTCGGCCATTTTCCTCATCTCCAAATAAATCCGTATCTGAGTTAGATCATAATTAAAGAAAAGAGCTGCCATGCAAGAAAGAAGTTTGCTTGTTAGAGAGTAAAAAATAAAGAATATAGAACATAGAAAAAACGCCATGCTAAAGAGAGATCTGCATGTTATAGGGTAAAAAATAAAGAAGTTTGTCCGTCCTAGCTGAACTCCATAATGCAACGAAAGAACCCCCATGCAAAGAAGAATGTATTTTAAAAACGTAGAAATAAAAGGAAAACAAATAATCCTGTCGGTAGTTAATAAAACCAGCTCCAGAGAGCAAATAGAAAAACAAATGGGCCGCAACGCTTGAGGGCCAACTAGTCCATCAGTCCAAGCTATAAAAGTAAGTCCAAGCCCGGAATCCAGTAAAAAACAAAAAATAATTGTTAAGATGAGTAAGGCCATGAGTCACTTATTTTATAAATGGATAGCCATACCTCGCTCGTTGTGTTCAGGCTTCAGACTCGTCAAACTTGTCAAGTTCATCGATGTGTCGGACAATGTTAACTGTTGCCTCCTCTCCGTTTAATTTAATGAAGACTTTGCAATTCCAGGTCCAGGTCGACTGGATTTTCTCTTGCTTCCATAGTGCCCGTGCTTTCTTTGCGATGTCCGCGTTCTTCTTGGTAAGGTGTTCGTTGAAAAACACCTTGGTCCCCATTAGCTTCTTTCGTTGGCGAAGGAGCTCGTTTTTACTCTTCCTATTAGTGAATCGAATTATTATCGCGGGTGCAGCGCTCTTCGTTTTAGAGGGCAGGGTGTGGCAGGCCTCGATAACATGCTATAAGTATGTATCAGATGCTATCCAAGTCTACAAAAGTGCTATCTAAGGGGGTAGGGTGGAAAGGTGGGTTTTCAGACTATGGCGGAAGATTGGGAGTGATGCTGCAGTTCTGACTGTAATGGGAAGTGCATTCCATAGTTTTGGAGCCAGAAGGGAGAAGAGTTTGGGACGTGTGGAGCGTTGTCCCGGCGTTTTTAGTGAGGGTACTGCAGCTTCCCTGCGTTGGCTTAGCTTTGTACCTGAGAAACACCACAGGGTGAACCACCGCTATGTAACGCTCCACACAGATACAACACTGGAATGATGGAACAGGGAACCAGAAAAAAACACTAGAAGTAATGCAAAAAAACCCTGAACAAAATGAATGTGCATGTGAAGAGCCATGCAAAGTAAAAGACAGCGGCCAGGGAAGAGATGGTCACAGATACGATCAGGTTGAGATAGAAGAACTCGGAGGCGATCATTCCACCAGCTCCACTCAGTATCAGCCACAGAACGTAGCTGTTGATGGGGATACCTAACCTGACTCCGCCAGATGGGGCAGCAGAGAGTACCCAGTGTACTCTCTGTTGCCCCATCTGGCGGAGTCAGGTTAGGGGAGTCCCAGGATGAGTTTGATGGCGTTGATAGCAGTGGTATAAAGACGCCATATCATGGATGGACACTGAATCTTATATGATATTGTTTATTAATCTTCTCACATTGTTTATTACACAGACATGGAGAGCCCTGTGACTGAACAAACACTCTATTACAATGAGTATATCAGAGTATAGAGCTTTAACCGCTTAACAAACAAACACACAATAGTCCCATGCTTAACACAGAGCCTAAAGTGATTTCACTTATACACCCATACAGGGTGCCACACCTGCTACATACTGTACATATGTCACTGATCATGTGCAGCAAATTATGTACAAATATAACCAAGTTCCCTAGTTGATTCATACAATGGGAAGCTCCAAGCAATGTCTCTCTTCACAGACAACTCCAGCCATGACAATAATTCCACAGTATTCGCATATATCCAATGGGTTACAGTAGCCCAAACATTTAGACTCTCGTAGAGGTTTTTTTTCCGATTCTGACGAATCTCTACGAGAGTCTAAAAGACTAGTCCATTAAAAAAAGTCTTGTGTTTACGTTTGTGCCTCAAAATCACTCTTACCTTGTACAAATGCAAAATCTAAAATCTAAATAGTTTTGCCCCACATGTCCGGCGGGTGTTCGGAAAACAATTACACCCGTAGGGACCGTAGTTTTCAATACAAAAAATATTTTAATCCACTCCGTCCATACTCTGTCTCGGAATCTGGCGGCCATCTTGGTTTTCTCTCATTGTAAATGCGCAACAGAACCCTGGCCACTAGGGGCGCGGCCAATGTTATGTTGCGCATTTACAATGGAGGAGTATGGACGGAGTGGATTAAAATATTTTTTTTATTGAAAACTACGGTCCCTACGGGTGTAATTGTTTTCCGAACACCCGCCGGACATGTGGGGAAAAACTATTTAGATTTTAGATTTTGCATTTGTACAAGGTAAGAGTGATTTTGAGGCACAAACGTAAACACAAGACTTTTTTTAAGGGACTAGTCTTTTAGACTCTCGTAGAGAGATTCGTCAGAATCGAAAAAAACATCTACGAGAGTCTAAATGTTTGGGCTAGGGTTTGTTGTTGTCTTCTATGTCTTCATAGTTGTTGTCAAAATGACAAACCCAAAACATCAAGGTAGAGCAGGGGACAACGACGTGAAGCACCGGACAAAGATTTATGTTCTGACAGTTAGTTTGTGCAAGGAGTCCAGTATTTATAGGTGGTGGGTTGATTGTAGCAGAGGTACACAGGTTTGTAATTGGCTGGGCTGATGAACCAGGTGTATAACTAGGACTGAGGGCTGCAATGGGAAGTGGGAGTGGAAAGACAGACACAACTGGGCAGAGGGAGAGATACAGAAAGAGGGGAATAAACAGGCAGAGGGCCAGACCATGACAATACTAAACTTACGTACAATCATGTTTGCTTGTGCATATCACATTCTACGTTGCCTGTAGATGTCCCTATCATCAGATAGGTCATTTGTTAAATAATGGCTTGACGTACTTGACCTCACCATAAACTTAAGGGCTGTACCAGACAGAAAAAAGACTGGAAATGACAGTTTACTCTCTTCCTTCACATCTTGTCTTTTACAAGTATACTACCGCACACCCTAAGTTGCAATGCAAGTTCAATTTGTTTCGACTTTAGAAGACAGTGGTGGGTCTTCTGTACAGGACTGGTCAAGGCCTAACAACAAATTAGTATATTGTCAAATCCTCAAAGTCTCATAGCAAATTGTGCTCTATTGTTCTCATTTAATCGCTTATCTATATTTACAGTGGCATTCCATTGTGTAATGTGTAGGCCATGTGTCCATAGTGTAAGGCATTATTAATTCATGACCAGGATAAGTCAGGATAAATCAGGATACGTCATTATTCGTATAATAATCATATCCTATATCCATCATTACATTGCTATTAACAACCGAGACACAATAACAGCAACAACTGTATTTGTTTAAACCTGGAAAACCTGGACAACTTTAAGTCATTGTTCAGGTTGTGTTGCTATGAGGGAATGAGGAGCATGCAGGTGTGTGGAATTAGTTTTAATAGGGTTCGACTGCACTTTTATTCAATGTTTTTTCAAATGCTAAATAATGAACAAACCCCACATTCTTTCCCCAGGTTAAAATGTAAACAGGCTAAATGATGATGGCTGATGCTTCATTCACTATAGACAATGCATTCAAATGCAGAGATTAAACGTGTTAATGGTCACTGGTTGTCTGGCATTGGACAGATCACCTGTCAAAATAGCTCTACTAATCATTGCTATATTGTTTGTTCAGTAACAGAGGTCTTCCCACGTCTCCATACCCATTCCACTAACATAATTATTACTATTTCATAATGTGAAATGTGTTAATAATCAAATTGACCAGTACTATGAAGAGAAGAAGGCCCATGGGCCAAATCTGAAATGGTAACCAGATAATTGGCCATTTGAGATGCATGATCTGAGAAGGAAAGAGAGAGAATACATCGTGATGTCAACGTGCAATGTCAAATATAAAATAAAAAAGGAAATAAAAAGAGACAGAAATGCCTCATAAAGTAGAAAAACTAGAAAATAAAAAAATGAATTAAAAGTAATAAAAATCAAGGAGATGTAGTTCGCACACTGGCCTTGAGCTCAACATTTTTATTTCATGGAGAAGAGGATACAACGTTTCGACCCCTTTGGGTCTTCGTCAGGATATGTTCAATTAATCTAACATGGTTAAAATGGTGTTTGAAAATACAATGGGAAGCTTGTATATGGACGTCTGTGACTCCTTTCATATATTTGACCAATGGCTGTAGCCATAATATATAAGAAGGTACACAATATGTATTTTTTAACACGTTTTATGTCATCCATACTTACACATGTATGTACAAAATGTGATTACGTGCTAATTTCTTCCCTGTCAGACAATGTGTCTAATTTAAAATGAAAATCAACAACAAAAAATCATTTGGGTTTCTCTCCAGTGTGAATTCTCTGGTGGCTTTTAAGGTGTGCCATTTGAGAGAAGTGTTGTCCACAATCATCACATCCATATGGTTTCTCTCCAGTGTGAATTCTCTGGTGTTTTTTAAGGTCAGACAAACAAGAGAAGCGTTTACCACACTGATCACATCCATAGGGTTTCTCTCCAGTATGAAGTTTCTGGTGTTTTTTAAGGTCAGACAAATGAGAGAATTATCTGGTGTTTTTTAAGGTCAGACAAATGAGAGAAGTGTTGCCCACACTGATCACATACATAGGGTTTCTCTCCAGTGTGAATTATCTGGTGGCTTTTAAGGTGTGCCATTTGAGAGAAGCGTTTACCACACTGATCACATCCATAGGGTTTCTCTCCAGTATGAATTTTCTGGTGTGTTTTAAGGCTTGACATTTGAGTGAAGTGTTGTCCACATTGATCACATCCATAGGGTTTCTCTCCAGTGTGAATTATCTGGTGTGTTTTAAGACTGTCCATTCGAGAGAAGCGTTTATCACACTGATCACATCCATAGGGTTTCTCTCCAGTGTGAATTCTCTGGTGTTTTTTAAGGTCAGACAACTGAGAGAAGTGTTGCCCACACTGATCACATCCATATGGTTTCTCTCCAGTGTGAATTCTCTGGTGTGTTTTAAGGCTGTCCATTCGAGAGAAGCTTTTACCACACTGATCACATCCATAGGGTTTCTCTCCAGTGTGAATTCTCTGGTGTTTTTTAAGATTTCCCATTGTAGAGAAGTGTTGTCCACAATCATCACATTTATATGGTTTCTCTCCAGTGTGAATTATCTGGTGTCTTTTAAGATCAGACAACTGAGAGAAGCGTTTACCACACTGATCACATCCAAAGGGTTTCTCTCCAGTGTGAATGGTCTGGTGTGTTTTAAGGCTAGACATTGTAGGGAAGCGTTTACCACAATGATCACAGCAGTGGCATTTTTCCTTAGCCAAGCTTCTTTGTTCATTCACCTCTGGTAGAACAGGGAAGCCAGACTGATGATGCAACACTGAATTGGAAACAAAGACAAAGGAAATGTTGTTTAGAGGCATTCCTGGACTTAAAATGTGACCACACGCGATGTACGGACTGCCATCGCGGGGGTGGCAACTGTTGAGGACAGCTGAAAAACTATTTTCTTTGTCCTTTTTTATTTTTCTGTCTAAAATAATCTGAAGCTATATTATTATTCATGTCATGTTAGAGCAGGTCTGAAATAAATGTCAGAGCTGATATCGACATATAAATATGAAATAAATGCTTAAACATGTCACTATGTCTAATGTTATAACCATTGGGTTAACCAATGCTAACTAGACATACGGCTTCCCTGCTAAAGTATGCAAATTCCGCAAAAATCCGCCTTTTTGTACACAATCGTTTTGGAAGATAATACTAGTCTTTTACTAACTGGCTAACAGAAATAGCAGAGAAAGAAGTATTAACAACGTAAAAAGTGTGTTTATTTTGGTCCGCCTAAAGCTAATTCATGCTAATGTTCCAGCTGGGGGCACTGGTGACCACAACAATGGAAAATGCGGAAATGGCTTCCTATTTCCAATAGCAGAAGAAGAAGACTCGAATGAATGTAATGTAAACATTGTAACATTATGTCACCATAACGTGGTTATTATTAGTTGCTTTGGAATGTACCTGCCATGAAAATTAAGGTCATAATAACGCAGATCGCATCGATATGTAATATAGCGCGATAATGTACTTGTTTTAGCTACAGGATTGATATCAATATATTAGCTAAATGTAGCTAACGACTATCGTTGCGGGGTTGCCAGTTTCTGCGAGAGAAATAAGCAACCCGGTATATGAAAACAAGCCCAAAATAAGTTCAAATCCCGGTACCGACAACAAATAGCCGATCTACATGCATACAAACAACAAATCTTGTGTCTGGCATAAATTATTTTCAGATGGGGGTCTGCAGACAAATAATAATAATAACAGGCTAATGAAACAGGAATTAAGAGAAGAGCCAAGAGGGCACAATTTGTGCTGGGAGAGTTTGAGAGCAAACTGTCCTGTTGTCTGTTGGTTATTGTTTTTTTTGCATTCATATAGCTTTTATTTGTACTCATCTGGAACATTTACATAGGCCTAATTTATCTGCCACTGTTATTTTCCCTTTTTCATACTACAAAATGCCAAATAAATACAGTAGCCCATTTAAAAAAAGGAGAGATAACAACATTCTCTAATTGTGTAGACTTATTGTAAATTAAGTAATGCAGATGTTTAACAATTATGTATATCTTGAGAGTGTTAAATGAAACAAAATTGACCTTTTAAGGTTTCTTTTTACACTTGATAGTTAAAGATCTAATAAGGGTCCACTTGGTTACCAACTCTCCATAATCAACTACACTTTAAAAACAAGCCCAAATGATCAACTACACTTTATTTTTGTCAAATACATTTTTAATAACAGGTTATAAATTATTATAAAATTGGTACAGTAGGCCTATGCATTATTTTTCTTTAGAAACAAGGCCAACTAATTATAATAAGCAGACATGGCAACACTGCTGGTTGACTAATGGAGGAATGAAGGGAAAACAGCACCCCCTAAAGTCACAGATCACTGAACTAAAGCTTAGAAGTCCATTTTCTCTGCTTGGTCTTTTTTCCACTACTCCTGCAAGACATTTCTCTATAAGCCATATCTCCAAAACTGGTGGGTCAAACTGAACAACCAATATGTCAATTTGAAGCTTCCCTGCTTTCATATGACATGAAAAAACGAAAATTCAAAACAATCCAATGGCAGTCCTTCGATCAAATCGTCACAAATAACCTATAGTGTTAAGTTAATGTACCCTATTATCAATTTAGCATCCATTTATAATTCGATTCTACAATACTTTTATATTTTAGAAAATACATGACAACGGGTAGTCAATGCTAAAATAAATCAAAACAAACAAATTACTAGATAAAAATAACATCCTTATGGCATGCTGTATATCCATATAGACACAGTAAGTAACTTACAGAGGTCTTGATGATCCTTGGGTGTGTTGAGAGGGTGTGTTGAGAGAGTTAATCTTCAGCTGAAGTCTGGAGTCCACAGTCAGATGTGATCAGAAAGTATAGATATCCTGGAGGAGTTGTGGACAACTACAAACTCTTCTTATACTAGAGAGCCTGAGGTGGAACCACTAACTGCTTGGTGTTGATTGGCCAAAGAGTGGAACAATACAGTCATCAGCCACCAATCTCAACCTAACAAACTGCTGCATGTGCTCCACCCCTCTCTGACTCCTCCCCCAGGTCATGCTCTATGCAACATTCTAGAAATAAACTGCTAACTGTGAGATTGCTTTGTAAGCTTCATATTTAATATATGAATCTATCTATATCCAATATAGAGTATCTGGCTATCTGGATAATATATGTATAGTCTAACAATATTGAATAAGTGGATATTAATTATAAATATAGCTGCAAGCAGCGATAAAGCGGGACCAAGATAGAAGAAGAACAATGCGCAATAAGAACAACATGCACAAATGAGACTGACGAGCTGAGTTGTCGGTACCAGGATTTGAACTCACAACCTTGTGGACCAAAGGCGGGAGCTCTACTGACTGACCTACACAGAGACAATATTAACAGTGACTATATTGTAAACAGTAAAACCATTCAGTGATTTGGTAACAAGAAGGTGTGTCCTCATTTTAGGCATGTCTTTATCCATTACTACAGTGTGTTTTCACGCACAGTTAAAGTGTGTGTGTGTGTGTGTGTGTGCCTGCCTGCCTGCCTGCCTGCCTGCCTGCCTGCCTGCCTGCCTGCGTGCCTGCGTGCGTGCGTGGCTGCGTGGCTGCGTGGCTGCATGCGTGTGTGTGTTAGGCAGACAATCGTTCATAACCATGGATTTGGATTGAAGATCATCTCTTTAGTTGTTGTGGTGTTTAACATAAGGTGGCTATTATCACACCAGTCTTTAAAGTTATTGATCTCACTGATATAGCCCACAGGGCGTTCAACAATATGTCAAATGTAATCTACTTCAATATTTCTATAGTTGAGTCATCACAAATCTTGCAGCACACAATGCATACACTGAGTTGTCTCTACCCGGATTTGAACACACAACCTTGTGGTCCAACGGCGAGAGCTCTACCAACTGAGCTATGCAGACACAGTCAGTTGACTCATTCTAAACAGTAACATCATTCAGTATTCATATAGGTATTAGGTGCAGAAGAAGTTTCACAAAACAGCAATTTTCATTGGTTCACTTAGAAAAAAAGTGCTACGATTATTTGTCCGTATAGGTGCAAAGTTCACGTGTAGAAGTTTTCGTGCATTTTGAGCAAAGATTCTGGTAGGAGTTACATTTTAACTGTTTTTCATATAATTCAAAATGGCGGGTGATCTAAAGGTCAGAGGTTAAAAATCAGAACGCGAAAGTTGTTCAGCATGAGGAGACGCATATGGGTATCAAAGTGGCATTGCCAACGGTCAAACGGTTCATGAGCTATGCACGTTCAAAGTTAGCATTTTAAATTGAGCGCTATAGCGCCACCATTTGGCCAATCGTCTTGGGCTTCGCATATTCACCGTTTGGCATGGCCCTCTACCAGATTACCGCGTTTCGCGAAAACCGACTGCACCATTCAGTCAGAACAGCTATTTTTGGCGGAAGAAGGAGAAGAAGAAGAAGGAGAAGGAGAAGAAAAAATATAGCTGCAAGCAGCGATAAAGCGGTACCAAGATAGAAGATGAACAATGCGCAATAAGAACAACATGCACAAATGAGACTGACGAGCTGAGTTGTCGGTACCGGGATTTGAACTCACAACCTTGTGGACCGAAGGCGGGAGCTCTACTGATTGAGCTACACAGAGACAATCAGTGACAACATTGTAAACAGTAAAACCATTCAGTGATTTGGTAACAAGAAGGTGTGTCCTCATTTTGGGCATGTCTTTATCCATTACTACAGTGTGTTATCACGCACAGTTAAAGTGCCTGCCTGCCTGCCTGCCTGCCTGCCTGCCTGGATCGAAGATCATCTCTTTAGTTTTTGTGGAGTTTAACATAAGGTGGCTATTATCACACCAGTGTTTAAAGTTATTGATCTCACTGATATGGCCCACAGGGCGTTCAACAATATGCACAAATGAGACTCACAGGCTGAGTTGTTGGTACCTGGATTTGAACCAACAATCTTGTGGTCCAAGGGTGAGATCTCTACTGACTGAGCTAGACAGAGACAATCTGTTACTCCATTGTTAACAGGAAAATTATTCAGTGTTAGTTCAGCATAAGTACTCAAACTTTAGTGTGTGTGTGTGTGCGTGCGTGCGCGCGCAATTTTCATTGGCTCATAAAAACTTCATTTTTTCACTTAACAAAAATGTGCTACGATTATTTGTCCGTATAGGTCCAAAGTTCACGTGTAGAAGTTTTCGTGCATTTTGAGCAAAGATTCTGGGAGGAGTTACATTTGAACGGTTTTTCATATAATTCAAAATGGCGGGTGATCTAAAGGTCAGAGGTCAAAAGTCAGAACACGAAAGTTGTTCGGCATGAGGAGACACATATGTGTGTCAAAGTGTCATTGCCAACAGTCAAACGGTTCATGAGATATGCACGTTCAAAGTTTGCAAGTTTGCAAGTTTTGCATCAATTGAGTGCTATAGCGCCACCATTTGGCCAATCGTGATGGGCTTCGCATAGTAAAGTGACATAAGCATATGTGTGTATTAGAGGCAGAATAATATTTTTCACAAACCAGCAATTTTCATTGGCTCATAAAAACTTAATTCTTTCACTTAACAAAAATGTGCTAAGATTATTTGTCCGTATAGGTCCAAAGTTCACGTGTAGACATTTGAACGGTTTTTCATATAATTCAAAATGGCGGGTGATCTAAAGGTCAGAGGTCAAAAGTCAGAACACGAAAGTTGTTCGGCATGAGGAGACACATATGTGTGTCAAAGTGTCATTGCCAACAGTCAAACGGTTCATGAGATATGCACGTTCAAAGTTTGCAAGTTTGCACGTTTTGCATCAATTGAGTGCTATAGCGCCACCATTTGGCCAATCATGATGGGCTTCGCATAGTCACCGTTTGGCATGGTCCTCTATCATGTTGACAAGTTTTGCGAAAACCGACTGCACGGTTCAGTCAGAACAGCTATTTTTGGCGGAAGGAGAAGGAGAAGAAGTACTGATCATATAATTCAAAATGTCGGGTGATCTAAAGGTCAGAGGTCAAAAGTCAGAACACGAAAGCATGAGGAGACGCATATGGGTATCAAAGTGTCATTGCCAACGGTCAAACGGTTCATGAGCTATGCACGTTCAAAGTTAGCATTTTCAATTGAGCGCTATAGCGCCACCATTTGGCCAATCGTCTTGGGCTTCGCATATTCACCGTTTGGCATGGCCCTCTACCAGATTACCGCGTTTCGGAAAACCGACTGCACCATTCAGTCAGAACAGCTATTTTTGGCGGAAGGAGAAGGAGAAGAAAAATAAACACAAAAACAATAAGTGACCAAAGTCACTACGTGACTTCTTGGTCCCTAATTAATTGTTACTGCAGCAGAGCCATAAGAGGATTGCTCCACATTCTTTCAGTAACATAGAACCAGCTCTGTGTGAAGAAACAACAAGAAATTAACTGTTTTCCAAAATACTATTTGTCTTCCAAAACACAAACTGCCACCCACCCCCTAAGATTATTGCAAACAGTCTTCATAATTAGTACACAAGCCTTCACATCTTGTCTTTTACAAGTATAATACCGCACACCCTGTACGCACACCCCAACTTTAGTCAAGTCAAGTCAATTTTATTTATATAGCACATTTAAAAACAACAGCAGTTGACCCAAAGTGCTTTCCAGAGAACAGGTAGACCGTAGTCTATCACATTGCAATAGTAGAACAAACAAACAAAATAACAACAAAAACAATGAACAACAATAAACAATAAAATAAAATAAAATATGTGTGGAAGATTATTCCAAAGTGTATAATAGATTTGAAGGGGGGACTGCAATGAGTTTGAGAGTGGAGGATCTGAGTGTCCTGGTGTAGGGGGAGCAGTTATTAGTTCAGAAATATAGGAAGGGGCAAGGCTGTTTAGGGATTTAAATACAGGACCCTCTGTAGGCGGGAGATGGCGGAGTGGACTTTAGAAGACAGTGGTGGGGTTTCTGTACAGGACTGGTCAAGGCCTAACAACAAATTAGTATATTGTCAAATCCTCAAAGTCTCATAGCCAATTGTGCTCTATTGTTCTCATTTAATCGCTTATCTATATTTACAGTGAAATCCCATTGTGTAATGTGTAGGCCTGTGTGCAGAAACATGTGTCATAGTGTAATAAGGCATTATTAATTCATGGTAATGCTGCGTTCACATGGGCAGATGCAAGCAGATACAGTCTACCATTCATTGTCAATGGAAGCCAGCATGAAGATACAAAGATGCATCTGACGTTTGTGGCTGCTGCGAAAGCTACAAAGCTACACAATGAAGCGGAGCTGGGTTCAACTTCCGGATGCAAAGGTACATAATCTGTAGCTGCAATGACACACGTGATATATACACCGACACCGACTTTTGTCATCAGGGGCGTCAATATAGCTGGGGGGTGGAGCCGGGGGAAAGTTCAGAGTTCTCCCAACCGGAATAAACAGTGAAGTGTTGGGTTTTCAAACACAGATGCTTTAAATACTACTAATTTAAAAGTAGGCGTCATGGCTTGCCAGATCACAGGCACAGATCCTTGTTGCCACTCGACAAGGAACGCTACTTTAGAAAATGAAACAAGCTAGAGGCCGATTGTAATGTTTTTCTTGACTGCATGGGCATGATCCAGCACAACACAATGGACTGATATATTCACTATATGGTAAGAGACACTTTTCTATAGATATGATCACTGAAACTTATCATAATATATACATTTTAAAAAGCCATTAATTCATCAATGATGTTTTAGTGAATTCCAAGTAGACTACCGACACCATTCGTTTCGACCGCACAACGATGGCTCCGTGCCAAGTTCCAACTGTCTCTAAACTACTTAGAATTCACTACAATGTGTTCTATAAACATTATTGATGACTTAATGGCTGTTGGTTTTTGATATTACGTTAAGTTTAATTGATCATATCTATAGAGTGTCTCTACCAGGCGAGTAAACACTGCGCCGCGGTAACACAATGTTTTGTAACATGGGAGAGGGAGATCGATGTCCGATTTCAGTGGTGGTTATGCTTGTGCAACTTGACGCTGCAATAAAGTATAATTAGATAAGGATACTCTGACTATAAACCACTTGAACTCCAGGACCCCAGCATAAACAAAAAATCTACAAACAACGCGTCGCAGCGCGCTGTGAGCTCATGGTAGCCCTGGCCTGGACTGAAGTGTTTTACACAAATGATCCGATTACAAATATAAAGTGCTCACCCCAGGACCATAGATGTTACAATTCTGCTAGTTCGGGAATAAGTACCGGTATCTTCCGTATTGTTCAATAAAAAGCTGTTTAATCAGTTTATGGCCATGCGCCCCTATCGGTTGGTGCATTATAACTCTGATAAAATGGTCACTGATCGGATAAAAACGATTTTTATTGAACAATGCGGAAGACACGGGTGCTATTACCCACCCGACGAGGATTGTAACATCCGTGGCTCTGGGGCGAGCACTTTATATTTGAAATCTGAACATGTATGTAGACGTTAACGTTCTAAATGGGAAAAGTGCATAAAACAGGTTGAAGTTCCGCCATGACAGACGAGCGCCATGTGAACCATGGCTAAATCGTCTCGTATACGTAGTCAACTTTCCGAGGGCGAGTGTTCCAGATGTCTTTCTGATGGATTTTTCTTGGCTGTCAATATTTCTATCATCCAACACATCGCTCTGAACGTGATCCAAAGGATCATACGCTATTATAACTCTATGGGGAAGACCATTTCGTTTACCCCGGGCTAAAACCAGATGTGACATTTGTGGGTGTTCCTGTCTACGATCGTGTCAATGTATACTATTCTATGCTATACATATGTAGGCTACTATGAAGTGCTAAGACTACATACAATGCAATTCTAGTGCTGTCTACATAACATGCTATAAGTATGTATCAGATGCTATCCAAGTCTACAAAAGTGCTATCTAAGGGGGTAGGGTAAGTGCTACGGGCCATGATGGAGTCTGAAAAGGTGCATTCCATAGTTTTGGAGCCAGAAGGGGGAAGAGTTTGGGACGTGTGGAGCGTTGTCCCGGCGTTTTTAGTGAGGGTACTGCAGCTTCCCTGCGTTGGCTTAGCTTTGTACCTGAGAAACACCACAGGGTGAACCACCGCTATGTAACGCTCCACACAGATACAACACTGGAATGATGGAACAGGGAACCAGAAAAAAACACTAGAAGTAATGTGAAAAAACCCTGAACAAAATTAATGTGCATGTGAAGAGCCATGCAAAGTAAAAGACAGAGGCCAGGGAAGAGATGGTCACAGATACGATCAGGTTGAGATAGAAGAACTCGGAGGCGATCGTCCCACCAGCTCCACTCAGTATCAGGCACAGAACGTAGCTGTTGATGGGGAGACCTAACCTGACTCCGCCAGATGGGGCAGCAGAGAGTACCCAGTGTACTCTCTGCTGCCCCATCTGGCGGAGTCAGGTTAGGGGAGACCCAGGATGAGCTTGATGGAGTTGATAGACGCCATATCATGGATGGACACTGAATCTTATATGATATTGTTTATTAATCTTCTCACATTGTTTATTACACAGACATGGAGAGCCCTGTGACTGAACAAACACTATTGCAATGAGTATATCAGAATATAGAGCTTTAACCGCTTAACAAACAAACACACAATAGTCCCATGCTGAACACAGAGCCTAAAGTGATTTCACTTATACACCCATACAGGGCGCCACACCTGCTACATATGTGACCAAGGCCGAATCAGCCACACAGAATTTGGGCAGTAGAATATTCTTTATCGTTATTATTTTATAAGACATACAACCTTTAATTATTAGAGTGGCACCGTTTAAGGTGCTAGAGATATCAAAGTTGTACACCTCACTAGATAATCCTGGGACTACGCCAGCCATCATTTATTTACAGAGAAACAGCAACTCTTTTATCATTATTACTTTAGCTTCAGTTTGTTCAAGGACACACAGGTTCACGTTTTACCAGGTGAGAGAGCAACCATAAAAAGTGGAGAGAGACTGACACTGAATCATGAATCAGAAATATAACATGTTTATTTTCCTATACATGGGGATCTCTAAAACACCCTTAAAATACAATCTTTAATAAATCTAAAATCCTGTAGCAAAACTAATTATATAACAAAATAACAAAATAACCAATTCCTTAAAACCATTCCATTACAAAAGTGCTGCTAAAGTGCGATGGGTTCAGACAGTTCTTTTGTTTCACAGAGAGAGAGTCCAATCAGTCCAACATCATATACGTCCCCTTCAATACATCATTTGGACCTGAAAGCACATACGGTAGACGCCAGTTTTTCTGTTCCACCAACGAGTACAGCTCGCCTACGCCCCCGTACAGTGATGTAATCGACAGTAGTGCGGGATAGAACAATACTCACACACAACGGGCAGTTACCTGCCCGCCGATGTTGCTGGGTATCCGCACTCTGTAACACCACTCCTGGTCACTGGCTCGTACACGGCTCACTCGATCCTCTCCGTCGTCAACAGGTAAGTCAGTTCACTCGATCCTCTCCGTCCTCTACAGTTGGTGCCACACACGAGTCCTCTCTCGGCTTGTAACTTTGGTGTGCCAACCGAATTTATAGTTAACTCTCTCTCTCGGTCCTCCTGTCACCCTGGACACACTCCACAGAGAAGCACACACACCCAACCTTCCCCTCTGCCAGTCGCTTTATACTGATACAAGTCAAGTTCCCAATAAACAAACTCCTCCTCTTCCGTTCCCCATCTGACAGCTGTCAGTTGCGGCCACTGACGTCATCATTAGTCCGTGGAACCGGAAGTCTGCTCACATATAGGATCATATATCCAATCGACAGTGGTAAGTAATATATATATAAGGAAGGATACTATAAGTCACTGATAGATATACAACAGATAATAAGTATGCAAAACAATTAAAGGAACAAAAAAAGAAAAGAAAAACCTATTCCTGACACCGGTCGCACATACATATGTCTACATATGTCACTGATCATGTGCAGCAAATGATGTACAAATATAACCAAGTTCCCTAGTTGATTCATACAATGGGAAGCTCCAAGCAATGTCTCTCTTCACAGACAACTCCAGCCATGACAATAATTCCACAGTATTCACATATATCCAACGGGTTACAGTAGTTTGTTGTTGTCTACTATGTCTTCATAGTTGTTGTCAAAATGACAAACCCAAAACATCAAGGTAGAGCAGGGGACAACGACGTGAAGCACCGGACAAAGATTTATGTTCTGACAGTTTGTTTGTGCAAGGAGTCCAGTATTTATAGGTGGTGGGTTGATTGTAGCAGAGTTCACAGGTTTGTAATTGGCTGGGCTGATAAGAGTGGAACCAGGTGTGTAACTAGGACTGAGGGCTGCAATGGGAAGTGGGAGTCGCTGAAGTGGAAAGACAGACACAACTGGGCAGAGGGAGAGATACAGAAAGAGGGGAATAAACAGGCAGAGGGCCAGACCATGACAATACTAAACTTACGTACAATCATGTTTGCTTGTGCATATCACATTCTACGTTGCCTGTAGATGTCCCTATCATCAGATAGGTCATTTGTTAAATAATGGCTTGACGTACTTGACCTCACCACAAAACTTAAGGGCTGTACCAGACAGAAAAAAGACTGGAAATGACAGTTTACTCTCTTCCTTCACATCTTGTCTTTTACAAGTATACTACCGCACACCCTAACGGCCGGGCTCCACCGGGCGCGTCAGCGTCGCGTCTCCGTCACCGTCAGGGAATGTTCCCTTTTTAATCAATGAAGGGTGGCTCCACTGCCCGCGTTGACGGAGACGCGACGCGTGCATTAAAATTGAACCGGTGCGTTTTTTGACGCGACGCGACGGAGACGCAACGCGTCCGGTGGAGCCCTGGCGTAAGTTGCAATGCAAGTTCAATTTGTTTCGACTTTAGAAGACAGTGGTGGGTCTTCTGTAGCCTGGTTAATAAACCAGACCGAATCAGCCGTTGGCAAAAAAAAAATTGCCTGCCAGCGGATTAGGGTCTGGCGAGGCTCAGTAGCACGCCTCTTTCCTACAGAACTACAGAAATAGGTCTATGACACAGAACTTATTATTATTATCATCCTTTGTGAAATGTTAAAGGTGCTGTAACTTGTAAGGGATATGTTTTGTTAAAATAGCTCTACTAATCATTGCTATATTGTTTGTTCAGTAACAGAGGTCTTCCCACGTCTCCATACCCATTTCACTAACATAATTATTACTATTTCATAATGTGAAATGTGTTAATAATAAAATTGACCAGTACTATGAAGCCAAATCTGGCTTCATAGTATGGGCCAAATCTGAAATGGTAACCAGAAAATTGGCCATTTGAGATGCATGATCTGAGTAGGAAATAGAGAGAATACATCGTGTGATGTCAAATCAACGTGTCAAATATATTTTTTTTAAAAAAAGAGACAGAAATGCCTCATCAAGTAGAAAAACTAGAAAATAAAAACATTCATTAAAAGTAATACAAATCACTCGCCCTCACACATTATGACAGTCACCAGAATATGGGTGTTTTCAATTAATCTGATGAAAGGAGATGTAGTTCGCACACCAGCCTTGGGCTCCACATTTTTATTTCATGGAGGATACAACGTTTCTTCGTCAGGATATGTTCAATTAATCTAACATGGTTAAAATGGTGTTTGAAAATACAATGGGAAGCTTGTATATGGACGTCTGTGACTCCTTTCATATATTTGACCAATGGCTGTAGCCATAATATATAAGAATGTACACAATATGTATTTTGTAACACGTTTTATTTCATCCATGTACAAAATGTTATTACGTGATAATTTCTTCCCTGTCACAGACAATGTGTCTAATTTAAAATGTCTTGAAAATGTCCAATAAGAAAATCCATTAACAAGTTAAATAAAATCAACAAAACAAATCATTTGGGTTTCTCTCCAGTGTGAATTATCTGGTGGCTTTTAAGACTGTCCGTTCGAGAGAAGCTTTTACCACACTGATCACATCCATATGGTTTCTCTCCAGTGTGAATTCTCTGGTGTGTTTTAAGATTTGCCATTATAGAGAAGTGTTGTCCACACTCATCACATCCATAGGGTTTCTCTCCAGTATGAATTCTCTGGTGTCTTCTAAGGCTTGACATGTGAGAGAAGTTTTGTCCACATTGATCACATCCATAGGGTTTCTCTCCAGTGTGAATTATCTGGTGTGTTTTAAGGTGAGACAACTGAGAGAAGTGTTGCCCACACTGATCACATCCATAGGGTTTCTCTCCTGTGTGAATTCTCTGGTGGCTTTTAAGGTCAGACAACTGAGAGAAGTGTTGCCCACACTGATCACATCCATAAGGTTTCTCTCCAGTATGAATTCTCTTGTGTGTGTTTTAAGATTTCCCATTGTAGAGAAGTGTTGTCCACAATCATCACATCCATATGGTTTCTCTCCAGTGTGAATTCTCTGGTGTGTTTTAAGGCTGTTCATTCGAGAGAAGCGTTTACCACACTGATCACATCCATAGGGTGTCTCTCCGGTGTGAATGGTCTGGTGTGTTTTAAGTCTAGACATTGTAGGGAAGCGTTTACCACACTGATCACATCCAAAGGGTTTCTCTCCAGTGTGAATGATATTGTGTGACATTGTAGGGAAGCGTTTACCACACTGATCACATCCAAAGGGTTTCTCTCCAGTGTGAATTCTCTTGTGTGTTTTAAGATTTCCCATTGTAGAGAAGTGTTGTCCACAATCATCACATCCATATGGTTTCTCTCCAGTGTGAATTCTCTGGTGTGTTTTAAGTCTAGACATTGTAGGGAAGCGTTTACCACACTGATCACATGCAAAGGGTTTCTCTCCAGTGTGAATTATCTGGTGTGTTTTAAGTCTAGACATTGTAGGGAAGCGTTTACCACACTGATCACATCCATAGGGTTTCTCTCCAGTGTGAATGGTCTGGTGTGTTTTAAGTCTAGACATTGTAGGAAAGCGTTTACCACACTGATCACAGCAGTGGCATTTTTGCTTAGCCAAGCTTCTTTGTTCATTCACCTCTGGTAGAACAGGGAAGCCAGACTGATGATGCAACACTGAATTGGAAACAAAGACAAAGGAAATGTTGTTTAGAGGGATTCCTGGACTTTAAATAGCAAAACCTATAATGTACCCTAATATCAATTTAGCATCCATTTATAATTCGATTCTACAATCATTTTATATTTTAGAAAATACATGCCAACAGGTAGTCAATGCTAAAATAAATCAAAACAAACAAATGACTAGATAAAAAACATCCTTATGGCATGCTGTATATCCATATAGACCAGGGGTGGGCAATTATTTTCCCCAAGGGGCCACATGAGAAACAGAAAATATTTTGGAGGGCCGGGACAAAAGGCTGAACTTAATTATGCATAATATAAATTGTATTTCTATATAAAAAGCAGTAATTGGCATTGTTTTGCTAAGCAATGGTAAACAAAATGTGAAACATTTGACTCAAATTATAGGCAGAGTGACTATTTTACATCATGATGATGTACAATACGAGCGCCCCTCACTTCACATGGGTGTGATTTCTTTACTTTCTACTTGCAGGCTTGAGACGTTTCCTTTCACAGTTGAAAACTATGTTTTTGTTTAAGTTACAAGTCCTGTAAAGTAAATACTAGCATTTTCTTTTAACAATGAGAACATTAGAGGTCTCTTTCACAACCCATGGCGCGCTGCTTACTATCAGCGACTCAGCGAGAGAGGAGTGTTGAGTCACAACCATTAATTCAATTCAATTCAATTCAATCTTTATTGCAGACTCACGGTCCAGATCACATACAGAGGAACAAAGGACAGTAAATAATAAAACAAATTAAAAATAGAAAAAATAAAATATACATATATACATACACAGTACATAAGCTCACAGCCTGTAGAGGCAGTTACGCCAATGTCTCCAAATCATGGAAGAGTACCTATTAGAGCTCTTCACAGGGTTGGTTAACAACCTGATGACACAGTTGTCAGACTCCTCTAGTCGACACATGAATTTGTACATTAAGTTTCTCAGAAGGGCTTGACAGGTAGGCACCCCCAAGTTCACAAACAGCTGACTGGCACTGTGCCATCTTGGTACCCTCATTAGTAAACGTAATGCATCATTATATGCAACCTTAAGTTTCTGCATGCTACTCACCTTGTAGTTACTCCACAGGTGAGCAGTATACAACGGTGTACAGAAAGCTTTAAACAGTGATACCTTGACATCTGAAGAGCAATTATGAAATTTCCTCATTAAAATGTTTGCCTGGGCATACAGTTTGCACCTTTGTCTATGAATGTCTTTATCATCTGTGAGGTCATCAGAGATATAGTGCCCAAGGTACTTAATCTCACTACAGACCAGGATAATGTTATCACTGAGAATAAAGTTAGGAAAAACTGCCTTTTTATCCTCTTTACTTCGCACAATCAGGATGCTACTCTTCTTGGCATTATACTTAATATTAAAGTCCACACCATACTGGGAACAAATCCTCAAAAGCTGCTGTAAGCCTGCACTGTACGGGGAAATGATAACCAAATTGTCCGCGTACATAAGATGGTTCACAACATTACCAATAACACAGCCAGTTTTACAGAGGTTCAGGTTACAAGATAGATCATCCATGTACAAATTAAATAAAAAAGGAGATAAAATCCCCCCCTGTCTGACCCCATTCCCAACATGAAATGGTTCCGATGCAGTATTGCCCCACTTCACCTGCATCAACTGATGTGTATACCAAAAGGCTAAAATCCTGATAATGTACTTGGGTACCCCTCTTTGGCACATTTTAACAAATAACTTAAAATGGTGGTTAAGTCTATCAAAAGCCTTGGAAGCATCAATAAAACATAAAAACATAGTGGAGTTATGACTCCTATATTTTGCTATAATGTCCTTTAACGCAAAGATACACATATCTGTTCCGTGTTTTCTTTTAAAACCAAACTGGTTGTCAGCTGTGGTTATATACTTTTCCAGTCTGTTCAACAGGATCTTCTCCAGCACTTTGGACAGTATGCTAGCTAAAGCAATAGGTCTGTAGTTATCCATATTATTAATTTTCCCAGCTTTATCTTTTATGACAGGTATGAGCAGTACAGATAACATGGAATCTGGTAAAACACCATGGTACAGGAACCCAGTAAGACATAGAGCAATAAGAGGGGAAAGTTTAAGACTGGCATATTTTAAATGTTCAGCTGAGATGTGATCCGGGCCGCATGATTTATTATTTTCTAGACTCAATATCGTATTGTATACGTCCTCCGATCTAACTGCCAGGTTCTCAGTAGAGTCAACCATATCAACCTCAAATGCTTCACTCTTAATACAGTTGAACAGATCATGATAGTGTTGTCGCCACAATTCAGCAATATTAGCTGATCCACTCACTCCATCAATGGAGGACGGTAAGGGTGTTTTACTGTTGTTTAGCACCTTGACCTCTTGCCAGAAATCAAAGCAGCTGTTGTTGCGCAGCTTTCTGGCCAGAGAGTCTGCCCTCATTTTATCCTCATTTTTTTTAATGAAGCGGTCCGCATATTTATATTTACCATTTGTGGCTTGTTTATGTTCAAATAGGGTCCCCTGCCTGGGCCTACCTGAATCTGCCCATACTTTAAAAGCATATCTAGCAGCAGTATGTAGCTCAGTCACATGCTCATTCCATCCCGGTTTTATGGTGTGCACCTTTTTCTTAGTCTTACATAAGGACTTGCTAGAAGCATTTAAGACATCAACAATAATATCATAAGTAAGGCATAAGTCTCTACCATGTTGCTCATTTTTACAGTTGGTGTCTCTGCAGAGCATTGCATCTCTTGGTATTACAACAGAGGCTAAAGCTTGGTCAGTAAGCAAGGTATAGTGATCAATATCATTCTCACTCAGTTTTAACCAATCCAGGATTTATTGTCATCCACAGATAGCATAGGGATATTTTCAACATTCAGGGTCATTACGAATGGAATATGGTCAGAAGTGGCCAACTCATAGCAGAACGACGTTCTGAAAACAATAATAAGGCGCTGTATGTTGATGTGTGCACGTTCGTTCTGCCAGATTTACTTTGTGGTACAACGGACAATCCACAAGCTCACGGCGCATCGCCCAAGCGTTCTGAACTTCAGAAGCATGCCACATTCGGGGCGCAACACCGCCATACGGCAGCATCTTAAAACATCTTAACTTTATTGGCGAGGCGCGTTAGAGCGGGTTAAATAAAGCAATGAAGCATAATGGGATTTGGTAATCAAAGCATGCGCCTGCGCCTACCGTGTTGTTGAGCTACATGCTTCATGGCTATTTGCATTCACCGACGTTGTTAATAAATAATAATTGGAACAATAAATCCAAAAAGCCTATGAGGGGGGTGAAGGAAGGAAGACAGGTTCTTAATCACACGCAATTCACGTGCACAGTTGACGTGCAGATTGTGTGCACTGTGAGAATACATGGGCTTCAAAATAAAAGAGATGCGGTTTTAGTCCACCCAGAAAATATGTTTTATTTTCTGATTATCAAGTAATCCTTCGCGGGCCGGTCAGAGTCAGCCGGCGGGACGTATTTGGCCCGCGGGCCGTACAATGCCCAGGTCTGATATAGACACAGTAAGTAACTTACAGAGGTCTTGATGATCCTTGGGTGTGTTGAGAGAGTTCATCTTCAGCTGAAGTCTGGAGTCCACAGTCAGATGTGATCAGAAAGTATAGATATCCTGGAGGAGTTGTGGAGAACAACTACAAACTCTTCTTATACTGGAGAGCCTGAGGTGGAACCACTAACTGCTTGGTGTTGATTGGACAAAGAGTGGAACAATACAGTCATCAGCCACCAATCTCCCATACAGGGCGCCACACCTGCTACATATGTGACCAAGGCCGAATCAGCCACACAGAATTTGGGCAGTAGAATATTCTTTATCGTTATTATTTTATAAGACATACAACCTTTAATTATTAGAGTGGCACCGTTTAAGGTGCTAGAGATATCAAAGTTGTACACCTCACTAGATAATCCTGGGACTACGCCAGCCGTCATTTATTTACAGAGAAACGGCAACTCTTTTATCATTATTACTCTTAGCTTCAGTTTGTTCAAGGACACACAGGTTCACGTTTTACCAGGTGAGAGAGCAACCATAAAAAGTGGAGAGAGACTGACACTGAATCATGAATCAGAAATATAACATGTTTATTTTCCTATACATGGGGATCTCTAAAACACCCTTAAAATACCCTTTAATAAATCTAAAATCCTGTAGCAAAACTAATTATATAACAAAATAACAAAATAACCAACTCCTTAAAACCATTCCAATACAAAAGTGCTGCTAAAGTGCGATGGGTTCAGACAGTTCTTTTGTTTCACAGAGAGAGAGAGTCCAATCAGTCCAACATCATATACGTCCCCTTCAATACATCATTTGGACCTGAAAGCACATACTGTAGACGCCAGTTTTTCTGTTCCACCAACGAGTACAGCTCGCCTACGCCCCCGTACAGTGATGTAATCGACAGTAGTGCGGGATAGAACAATACTCACACACAACGGGCAGTTACCTGCCCGCCGATGTTGCTGGGTATCCGCACTCTGTAACACCACTCCTGGTCACTGGCTCGTACACGGCTCACTCGATCCTCTCCGTCGTCAACAGGTAAGTCAGTTCACTCGATCCTCTCCGTCCTCTACAGTTGGTGCCACACACGAGTCCTCTCTCGGCTCGTAACTTTGGTGTGCCAACCGAATTTATAGTTAACTCTCTCTCTCGGTCCTCCTGTCACCCTGGACACACTCCATAGAGAAGCACACACACCCAACCTTCCCCTCTGCCAGTCGCTTTATACTGATACAAGTCAAGTTCCCAATAAACAAACTCCTCCTCTTCCGTTCCCCATCTGACAGCTGTCAGTTGCGGCCACTGACGTCATCATTAGTCCGTGGAACCGGAAGTCTGCTCACATATAGGATCATATATCCAATCGACAGTGGTAAGTAATATATATATAAGGAAGGATACTATAAGTCACTGATAGATATACAACAGATAATAAGTATGCAAAACAATTAAAGGAACAACAACAAAAAAAGAAAAACCTATTCCTGACACCGGTCACACATACATATGTCTACATATGTCACTGATCATGTGCAGCAAATGATGTACAAATATAACCAAGTTCCCTAGTTGATTCATACAATGGGAAGCTCCAAGCAATGTCTCTCTTCACAGACAACTCCAGCCATGACAATAATTCCACAGTATTCACATATATCCAACGGGTTACAGTAGTTTGTTGTTGTCTACTATGTCTTCATAGTTGTTGTCAAAATGACAAACCCAAAACATCAAGGTAGAGCAGGGGACAACGACGTGAAGCACCGGACAAAGATTTATGTTCTGACAGTTTGTTTGTGCAAGGAGTCCAGTATTTATAGGTGGTGGGTTGATTGTAGCAGAGTTCACAGGTTTGTAATTGGCTGGGCTGATAAGAGTGGAACCAGGTGTGTAACTAGGACTGAGGGCTGCAATGGGAAGTGGGAGTCGCTGAAGTGGAAAGACAGACACAACTGGGCAGAGGGAGAGATACAGAAAGAGGGGAATAAACAGGCAGAGGGCCAGACCATGACAATACTAAACTTACGTACAATCATGTTTGCTTGTGCATATCACATTCTACGTTGCCTGTAGATGTCCCTATCATCAGATAGGTCATTTGTTAAATAATGGCTTGACGTACTTGACCTCACCACAAAACTTAAGGGCTGTACCAGACAGAAAAAAGACTGGAAATGACAGTTTACTCTCTTCCTTCACATCTTGTCTTTTACAAGTATACTACCGCACACCCTAAGTTGCAATGCAAGTTCAATTTGTTTCGACTTTAGAAGACAGTGGTGGGTCTTCTGTACAGGACTGGTCAAGGCCTAACAACAAATTAGTATATTGTCAAATCCTCAAAGTCTCATAGCAAATTGTGCTCTATTGTTCTCATTTAATCGCTTATCTATATTTACAGTGACATTCCATTGTGTAATGTGTAGGCCATGTGTCCATAGTGTAAGGCATTATTAATTGAGTACCACAGACGAAAAACAGTCTAAGTCCAAATTTCAGACTGACCCCTCCACGAAAAGGCCTCGTTGTCCTGAACCCTTATCTATCATTTATATATTATGGATCAATAGTGTGGACTTAGACTGTTATTCGTCTGTGGTACTCAATTCATGACCAGGATAAGTCAGGATAAATCAGGATACGTCATTATCCGTATAATAATCATATCCTATATCCATCATTACATTGCTATTAACAACAGAGACACAATAACAGCAACAACTGTATTTGTTTAAACCTGGAAAACCTGGACAACTTTAAGTCATTGTTCAGGTTGTGTTGCTATGAGGGAATGAGGAGCATGCAGGTGTGTGGAATTAGTTTTAATAGGGTTCGACTGCACTTTTATTCAATGTTTTTTCAAATGCTAAATAATGAACAAACCCCACATTCTTTCCCCAGGTTAAAATGTAAACAGGCTAAATGATGATGGCTGATGCTTCATTCACTATAGACAATGCATTCAAAGGCAGAGATTAAACGTGTTAATGGTCACTGGTTGTCTGGCATTGGACAGATCACCTGTTAATGATCACATTATGGATGAACTGAGACCATTTTACACCTCTTTGACTCTGAGTTTCAACAGAACTACAGAAATAGGTCTATGACACAGAACTTATTATTATTATCATCCTTTGTGAAATGTTAAAGGTGCTGTAACTTGTAAGGGATATGTTTTGTTAAAATAGCTCTACTAATCATTGCTATATTGTTTGTTCAGTAACAGAGGTCTTCCCACATCTCCATACCCATTTCACTAACATAATTATTACTATTTCATAATGTGAAATGTGTTAATAATAAAATTGACCAGTACTATGAAGAGAAGAAGGCCCATGGGCCAAATCTGAAATGGTAACCAGAGAATTGGCCATTTGAGATGCATGGTCTGAGTAGGAAAGAGAGAGAATACATCTTGGATGTCAACGTGCAATGTCAAATATAAAAAGAGACAGCAATGCCTCATCAAGTAGAAAAACTAGAAAATAAAAAAATGAATTAAAAGTAATAAAAATCACTCACCCTCACACATTATGACAGTCACCAGAATATGGGTGTTTTCAATGAATCTGATGAAAGGAGATGTAGTTCGCACACCGGCCTTGAGCTCAACATTTTTATTTCATGGAGAAGAGGATACAACGTTTCGACCCCTTCAGGTCTTCGTCAGGATATGTTCAATTAATCTAACATGGTTAAAATGGTGTTTGAAAATACAATGGGAAGCTTGTATATGGACGTCTGTGACTCCTTTCATATATTTGACCAATGGCTGTAGCCATAATATATAAGAACGTACACAATATGTATTTTGTAACACGTTTTATTTCATCCATACTTACACATGTATGTAAAAAATGTGTGAATTCTCTGGTGGCTTTTAAGGTGTGCCATTTGAGAGAACTGTCGTCCACAATCATCACATCCATATGGTTTCTCTCCAGTGTGAATTCTCTGGTGTGTTTTAAGGCTTGACATTTGAGAGAAGTGTTGTCCACATTGATCACATCCATAGGGTTTCTCTCCAGTGTGAATTCTCTGGTGTGTTTTAAGGCTTGACATTTGAGAGAAGTGTTGTCCACATTGATCACATCCATAGGGTTTCTCTCCAGTGTGAATTCTCTGGTGTTTTTTAAGGTCTGACAAATGAGAGAAGTGTTGCCCACACTGAACACATCCATAGGGTTTCTCTCCTGTGTGAATTCTCTGGTGGCTTTTAAGGCTGGACATTTCAGAGAAATGTTGTCCACACTGATCACATCCATAGGGTTTCTCTCCAGTATGAATTATCTTGTGTGTTTTAAGATGTCCCATTTGAGAGAAGTGTTGTCCACATTGATCACATCCATAGGGTTTCTCTCCAGTATGAATTCTCTGGTGGCTTTTAAGGTGTGCCATTTGAGAGAAGTGTTGTCCACAATCATCACATCCATATGGTTTCTCTCCAGTGTGAATTCGCTGGTGTGTTTTAAGAATTCCCATTATAGAGAAGTGTTGTCCACACTCATCACATCCATAGGGTTTATCTCCAGTATGAATTATCTGGTGTTTTCTAAGGCTTGACATTTGAGAGAAGTGTTGCCCACACTGATCACATCCATAGGGTTTCTCTCCTGTGTGAATTCTCTGGTGGCTTTTAAGGCTGGACATTTCAGAGAAATGTTGTCCACACTGATCACATCCATAGGGTTTCTCTCCAGTATGAATTCTCTTGTGTGTTTTAAGATGTCCCATTTGAGAGAAGTGTTGTCCACACTGATCACATCCATAGGGTTTCTCACCAGTATGAATTCTCTGGTGTCTTTTAAGGTGTCCCATTGTAGAGAAGTGTTGTCCACACTGATCACATCCATAGGGTTTCTCTCCAGTGTGAATGGTCTGGTGTGTTTTCAGTCTAGACATTGTAGGGAAGCGTTTACCACACTGATCACAGCAGTGGCATTTTTGCTTAGCCAAGCTTCTTTGTTCATTCACCTCTGGTAGAACAGGGAAGCCAGACTGATGATGCAACACTGAATTGGAAACAAAGACAAAGGAAATGTTGTTTAGAGGCATTCCTGGACTTAAAATGTGACCACACGCGATGTACGGACTGCCATCGCGGGGGTGGCAACTGTTGAGGACAGCTGAAAAACTATTTTATTTGTCCTTTTTTATTTTTCTGTCTAAAATAATCTGAAGCTATATTATTATTCATGTCATGTTAGAGCAGGTCTGAAATAAATGTCAGAGCTGATATCGACATATAAATATGAAATAAATGCTTAAACATGTCACTATGTCTAATGTTATAACCATTGGGTTAACCAATGCTAACTAGACATACGGCTTCCCTGCTAAAGTATTCAAATTCCGCTAAAATCCGCCTTTTTGTACACAATCGTTTTGGAAGATAATACTAGTCTTTTACTAACTGGCTAACAGAAATAGCAGAGAAAGAAGTATTAACAACGTAAAAAGTGTGTTTTGGTCCGCCTAAAGCTAATTCATGCTAATGTTCCAGCTGGGGGCACTGGTGACCACAACAATGGAAAATGCGGAAATGGCTTCCTATTTCCAATAGCAGAAGAAGTAGACTCGAATGAATGTAATGTAAACATTGTAACATTATGTCACCATAACGTGGTTATTATTAGTTGCTTTGGAATGTACCTGCCATGAAAATTAAGGTCATAATAACGCAGATCGCATCGATATGTAATATAGCGCGATAATGTACTTGTTTTAGCTACAGGATTGATATCAACATATTAGCTAAATGTAGCTAACGACTATCGTTGCAGGGTTGCCAGTTTCTGCGAGAGAAATAAGCAACCCGGTATATGAAAACAAGCCCAAAATAAGTTCAAATCCCGGTACCGACAACAAATAGCCGATCTATATGCATACAAACAACAAATCTTGTGTCTGGCATAAATGATTTTCAGATGGGGGTCTGCAGACAAATAATAATAATAACAGGCTAATGAAACAGGAATTAAGAGAAGAGCCAAGAGGGCACAATTTGTGCTGGGAGAGTTTGAGAGCAAACTGTCCTGTTGTCTGTTGGTTACTGTTTTTTTTGCATTCATATAGCTCTTTTATTTGTACTCATCTGGAACATTTACATAGGCCTAATTTATCTGCCACTGTTATTTTCCCTTTTTCATACTACAAAATGCCAAATAAATACAGTAGCCCATTTAAAAAAGGAGAGATAACAACATTCTCTAATTGTGTAGACTTATTGTAAATTAAGTAATGCAGATGTTTAACAATTATGTATATCTTGAGATTGTGGACAACTCCCGCTGTCATTGTGTGTGATGTCAATGTAGTGTATTTTGGAGTACAGACCCTTATACCTGTAATTTATTAGGTCTGACCCCCAGTACATGTATTGGACATTATGCCCTCCAGGGACATGTTTTACTTAAATATAATTGTCCAATATTCATTCCGCAGTCAGTACATTTAAAAAGGTTTTCAATTTTCATTGTATATTGCCTTTACTATACTGATTGATTTATTCTATTGTAGCTATCTTATTCTATTTTGTGTATATTTATAAATGTTCCTTTTATCATGGAAAAAATATACCACCTGTACTTACCTGTGGGCAGTCCCTCTCCATGGTAACGGATTGGTGTGTGTCATTTGATTGGCCCCGCTGATCTCAGAGATGTATTTATGCTGACTGTTTGTCAGTACTGCTTTATGCCTGATGAAGGTCTGACGACCGAAACGTTGCAATAAAAACCAACCTAAGTGAAGACAGTGTGCGGGATTCTCCTTTTTTCTACATATCAGTTTCCTGTTATCCGACGCACCTGTCCTTTGTAGGTGTGCAGAAGGACTTTTTCGTATAGTTTGCGCCTTTGGCTTCCTTCCTTTATTGCACCCTATTCACTTCCAACATGAGCTCCTTTCAAGAATTAAACGAGCTCACACAGAACAGTGCTACTACCTTTGAATTCTCAAATGAAGACGCACAAAGGATCCTGCTACCAAACATGGATTTGGACAGCGCGCTTTCTTCTAGCGAGATGAAACGTAAGCTGGAGAAACTTCACATAAAAGAGGCCAGACTCCTGATGCATGGATCCACACTCAGTGAGTACTGGCGAAATAAAAGGATACCGAGGGGACTAAGGCACGACAAAGCCCCCACCATAGGAAAGTCCAACCCTGACTTTGTCAAAAAATGGGGAGAAATCTTGAATAAAGCCTCCCTTGATTTGATGCTACTTATCGTTGAAGAAGTGTCTAACGAGGCCAAAGTCACACGAACAGAAATCAACACACAGGAACAGTTACTGAAGGAACAGTTTGGTGATGATGATATCACAGCTACTGAACAATCAATCAAAGACTCGGTTGTGAAATACAAAAACCAACTACAAGCCATAAAACTGAAAAAATACAAGAGAGACATTGAGGACTATCAACTCAATGAAGTGTACACCTGGGAGATCAAGAGACCCGAAACTACTCAACAGGATAACCCGCCGATCCCTGACGCTCCAAGACGCACAACACCGCCACGGCCCAGACCGTCCAAACACCGGGCTAAACAACACCAGCGCACAGCTGAACCGCCTGAACGGAGGGGCGACTCGTCGAGAGAAAGCGACTTCACTTTTGACAGTGACTCATCCGTACAGTCACAACCGACGAGCAACGCTTTTTTATCCACACGCCGGCAGCAAGACGAACGTCCAAGAAGAGGTGCAGACGCGGTAAACGCACCCCCAGGCACAAAGCAACCCCCATGGACGCGCAGCAATGCGAGGAAGAAACGGTAATCAATATATCATCTAAAGAACTCACAGACACACAGTTGTCTATTCTTTCAAAGGGACTTTCTTTTGTACCGACAAGTGGGGTAAATGTTTTTGGTTTAAAGGTGGACTTATTCAAATGTTTTAGGCAAATCAAACTGAGACATTTTTTTGAAAAGAATAAGCCTACAGATTCTGCTGCCAACACCACCATACCTACCACTCAATTTAAAAAGAAGAGTACTTTCTGTCCCTTTGTATTGAATCCCTCTATTAACACGTTTTGTAGAATTGTCGAACAAGACATTATGCAAATGCATGCTAAGCCTAACCGTACCTCACATAATTTGTCCAAAGAAGAAAGGCTAACATTAGAGACTTTAGCAAAGGATAAAGACATTGTTATTAAACCTGCAGACAAAGGAGGTGCAATTGTAATTCAAGACTCCAGTAAATATAAAAGTGAGATATGTTCCCAACTGTCTAATACACTTTTTTACCGTAGACTTACTTCTGACCCCACTGCTGATTTCCAAAAAGAAATTGTCACTTTCTTGGAAACGGCAAAAGAGAGGGGATGGATCACTAAATCCGAATTCGATTTCTTGCATTGTCAACACCCAATTAGACCTGTTTTTTATACTCTCCCAAAGATACACAAATCCCTTATGAATCCTCCTGGACGCCCTATTGTGGCACAAACGGATTCACTGTTATCTCCTTTATCGGCTTTTGTCGATTTTTTTATTAAACCTTTTGTCCATGCCTTACCGGCCTATATTAAGGATTCTACTGACTTTATAAATAAACTCTCCTCTGTAACTGACCTTCCTGCTAACACTTTTCTGTTGACTCTAGATGTCACTAGCCTCTACACCAATATACCTCACTCTGAGGGTCTAGAGGCTTTAAATCATTTTCTACAAAACCGGGATCAGACTATCAATCCTCCCAATAAATTTATTTCTGACCTAGCCACCTTTGTAATGGAGTACAACAATTTCTGCTTTGACGGAGATTTTTATTTGCAAACCTCAGGTGTCAGTATGGGGACTATTTGTGCGCCTAATTATGCCAACCTTTTCATGGGTTATTTTGAGGAGAACTTTGTTTTTAACCCTGATAAGAATGTGTACCTCCCACGAATTCTGAAATACTATAGGTTTATTGATGACATTTTCTGTATCTTCCAGGGTAACTTAGATGAGTTAAACAACTTTGTTGAACTACTTAATAGCTTTAAGAGTCACCTGACGTTCACCTGTGAGTCCAGCCCGGAAAAAGTACATTTTTTGGATATGTGGGTCTATATTGACAACGGTGGCTTATCTACCACCCTTTATAGAAAAGAAACTGACAGGAACACATTATTGCTGGCTAAGAGCGCACATCCCACACCCCTTATACAAGGTTTGCCAAAAAGCCAATTTTATAGACTCCGGAGAATATGCCAAACAACAGAGGATTACATAAATAAATCGTCTGAAATGAAACAACGTTTTATTCAAAGGGGCTATCCGTCAGAATGGGTTGATGCGGGTTTCGAGGCAGCCCTCCAAAAACCCCGCTCTGATTTATTAAAAAAGAATATTAAACAGGATAAGAACTTCTCAGTCACTTGTATCACTACTCATTCCCCATTTTCTCATCACATCCGATCAGTTTTTAAAAAACACTGGCATCTGCTCCAATCTGATCCGGAACTTTCACGCACTTTCCAATTCCCTCCGCTTTTTGTGAACAAACGGGGGAGAAATATAAGAGACTCTCTCGTTCAAGCTAACTTTGCCAGCAATAAACCAGCGCAACTCACTCAAACCCTACTGAGCCCCATTCCAAATGGCAATTACCCCTGTGGGAACTGCGCTCAATGCAACAACACCAACAAAGCTAAGGTTTTTCGTCACCCACAAACAGGCAAATCCGTCCCTATCAAAAGTGTCATCACATGTGCATCTACCCATGTGATTTATATGCTACGTTGCCCCTGTGGTCTTGCATACATTGGCAAGACTACTAGGAAGCTAAAAACGCGCATCAGCGAGCATAAAAGCTCTATTCGCAGAAACGACAGGGATTACCCGGTTGCCGTTCATTTCAATGATATGAAACATGACATATCCACCTTACGCTTTGTTGGCATGGAGATGGTCCCTCTACCACCCAGAGGCGGAAACCATGACCTTCTCCTTAAGAGACGTGAGGCATATTGGATTTTCACTTGCGACACCTTAGCCCCAAAAGGTTTAAATGATGAATTCTTACTAAATGTGATGTTGTGAATTTTGAGGTTTTCTCACCTCTGGGGTTTTCTGATATTTTATTTATTTCTTGATTTTTTGATATCTTGGTTCTAGTCTGTTTGATCTCCCGTTGTCATTGTGTGTGATGTCAATGTAGTGTATTTTGGAGTACAGACCCTTATACCTGTAATTTATTAGGTCTGACCCCCAGTACATGTATTGGACATTATGCCCTCCAGGGACATGTTTTACTTAAATATAATTGTCCAATATTCATTCCGCAGTCAGTACATTTAAAAAGGTTTTCAATTTTCATTGTATATTGCCTTTACTATACTGATTGATTTATTCTATTGTAGCTATCTTATTCTATTTTGTGTATATTTATAAATGTTCCTTTTATCATGGAAAAAATATACCACCTGTACTTACCTGTGGGCAGTCCCTCTCCATGGTAACGGATTGGTGTGTGTCATTTGATTGGCCCCGCTGATCTCAGAGATGTATTTATGCTGACTGTTTGTCAGTACTGCTTTATGCCTGATGAAGGTCTGACGACCGAAACGTTGCAATAAAAACCAACCTAAGTGAAGACAGTGTGCGGGATTCTCCTTTTTTCTACATATCAGTTTCCTGTTATCCGACGCACCTGTCCTTTGTAGGTGTGCAGAAGGACTTTTTCGTATATCTTGAGATTGTAAAATTAAAAAAAATTGACCTTTTAAGGTTTCTTTTTACACTTGATAGTTAAAGATCTAATAAGGGTCCACTTGGTTACCAACTCTCCATAATCAACTACACTTTAAAAACAAGCCCAAATGATCAACTACACTTTATTTTTGTCAAATACATTTTTATTAACAGGTTATAAATTATTATAAAATTGGTACAGTAGGCCTATGCATTATTTTTCTTTAGAAACAAGGCCAACTAATTATAATAAGCAGACATGGCAACACTGCTGGTTGACTAATGGAGGAATGAAGGGAAAACAGCGCCCCCTAAAGTCACAGATCACTGAACTAAAGCTTAGAAGTCCATTTTCTCTGCTTGGTCTTTTTTCCACTACTCCTGCAAGACATTTCTCTATAAGCCATATCTCCAAAACTGGTGGGTCAAACTGAACAACCAATAAGTCAATTTGAAGCTATGATTCCCTGCTTTCATATGACATGACAAAACGAAAATTCAAAACAATCCAATGGCAGTCCTTCGATCAAATCGTCACAAATAGCAAGACCTATAGTGTTAAGTTAATGTACCCTATTATCAATTTAGCATCCATTTATAATTCGATTCTACAATCATTTTATATTTTAGAAAATACATGACAACGGTAGTCAATGCTAAAATAAATCAAAACAAACAAATTACTAGATAAAAAACATCCTTATGGCATGCTGTATATCCATATAGACACAGTAAGTAACTTACAGAGGTCTTGATGATCCTTGGGTGTGTTGAGAGAGTTCATCTTCAGCTGAAGTCTGGAGTCCACAGTCAGATGTGATCAGAAAGTATAGATATCCTGGAGGAGTTGTGGAGAACAACTACAAACTCTTCTTATACTGGAGAGCCTGAGGTGGAACCACTAACTGCTTGGTGTTGATTGGCCAAAGAGTGGAACAATACAGTCATCAGCCACCAATCTCAACCTAACAAACTGCTGCATGTGCTCCACCCCTCTCTGACTCCTCCCCCAGGTCATGCTCTATGCAACATTCTAGAAATACTAGAGATTGCTTTGTAAGCTTCATATTTAATATATGAATCTATCTATATCCAATGTAGAGTATCTGGCTATCTGGATAATATATGTACAGTCTAACAATATTGAATAAGTGGATATTAATTATAAATATAGCTGCAAGCAGCGATAAAGCGGGACCAAGATAGAAGAAGAACAATGCGCAATAAGAACAACATGCGCAAATGAGACTGACGAGCTGAGTTGTCGGTACCGGGATTTGAACTCACAACCTTGTGGACCAAAGGCGGGAGCTCTACTGACTGACCTACACAGAGACAATATTAACAGTGACTATATTGTAAACAGTAAAACCATTCAGTGATTTGGTAACAAGAAGGTGTGTCCTCATTTTGGGCATGTCTTTATCCATTACTACAGTGTGTTATCACGCACAGTTAAAGTGCCTGCCTGCCTGCCTGCCTGCCTGCCTGCCTGCCTGCGTGGCTGCATGCGTGTGTGTGTTCGGCAGACAATCGTTCATAACCATGGATTTGGATCGAAGATCATCTCTTTAGTTTTTGTGGAGTTTAACATAAGGTGGCTATTATCACACCAGTCTTTAAAGTTATTGATCTCACTGATATGGCCCACAGGGCGTTCAACAATATGCACAAATGAGACTCACAGGCTGAGTTGTTGGTACCTGGATTTGAACCAACAATCTTGTGGTCCAAGGGTGAGATCTCTACTGACTGAGCTAGACAGAGACAATATGTTACTCCATTGTTAACAGGAAAATCATTCAGTGTTAGTTCAGCATAAGTACTCAAACTTTAGTGTGTGTGTGTGTGTGTGTGTGTGTGTGTGTGTGTGTGTGTGTGTGTGTGTGTGTGTGTGTGTGTGTGTGTGTGTGTGTGTGTGTGTGTGTGTGTGTGTGTGTGTGTGTGCGTACGCACGCAATTTTCATTGGCTCATAAAAACTTCATTTTTTCACTTAACAAAAATGTGCTACGATTATTTGTCCGTATAGGTCCAAAGTTCACGTGTAGAATCTTCGTGCATTTTGAGCAAAGATTCTGGGAGGAGTTACATTTGAACTGTTTTTCATATAATTCAAAATGGCGGGTGATCTAAAGGTCAGAGGTCAAAAGTCAGAAGACGACAGTTGTTCGGCACGAGGAGACAAAGTGTCATTGCCAACGGTCAAACGGTTCATGAGATATGCACGTTCAAAGTTTGCAAGTTTGTAAGTTTTGCATCAATTGAGTGCTATAGCGCCACCATTTGGCCAATCATGATGGGCTTCGCATAGTCACCGTTTGGCATGGTCCTCTATCATGTTGACAAGTTTTGCGAAAACCGACTGCACGGTTCAGTCAGAACAGCTATTTTTGGCGGAAGGAGAAGGAGAAGAAGTACTGATCATATAATTCAAAATGGCGGGTGATCTAAAGGTCAGAGGTCAAAAGTCAGAACAAGAAAGTTGTTCAGCATGAGGAGACGCATATGGGTATCAAAGTGTCATTGCCAACGGTCAAACGGTTCATGAGCTATGCACGTTCAAAGTTAGCATTTTCAATTGAGCGCTTTAGCGCCACCATTTGGCCAATCGTCTTGGGCTTCGCATATTCACCGTTTGGCATGGCCCTCTACCAGATTACCGCGTTTCGCGAAAACCGACTGCACCATTCAGTCAGAACAGCTATTTTTGGCGGAAGGAGAAGGAGAAGAAAAATAAACACAAAAACAATAAGTGACCAAAGTCACTGCGTGACTTCTTGGTCCCTAATAAACACAAAAACAATAAGTGACCAAAGTCACTACGTGACTTCTTGGTCCCTAATTAATTGTTACTGCAGCAGAGCCATAAGAGGATTGCTCCACATTCTTTCAGTAACATAGAACCAGCTCTGTGTGAAGAAACAACAAGAACTAGAAACAAATTTCAGGAAATTTGACTGGGTGCCTGCAGCTCGCCAAGTCTGTGCAGCATTTGAGCCATGGACCACCATTTGATGACATTTAGCCTCTCAGACCGTGTAAGGGTCCATTTGGTTGACTTTCAATGGGGTATTTTGTCTACGTTTATTGCACATTACGTTGCCACCAACATTCTAATGCTAACATGCTAACATGCTAATGCTAACATGCTAATGCTAACATGCTAATGCTAACATGCTAACATGCTAAAATGCTAATGCTAACATGCTAATGCTAATATGCTAATACTAACATGCTAATATGCTAACATGCTAATGCTAACATGCTAATGCTAACATGCTAACATGCTAATGCTAACATGCTAATGCTAACATGCTAATATGCTAATGCTAACATGCTAATATGCTAATGCTAACATGCTAATGCTAACATGCTAACATGCTAATGCTAACATGCTAATGCTAACATGCTAACATGCTAACATGCTAATGCTAACATGCTAACATGCTAATGCTAACATGCTAATGCTAACATGCTAAGGGGTCCATTTGGTTTCACTCAGGGGGGCGGCCCGGTTCTGGCGAGCCGCCCCGCGTCCGAAACGGTTGAGAAATGACAGAGTTACGTGTTTCCCCGAATTTCTCTATTGACTTTCAATGTGTGTGTGTGCGTGCACATATGTGCATGTGCGTGCATGTGCGTGTGTGCGCGCGTGTGTGAGAGTTGGTCAGGTGACCTTGAATCATTAACAAAGTATCATTTTCACCTGGGCTAGTCTATGCAAACGCAAACAGTATTGAAAGTGACAGCCCACTGACTGTCAATGACAGAACGTATGTCCGAACAAATTGCTCTATCGCAAAAAGTAAAAGTCGAATGCGATTTTTGTTTTCGCCGTGAGTGACCCGAGGCATTGAGGTACCCCGTGTGCGATCGTGGTATTGGTACGATAAAAAACGTGGTTATAAGAGCGAGTTAAGAATTGTGCTTGTGATGAAAAAATTGCTGACTCATTCAGGTATTTAACATGGAGTTTATGACACATTATGATGGTACACCTGTCGCTTTCAGGGCTGTAGTTCACGTACTGTATTTATCTGGGCTATGGTTGTGACATTGGGTGAAAGAGGACGAGTGTGGCTACAAAATTTCCGAAACCCATGCATGTAAAGTGAATATTTTGGCCGTGAGGACGATTTGTTCGGAGAATTTCGGTATAGTCTTCACATTGGCTTCTCACTCTGATCCGCTCTCTCTCTGGGTGTGCGACACTCTGAGTCGAGAATATTGCTCAGACCACACACACTTTGAACTGCGATAGCGGGCAAACCGTGCAACGTATTCGAATTCCGTCTGAACCACCACAAAGTCGATGGCCTCGTGTGCTGTTTGACGTTTAAATCGTGTTTCTACGTACCAGTATGCCAGAGCAATGTGGCTCCAAAGTAACGTGTCGTTTTCTGTTTTTACCCGTGTCTCCCCATCGACTTTGAATGGGGCATTTTTCGCGTCGTTTATTGCGAATTACGTCGGCACGGTAACACGAATCGGAAAGAAAAGCACAAGCACACCGAGCCGCACGTTTCGATGTATATATTGTGAGGCTTTGGTAAACCGTGCGGCCGGCCATAGACGTCAAAGTTTCGGAACATGTATTGTTTATTATTACGATTAAGTATGCGTTTTAGATTTCAACCTGTGTTTCTGCCATTGCATGGCAGGCACCCAGAAAAACTGTTTTCCAAAATACTATTTGTCTTCCAAAACACAAACTGCCAGCCACCCCCTAAAATTATTGCAAACAGTGTTGAATCAAGCTAGCGCATATGGCGTCAAATCAACAGCAGTCCTGAGCTAGCCGGAATACATTCTAAAGAGGATGAACAAATTGACACAGAGAACAGATATGCCTTTGCTCTTTAGTCCATGGCCGAGAGCTTGTGTGTTTATTTTCACTTCCTTATATACACAGATCACATGATCACGTGAACGGTATCAGGTCACGTGCTCTCAATAAAGGTATAGATATAAATATACATACAGTGACATATATACAGGCAATTAAGGATCATACATTCCAACAAACAGTCTTCATAATTAGTACACAAGCCTTCACATCTTGTCTTTTACAAGTATATTACCGCACACCCTGTACGCACACCCCGACTTTAGTCAAGTCAAGTCAATTTTATTTATATAGCACATTTAAAAACAACAGCAGTTGACCCAAAGTGCTTTCCAGAGAACAGGTAGACCGTAGTCTATCACATTGCAATAGTAGAACAAACAAACAAAATAACAACAAAAACAATGAACAACAATAAAATATGTGTGGAAGATTATTCCAAAGTGTATAATAGATTTGAAGGGGGGACTGCAATGAGTTTGAGAGTGGAGGATCTGAGTGTCCTGGTGGTAGGGGGAGCAGTTATTAGTTCAGAAATATAGGAAGGGGCAAGGCCGTTTAGGGATTTAAATACAGGACCCTCTGTAGGCGGGAGATGGCGGAGTGGACTTTAGAAGACAGTGGTGGGGTTTCTGTACAGGACTGGTCAAGGCCTAACAACAAATTAGTATATTGTCAAATCCTCAAAGTCTCATAGCCAATTGTGCTCTATTGTTCTCATTTAATCGCTTATCTATATTTACAGTGAAATCCCATTGTGTAATGTGTAGGCCTGTGTGCAGAAACATGTGTCATAGTGTAATAAGGCATTATTAATTCATGGTAATGCTGCGTTCACATGGGCAGATGCAAGCAGATACAGTCTACCATTCATTGTCAATGGAAGCCAGCATGAAGATACAAAGATGCATCTGACGTTTGTGGCTGCTGCGAAAGCTACAAAGCTACACAATGAAGCGGAGCTGGGTTCAACTTCCGGATGCAAAGGTACATAATCTGTAGCTGCAATGACACACGTGATATATACACGACACCGACTTTTGTCATCAGGGGCGTCAATATAGCTGGGGGGTGGAGCCGGGGGAAAGTTCAGAGTTCTCCCAACCGGAATAAACAGTGAAGTGTTGGGTTTTCAAACACAGATGCTTTAAATACTACTAATTTAAAAGTAGGCGTCATGGCTTGCCAGATCACAGGCACAGATCCTTGTTGCCACTCGACAAAGAACGCTACTTTAGAAAATGAAACAAGCTCAAGCTAGAGGAATATCCTTATCTAATAAAGTATAATTAGATAAGGATACTCTGACTATAAACCACTTGAACCCCAGGACCCCAGCATAAACAAAAAATCTACAAACAACGCGTCGCAGCGCGCTGTGAGCTCATGGTGAGCTCATGTGAGCTCATGCGAGCTCATGGTTCACATGGGCAGATGCAAGCAGATACAGTCTACCATTCATTGTCAATGGAAGCCAGCATGAAGATACAAAGATGCATCTGACGTTTGTGGCTGCTGCAAAAGCTACAAATTTAAGCTGAGCTGGGTTCAACTTCCAGATGCAAAGCTACAACTGTAGCTGCAATGACACACGTCACTACGGACGCACGTTTGATGATGTCAATGACCGTGTGAGCAACAGATTTTACAAAGCAACACATTATGCTGTGATCTTTGCATCTTCCATGTGTGAACGCAGCATTAGAGATCTATCCTCATGCTGACCTGCTTTCAGAGCCCCTTGAAGCATGGCAGTTTCCCAGCTTTGTGGAGGTAGAGCAATGAATGGACAAACACTGAAATCATGGATACTGTATATAGGATGGTATTAGCAACTACGGACTTGGAATAATTCAGTAGTGTAAACATAACAAAGGGAATACAGCTCATTATAGTCAGTGACATTACAACCAAGCTGATCAGAATGATTCTAAAAGCTCTTCTCTTCAGGCCGTTTCCCTCCCCACTGTCCCTCTGTCCTTCTCCTGGTCCAGGCTGTTTCAGAGCCCTGAGGACCGAGAGGCAGCAGAAACACACCACAGAAATGCACACGGCCCAAAAGCCCATCAGGAAGTAGTAAGGATACAAAGTATCGAATATAACAGTTAACAAGCTGACTGCAAGCCCCGTCAGCCACACAGCGCAGCAACAGGCCACCCTGTACCGAAGAGCTTTGTACCTGAGAAACACCACGGGGTGAACCACCGCTATGTAACGCTCCACACAGACACAACACTGGAACGATGGGATGGAGAAGGAGAAAAACAAATCAAAAGTAAAGTTAGCAACCTTGTACAACATTGAGTTGTATGTGAAGAGCCATGCAACGTAAAAGACATCGGCCAAGGTAGAGAGGATCACAGATACGATCACGTTGAGATAAAAGAACTCGGAGGCGATTGTTCCACCAGCTCCACTCAGTATCAGCCACAGAACGTAGCTGTTGATGGGGAGACCCAGGATGAGCTTGATAGAGCTGAAACTGCACATTGCTATCAACTCCGAGGATGTGGAGGGGATGGAGGAGTTGGTGCCATTCGCCAGTGTGTCGTTCATCTTAAGGCTCTGTGTGTATCCTGTAACCGGTACAGAAGATGGATTTGAGCACAGTTGACCTGATATAACAATGACACAAGTAAACATTTTTAACAACTCTTCTAAATGTTTCTATTCTATTGAACAACTATTCTAATGAACAATGAACACAAGGTTAATATATATATATTATATAAAGGGATCTCACCTTTTGATGCCAGCAGATTGTCTCAGATCTCTGAGTTGGTGTTTTGGTGAAGTCTCTTCGTCCGACGGTCACTTTCTTCCTGATGAGAGCAGATCCTCCAAATGATGAACTCTGTGCTTTGCCTTCTCTAACTATACGTTTCCCTGCTCCTCCTTCCACTAATGTTTGTGCGTTGCACACCTGCACTAAAAAACATTTTCATATTGTTTTTCTTTCCATGGAAATGTATAGTCACTATGCAAACTTCACCCTTAGATGTGCAAAACAGTCAACAAAATGTCCAAAATGCAAAACTTACAAGAAGCACAAAGCATAAACCTCTCTGGGGCATGACGAAGAAACAGACACTACAAGGGAACATCAGGGGAAACACAAATAATGTTCTGGCAGTGTGTGTGTGGAATGAGTCCAGTTATAAGGGGATCAGGGTAATGCCGAAGTGTTCACAGGTGTGGAAGGGACATCACTGTTGGGCTGAAGAGGGAGTGGGAACAGGTGTGTGACAAGGACTGAGTAGGAATGGAAAGTGGGAGTGGCTGACATGGAAATGCAGATAGGGGAAGAGTCAAACCATGACACCTTTGCTGCGTGTCTCCATGCGTGCCGCATGCGTACGTCTGCGGCTCTTGTTTGCGCTGCGTGTCTCTGCAACCCGGATGAGATCACCGTGAACCGTATACATGTTGTTGTTATTACTGGCGTGACACTGCCGAGACGTGACAGAACCTCATGTGGAAGTCTTTCCACGAACGACGGTCGGGGTCAAGGTAGAGAATGATATGTGGAATTCATGAATTATGATGTATTACCGGTCGTGTGTGTGCATGCGTGCGTGCGTGCGTGCGTGGTGGTGGTGGGTGTGGGGGTTCTGTACATTACGTGATTTTAAAATAATGAAATCCCAACCCTTTTTTTTATTGGGTTCGATTACACCGCTGCTAATTGATCATATAGCATATAAACGTCAGTCATCCCGTTTCCAAATCACACGCCACTTCGCAAACAAACAAACAAAGCTGTATGTGACAAGGACAAGAACAGCAATCAGCTACAAATGGACCATTACTGGAGAGAATTGGGAAGCAGTCGGTCGTTGTTTAGTTGGCCAGACACCTTGTACCTCCATGATTTAACTTGAAATTCAAACACATCATTGCTGTCAGAAACCTGAGCGTCAACACTGTCACAGCAGCATCAGTGATGGATCAAGCCCTCCCAAGGCTCTGGCGCTAGAGTTCTCAACAGGCCTGGCCCTGACTGATCAGGGCCGAGGCCTGGCGCGACTAATTAGCATAGATTTTAGGCCCGACCCTGGCAACCCGGCCCTAAAACGCCGGGTCAGGTTTTATATATATATATATATATTTATATATATATATATATATATATATATATATATATATATATATATATATAAATAAATAAATATTCGGGCCCGTAAAAGTAGGGATGGAGCTTGATAACCGATACCCGAAAGAAATCGAGCATAGCGGCCCATGACGTCATGTTTAAACAATCAAGACGAGAGACGATCAAACATGGCACATGCTGGCACAAACATGTCAGTCTAAAAGTGCAGCGCTGCCCGGGTAAATAAAATTATGCTTTTAATGTGACAGTACACATATTAACCTTTTTTTATTTTCATATTATTGTGTTGGTAGAAAGGTCAATTGCATTCCGTCTGTTAGAAAAGTACTGTATTTGAAGTCCATTTGAAGTGTTCAGCGGTAGCCATGCTCCAATATACAGGTAGGCCTACAGGTACAAAAAGTTGCTCCATTTGACTGAGAGCCTGCCATCGCGCAAATTCCAGTTTTTCACCAGAGGAGAAAAGCGTTTCTCTTCACATAACTAGAGCATGAGTGTCAGAGCTGAAATCGACATGTAAATATGAAATAAATGCTTAAACATTTAGCTGGGTGTAATGTTAGAGACCACATTAGTGAACCTTTCAAGGCTGTTTTCTCAACTCGTCATTTTCTGCAAGACATTACTCTATAAGCCATATCTCCAAAACTGGTGGGTCAAACTGAACAACCAATATGTCAATTTGAAGCTATGATTAACTGCTTTCATATGACATGAAAACAATGGCAGTCCCTCAGTCAAATCTGGCCACAAATATACTTTTGTAATGTGTTTATTATGCTCTGTGTCTTGAATTCAGCATTCAGCATTCAGTGAGAAACACATCGACTCACTGGCCTTGGAACGTCTCGGAATCCCCCAGGAGGAAGTCTGGAGCACTCTGGTGGAGCTGTTGCCCCCGCGACCCGACTACGGATAAGCGGTAGGGAGGATTATCTATAGTATGGAGAATTATCCAAAAAAAGGAAAAAAAAGTGATATTTGAATGAAGCGAAATCACTGAATCAAAAGATTGTAGGTTTCGTTTTTGGCTAGGTGGCCCAGCCTTCATCCAATCAGGATAGAGAGGGGCCTTCCACCAATCATGATCGAACGGGGCTTGGTGTGTTGCGTTTCTCCCCACTGTAGTGCGTGCATGTGCACATCTTGTTACCGGGGAAGACCGGGGGGTTTTCCAAATCACTGAATGCTCCTTTAATTGATAATCTATTCATCTTAGTCATTAGTATCTTGTTTACTTATCTTGTTTTTTATTGTTGGTTTAAATGTAAATTGGTGGTAGGCCTAATCAATCAATCAATCAATCAATCAATCAATCAATCAATCTCTTTCTACATTTTTCTCGAGGTAGAAGTCAAAGAGGAGTGACAGTGATGAATCAGATGGCCAATCCATTCCTTTGTGGGTCCTGTTTGATACAGTTATAGCACATTGATTTGCTTAAAATATAAAGTGTGTCATTCTTAATAACCTTCAATGTATTAGACATTCTGACAGGTCATTAATTTAATATTTGGCAATTACTTATGAATTTACTTATCATTATATACATTTGAATGAAAATGTATTTTCATGTATTTTCAAAATGCAAAATACGTATTTGTACCTCAAATACATTTCTCAGACCAGTATTTGTATTTTGTATTTAAATACATTCTGTGACCCAGTATTTGTATTTTGTAACAAAATACATTTTCAATGTATTTTGCCCATCTCTGATTGAAACTAATCCCACACACATGAGTTCTCCTCATTCCCTCAGAGCAACACAACCTGAACAATGTTTTAAAGACTTAAAGTTGCCCAGGTTTGCACCAACACAGTTGTTGATGTTATTGTGTCTCTGTTGTTAATAACAATGTAATGATGGATATAGGATATGATTATTATACGGATAATGACTTATCCTGATTTATCCTGACTTATCCTGGTCATAATGCCTTATTACACTATGGACACATGAAGTATCTGAACCATGAGAGCCCCGGAGAAAAGTTGTGACACACGGCAGACAGCAGATCAGAGATGATGTTGTTTTAGTACACAGCGCAGCATACAGGTTAAAGCTCACGCCAGCCAGAATGGCCTGACGATCACGCATGGGCTGACGCCCCGGACTGACAAAGTTACATTGAAAATCAACTTGCTTATCAACAGTTTACAATACACATTGAACCAGACTGGCCTGTAACCACCCCCCTGGAGAGTAGAATTGGGACCACTGTAGCCTTTTGATCCACTGTCCCTAGGTGTGAATGTCCTTTGGGTGTGTCACACAAGAACTAAACTCAAGACAAAGGGCACAGAATCAGGCCATCGACACCCCGGGGGTCCCGAGCCAAGTGCTTGAAGTTGAGATAAGCTCTCGGATCGACACCTCCAAACAGGATGAGCTAAAATAGGTCTACTGCATGTAAACACATGTACACATTAGAACACATTACACAATGGGATTTCACTGTAAATATAGATAAGCGATTAAATTAGAACAATAGAGGACACTTTGCTATTAAACTTTAAGGATTTGACAATATACTAATTTGTTGTTAGGCCTTGACCAGTCATGTACAGAAACCCCACCACTGTCTTCTAAAGTCGAAACAAATTGAACTTGCATTGCAACTTAATAAAATACAAAATAAAAGTACAGGGTGTGCGGTAGTATATACTTGTAAAAGACAAGATGTGAAGAGAGTAAACTGTCATTTCCAGTCTTTTTTCTGGCTCTGCTGCAGTAACAATTAATTCATATCCACCTATTCAATAGTTAGATTGTAGGCCTACATATTTATCCAGATACTCAGTGCATGTACATAATATCCATACCATATAGTTTGATAACATCAGTCTCCAGTAGGAGTCCTAATGGATAGTGTTTGGTAGAAAATAAGTCATTTGTGGATGAACTACTATACTGATTTTTAAGGTTTATTATAAACCAGCAGTTTTTATGCATGTGGAAGAACTCCCAAACAGCAGGTATGTCGTCGCTCTTAGTTTTTTTAAATCACAATTACAGTTATGTTTCTCAATGCATTATGTTGAGTTTTATAGGCTACAGGTTTAATGTTTGTTTTTAAAACGCCATTGACAAGGGAAAATGTACGTCATATTGTCCCTCAATAGGTCATATTGTCTCTTTATTGTTAATGACATTTAATGTTTGTGTTGGCACCGTTTGTGATTAGGTGATGTAATAGTGATGTAAAACAATGAGTTAGACTTTAATATATTAGCACCCCTCACTTCACATGGGTGTGATTATATAGCCTATGTTTCCTGATTTGTACCAATAACTATGTTAATCATGTTTGCTGCATTATATGCTTTGACAGTGTCTGTTCTTTTAGATTTATGCTGACTCCTGCTTTGAGTTCACTCACCTTCACATGATGTTTTTAAGGTTTATTATAAACCAGCAGTACTTAGTGCTTACAAAGCAATCTCACATTTAGCAGTTTATTTCTAGAATGTTGCATAGAGCATGACCTGGGGGAGGAGCTAGAGAGGGGTGGCGCACATGCAGCAGTGATTGGTGGAGACATGATTCTATTGTTCTCCTCTTTGGCCAATCAACACCAAGCAGTTAGTGGTTCCACCTCAGGCTCTCTAGTATAAGAGTTTGTAGTTCTTAGTTTTCCACAATTCCTCCTGTTTCCAGACTTCAGCTGAAGATGAACTCTCTCGACCGCACCACGGACCATTCTGCTCAACAGGGAGGACCCAATGATCAAGACCTCTGTAAGTTACTCACTGTGTCTATATGGATATAAAATAAGGTGCTTTTTTATCTAGTCATGTTTATTTGTTTTATTATTAGAATTGTCTTAAAAGAAGGTATCATCTATTGTGTTAATTAATTCGTATTTGCTACTTAAGTAACTACCTCTAAACAACATTCCCTTTGTCTGTGTTTCCAATTCAGTGTTGCATCATCAGTCTGGCTTCCCTGTTCTACCAGAGGTGAAAGAACGAAGAAGCTTGGCTAAGCAAAAATGCCACTGTTGTGATCAGTGTGGTAAACGCTTCCCTACAATGTCTAGACTTAAAATACACCAGAGAATTCACACTGGAGAGAAACCCTATGGATGTGATCAGTGTGGACAACACTTCTCTACAATGGGACACCTTAAAACACACCAGAGAATTCATACTGGTGAGAAACCCTATGGATGTGATCAGTGTGGACAACACTTCTCTCAAATGAACACCCTTAAAACACACCAAATAATCCACACTGGAGAGAAACCCTATGGATGTGATCAGTGTGGACAACACTTCTCTACAATGGGACACCTTAAAACACACCAGATAATTCATACAGGTGAGAAACCCTATGGGTGTGATCAGTGTGGACAACACTTCTCTAGAATGGCACACCTTAAAGACCACCAGAGAATTCACACCAGAGAGAAACCCTATGGATGTGATCAGTGTGGACAACGCTTCTCTCGAATGGACAGCCTTAAAACTCACAAGAGAATTCACACTGGAGAGAAACCCTATGGATGTGATCAGTGTGGGAAACACTTCTCTCAATTTGTCACACTTAAAAGACACCAGAAAATTCACACTGGAGAGAAACCCTATGGATGTGATCAGTGTGGGAAACACTTCTCTCAATTTGTCACACTTAAAAGACACCAGAAAATGCATACTGGAGAGAAACCCTATGGATGTGATCAGTGTGGCCAACGCTTCTCTCGAATGGACAGCCTTAAAGGCCACCACAGAATTCACACTGGAAAGAAACCCTATGGATGTGATCAGTGTGGGCAACACTTCTCTCAAATGTCCAGCCTTAAAACCCACCAGAGAGTTCACACTGGTGAGAAACCCAAATAATTGTGATGTGTGTGGAAAAGCTTTTTAGTAATTCAAATAATTTAGACTTTCACAAGGTTGTACACACGGGATTTAAACTGTTGACTCTTGTGTTGAATTTTACTAATTTGAGCCACTGAAAATGTCCTGACCGCACACATATGAATCCACATTACAACCAAGTGTAACATGTTGACCCGTTTTTTTTAAACAATTGTTTAAGGCTAAACTGTTTAAACGCATTACATGTATATGAGCATGCTAATTCTAGATTAATAGGATGGCGATGAAACAAATGTTTCCATGTATAGATGAATTGCAAGTAAACTTAACATACAATTTGAACAGACTGTTATTTTTAGTACTACTCCTCATTCACTGAGCCAATAGTTTCCAGATAAATGACTAGGTATAGGTGTATCCAGTTAGACCAAATGTAGGCTACTGTCTTCTGCCATGTTACAGATTCCCCAGATTTGCTGTAGTTTACATTTAGACGATTTTAGTTGTATGTCTTTAAATGTTCGGATTAATTGAAAAATGGAGGACCCTGGTGTAAACCATTTGTTGTTTATTTTTCCTCGTATCAGGTTTTTTGTATTGACCTGTACTTTTGTTGAACTGTAACCATTCTACAAACTGAATAAAATGTTGAATCAATCGTTTGTCTGTGCTTTACAAAAAATATAGAATATCATTAATTGTTGTGTTACTCAACACTAAAACAAACTGCCTATGTATTTAGTTACGATGGATATTCAAAATGCTATTATGAAAGGTTGTTTTTTCTGTTTTGTTCTTCTTAGTATATAATTAAAATGTACAAGCTTGATCTATAGTCTATAGTGACACATTATGTTAAACAAATCAACTTAAAAAATGGGGTCAATACATCACATACATAAAAAGTAGTTATCATGAAACATGCATAAGCTAAGAACGTAACAGTGGAATATCTATATAATGAAACTAAACATATAAACTATACATATATACACAGACACCGACTTTTGTCATCAGGGGCGTCAATATAGCTGGGGGGTGGAGCCGGGGGTTGCGTTTTCAAACGCAGATGCTTTAAATACTACTAATTTAAAAGTAGGCGTCATGGCTTGCCAGATCACAGGCACAGATCCTTGTTGCCACTCGACAAGGAACGCTACTTTAGAAAATGAAACAAGCTAGAGGCCGATTGGAATGTTTTTCTTGACTGCATGGGCATGATCCAGCACAACACAATGGACTGATATATTCGCTATATGGTAAGAGACACTTTTCTATAGATATGATCACTGAAACTTATCATATCATATATACATTTTAAAAAGCCATTAATTCATCAATGATGTTTATAGAACATGTTTTAGTGAATTCCAAGTAGACTACCGACACCATTCGTTTCGACCGCACAACGATGGCTCCGTGCCAAGTTCCAACTGTCTCTAAACTACTTAGAATTCACTACAATGTGTTCTATAAACATTATTGATGACTTAATGGCTGTTGGTTTTTGATATAACGTTAAGTTTAATTGATCATATCTATAGTGCGCCGCGGTAACACAATGTTTTGTAACATGGAGGGAGAGGGAGATCGATGTCCGATTTCAGTGGTGGTTATGCTTGTGCAACTTGAAGCTGCAATAAAGTATAATTAGTTAAGGATACTCTGACTATAAACCACTTGAACCCCAGGACCCCAGCATAAACATACATACATACAAACAATGCGTCACAGCGCGCTGTGAGCTCATGGTAGCCCTGGCCTGGACTGAAGTGTTTTACGCACATTCTCCATCTATGGTCCTGCTCACCCCAGGACCATAGATGTTACAATTCTGCTAGGGCGGGAATAAGTACCGGTATCTTCCGTATTGTTCAATACAAAGCTGTTTAATCAGTTTATGGCCATGCGCCCCTATCGGTTGGTGCATTATAACCAGTGTTGGGTAACTAACACTACGTAACTTAATATATTACGTAATATATTACCGGAATACGGTAACTTGTAATATAATACATTACTTAACAAAAAAATTGTAATATATTCTAAAAATCTTTCTGTATTACTGCATTACTTTCTGTATTACTTTCTGTCTGTCTGTCTCGTTGCCCGTGGCTCTGTCTTGTGACATTATGTGACAACTGCAGAAGTTAAAGAATTACGTATTTCCGCTCCCCACTAATAGTTCTCAGGTCTGGTGTTTGTCCTCTTTTTTTCTCAGTCGTGTTTTCAAATGGATTTGGCTAGGCGGCCGTTTGGCCTCGCCTTATTGTAGATACGCCACTGGTCTACGTAATGTATAATTTATAATTATACTAAATATTTAATTGTTCGATTTGAGCATTTAAAAAAAAGTAATATGTAATAGTAATATTAATATATTACTCTTGCTCAGACAGTAATATGTAATACAATATATTACTTGACAAATTAAGGTAATAAGAAATATATTCCAAATATAAAGTAATATACCCAACACTGATTATAACTCTGATAAAATGGTCACCGATCGGATTAAAACGCTTTTTATTGAACAATGCGGAAGACACGGGTACTATTACCCACCCGACGAGGATTGTAACATCCATGGCCGCCATGACAGACGAGCACCATGTGAACCATGGCTAAATCGTCTCGTATACGTAGTCAACTTTCCGAGGGCGAGTGTTGATAGATTTTTCTTGGCTGTCAATATTTTTATCATCCAACACATCGCTCTGAATGTGATCCAAAGGATCATACGCTATTATAACTCTATGGGGAAGACCATTTTGTTTACCCCGGGCTAAAACCAGATATGACATTTGTGGGTGTTCCTGTCTACGATCGTGTCAATGTATACTATTCTATGGTATACATATGTAGGCTACTATGAAGTGCTAAGACTACATACAATGCAATTCTAGTGCTGTCTACATAACATGCTATAAGTATGTATCAGATGCTATCCAAGTCTACAAAAGTGCTATCTAAGGGGGTAGGGTAAGTGCTACGGGCCATGATGGAGTCTGAAAAGGTGCATTCCATAGTTTTGGAGCCAGAAGGGAGAAGAGTTTGGGACGTGTGGAGCGTTGTCCCAGCGTTTTTAGTGAGGGTACTGCAGCTTCCCTGCGTTGGCTTAGCTTTGTACCTGAGAAACACCACGGGGTGAACCACCGCTATGTAACGCTCCACACAGATACAACACTGGAATGATGGAACAGGGAACCAGAAAAAAACACTAGAAGTAATGCGAAAAAACCCTGAACAAAATTAATGTGCATGTGAAGAGCCATGCAAAGTAAAAGACAGAGGCCAGGGAAGATCAGGTTGAGATAGAAGAAATCGGAGGCGATCGTTCCACCAGCTCCACTCAGTATCAGCCACAGAACGTAGCTGTTGATGGGGAGACCTAACCTGACTCCGCCAGATGGGGCAGCAGAGAGTACCCAGTGTACTCTCTGCTGCCCCATCTGGCGGAGTCAGGTTAGGGGAGACCCAGGATGAGCTTGATGGAGTTGATAGCAGTGGTATAAGGACGCCATATCATGGATGGACACTGAATCTTATATGATATTGTTTATTAATCTTCTCACATTGTTTATTACACAGACATGGAGAGCCCTGTGACTGAACAAACACTATTACAATGAGTATATCAGAATATAGAGCTTTAACCGCTTAACAAACAAACACACAATAGTCCCATGCTTAACACAGAGCCTAAAGTGATTTCACTTATACACCCATACAGGGCGCCACACCTGCTACATACTGTACATATGTCACTGATCATGTGCAGCAAATGATGTACAAATATAACCAAGTTCCCTAGTTGATTCATACAATGGGAAGCTCCAAGCAATGTCTCTTTTCACCGACAACTCCAGCCATGACAATAATAATAATAAACAGTAGCCCAAACATTTAGACTCTCGTAGGTTTTTTTTTATTCTGACGAATCACTCTTACCTTGTACAAATGCAAAATCTAAAATCGAAATAGTTTTGCCCCACATGTCCGGCGGGTGTTCGGAAAACAATTACACCCGTAGGGACCGTAGTTTTCAATAAAAAAATATTTTAATCCACTCCGTCCATACTCTGTCTCGGAATCTGGCGGCCATCTTGGTTTTCTCTCCATTGTAAATGCGCAACAGAACCCTGGCCACTAGGGGCGCGGCCAATGTTCTGTTGCGCATTTACAATGGAGGAGTATGGACGGAGTGGATTAAAATTATTTTTTTTATTGAAAACTACGGTCCCTACGGGTGTAATTGTTTTCCGAACACCCGCCGGATTTTAGATTTTGCATTTGTACAAGGTAAGAGTGATTTTGAGGCACAAACGTAAACACAAGACTTTTTTTAAGGGACTAGTCTTTTAAACTCTCGTAGAGAGATTCGTCAGAATCGAAAAAAACATCTACGACAGTCTAAATGTTTGGGCTAGGGTTTGTTGTTGTAGTTTGTTGTTGTCTTCTATGTCTTCATAGTTGTTGTCAAAATGACAAACCAAAAACATCAAGGTAGAGCAGGGGACAACGACGTGAAGCACCGGACAAAGATTTATGTTCTGACAGTTTGTGCAAGGAGTCCAGTATTTATAGGTGGTGGGTTGATTGTAGCAGAGTTCACAGGTTTGTAATTGGCTGGGCTGATGAGAGTGGAACCAGGTGTGTAACTAGGACTGCAATGGGAAGTGGGAGTGGCTGAAGTGGAAAGACAGACACAACTGGGCAGAGGGAGAGATACAGAAAGAGGGGAATAAACAGGCAGAGGGCCAGACCATGACAATACTAAACTTACGTACAATCATGTTTGCTTGTGCATATCACATTCTACGTTGCCTGTAGATGTCCCTATAGTCAGATAGGTCATTTGTTAAATAATGGCTTGACGTACTTGACCTCACCACAAAACTTAAGGGCTGTACCAGACAGAAAAAAGACTGGAAATTATACTACCGCACACCCTAAGTTGCAATGCAAGTTCATTTGTTTCGACTTTAGAAGACAGTGGTGGGTCTTCTGTACAGGACTGGTCAAGGCCTAACAACAAATTAGTATATTGTCAAATCCTCAAAGTCTCATAGCAAATTGTGTTCTATTGTTCTCATTTAATCGCTTATCTATATTTACAGTGAAATTCCATTGTGTAATGTGTAGGCCATGTGTCCATAGTGTAAGGCATTATTAATTCATGACCAGGATAAGTCAGGATAAATCAGGATACGTCATTATCCGTATAATAATCATATCCTATATCCATCATTACATTGCTATTAACAGAGACACAATAACAGCAACAACTGTATTTCTGTAACTTTAAGTCATTGTTCAGGTTGTGTTGCTCTGAGGGAATGAGGAGCATGCGTTTAATAGGGTTCGACTGCACTTTTATTCAATGTTTTTTCAAATGCTAAATAATGAACAAACCCCACATTCTTTCCCCAGGTTAAAATGTAAACAGGCTAAATTATGATGTCTGATGCTTCATTCACTATAGGCAATGCATTAAAATGCAGAGATTAAACGTGTTAATGGTCACTGGTTGTCTGGCATTGGACAGATCACCTGTTAATGATGACATTATGGATGAACTGAGACCATGTTACACCTCTTTGAGTTTCAACAGAACTACAGAAATAGGTCTATGACACAGAACTTATTATCATCCTTTGTGAAATGTTAAAGGTGCTGTAACTTGTAAGGGATATGTTTTGTTAAAATAGCTCTACTAATCATTGCTATATTGTTTGTTCAGTAACAGAGGTCTTCCCACATCTCCATACCCATTTCACTAACATAATTATTACTATTTCATAATGTGAAATGTGTTAATAATAAAATTGACCAGTACTATGAAGAGAAGAAGGCCCATGGGCCAAATCTGAAATGGTAACCAGAGAATTGGCCATTTGAGATGCATGATCTGAGTAGGAAAGAGAGAGAATACATCTTGTGATGTCAACGTGCAATGTCAAATATAAAATAAAAAAGGAAATAAAAAGACAGAAATGCCTCATGAAGTAGAAAAACTAGAAAATAAAAAAATGAATTAAAAGCAATAAAAATCACTCAATGTCAGTGTTTTCAATGAATCTGATGAAAGGAGATGTAGTTCGCACACTGGCCTTGAGCTCAGCATTTTTATTTCATGGAGAAGAGGATACAACGTTTCGACCCCTTCGGGTCTTCGTCAGGATATGTTCAATTAATCTAACATGGTTAAAATGGTGTTTGAAAATACAATGGGAAGCTTGTATATGGACGTCTGTGACTCCTTTCATATATTTGACCAATGGCTGTAGCCATAATATATAAGAAGGTACACAATATGTATTTTGTAACACGTTTTATTTCATCCATACTTACACATGTATGTACAAAATGTGATTACGTGCTAATTTCTTCCCTGTCACAGACAATGTGTCTAATTTAAAATGTCTTGAAAATGTCCAATAAGAAAATCAACAAAAAATCATTTGGGTTTCTCTCCAGTGTGAATTCTCTGGTGGCTTTTAAGGTTTGCCATTTGAGAGAAGTGTTGTCCACAATCATCACATCCATATGGTTTCTCTCCAGTGTGAATTCTCTGGTGTGTTTTAAGATTTCCCATTATAGAGAAGTGTTGTCCACACTGATCACATCCATAGGGTTTCTCTCCAGTATGAATTTTCTGGTGTGTTTTAAGGCTTGACATATGAGAGAAGTGTTGTCCACATTGATCACATCCATAGGGTTTCTCTCCAGTGTGAATTCTCTGGTGTTTTTTAAGGTCAGACAACTGAGAGAAGTGTTGCCCACACTGATCACATCCATATGGTTTCTCTCCAGTGTGAATTCTCTGGTGTGTTTTAAGGCTGTCCATTCGAGAGAAGCGTTTACCACACTGATCACATCCATAGGCTTTCTCTCCAGTGTGAATTATCTGGTGGCTTTTAAGGCTGGACATTAGAGAGAAATGTTGTCCACACTGATCACATCCATAGGGTTTCTCTCCAGTATGAATTCTCTGGTGTGTTTTAAGGCTGTCCATTCGAGAGAAGTGTTGTCCACATTGATCACATCCATAGGGTTTCTCTCCAGTGTGAATTCTCTGGTGTTTTTTAAGGTTAGACAACTGAGAGAAGTGTTGCCCACACTGATCACATCCATATGGTTTCTCTCCAGTGTGAATTATCTGGTGTCTTTTAAGATCAGACAACTGAGAGAAGCGTTTACCACACTGATCACATCCAAAGGGTTTCTCTCCAGTGTGAATGGTCTGGTGTGTTTTAAGGCTAGACATTGTAGGGAAGCGTTTACCACACTGATCACAGCAGTGGCATTTTTGCTTAGCCAAGCTTCTTTGTTCATTCACCTCTGGTAGAACAGGGAAGCCAGACTGATGATGCAACACTGAATTGGAAACAAAGACAAAGGAAATGTTGTTTAGAGGCATTCCTGGACTTAAAATGTGACCACACGCGATGTACGGACTGCCATCGCGGGGGTGGCAACTGTTGAGGACAGCTGAAAAACTATTTTCTTTGTCCTTTTTTATTTTTCTGTCTAAAATAATCTGAAGCTATATTATTATTCATGTCATGTTAGAGCAGGTCTGAAATAAATGTCAGAGCTGATAGACATATAAATATGAAATAAATGCTTAAACATGTCACTATGTCTAATGTTATAACCATTGGGTTAACCAATGCTAACTAGACATACGGCTTCCCTGCTAAAGTATTCAAATTCCGCTACAATCCGCCTTTTTGTACACAATCGTTTTGGAAGATAATACTAGTCTTTTACTAACTGGCTAGCAGAGAAAGAAGTATTAACAACGTAAAAAGTGTGTTTATTTTGGTCCGCCTAAAGCTAATTCATGCTAATGTTCCAGCTGGGGGCACTGGTGACCACAACAATGGAAAATGCGGAAATGGCTTCCTATTTCCAATAGCAGAAGAAGAAGACTCGAATGAATGTAATGTAAACATTGTAACATTATGTCACCATAACGTGGTTATTATTAGTTGCTTTGGAATGTACCTGCCATGAAAATTAAGGTCATAATAACGCAGATCGCATCGATATGTAATATAGCGCGATAATGTACTTGTTTTAGCTACAGGATTGATATCAATATATTAGCTAAATGTAGCTAACGACTATCGTTGCGGGGTTGCCAGTTTCTGCGAAAGAAATAAGCAACCCGGTATATGAAAACAAGCCCAAAATAAGTTCAAATCCCGGTACCGACAACAAATAGCCGATCTATATGCATACAAACAACACATCTTGTGTCTGGCATAAATGATTTTCAGATGGGGGTCTGCAGACAAATAATAATAATAACAGGCTAATGAAACAGGAATTAAGAGAAGAGCCAAGAGGGCACAATTTGTGCTGGGAGAGTTTGAGAGCAAACTGTCCTGTTGTCTGTTGGTTACTGTTTTTTTTGCATTCATATAGCTCTTTTATTTGTACTCAGCTGGAACATTTACATAGGCCTAATTTATCTGCCACTGTTATTTTCCCTTTTTCATACTACAAAATGCCAAATAAATACAGTAGCCCAATTAAAAACATTCTCTAATTGTGTAGACTTATTGTAAATTAAGTAATGCAGATGTTTAACAAGTATGTATATCTTGAGTGTAAAATTAAACAAAATTGACCTTTTAAGGTTTCTTTTTACACTTGATAGTTAAAGATCTAATAAGGGTCCACTTGGTTACCAACTCTCCATAATCAACTACACTTTAAAAACAAGCCCAAATGATCAACTACACTTTATTTTTGTCAAATACATTTTTATTAACAGGTTATAAATTATTATAAAATTGGTACAGTAGGCCTATGCATTATTTTTCTTTAGAAACAAGGCCAACTAATTATAATAAGCAGACATGGCAACACTGCTGGTTGACTAATGGAGGAATGAAGGGAAAACAGTGCCCCCTAAAGTCACAGATCACTGAACTAAAGCTTAGAAGTCCATTTTCTCTGCTTGGTCTTTTTTCCACTACTCCTGCAAGACATTTCTCTATAAGCCATATCTCCAAAACTGGTGGGTCAAACTGAACAACCAATGTCAATTTGAAGCTATGATTCCCTGCTTTCATATGACATGAAAAAACGAAAATTCAAAACAATCCAATGGCAGTCCTTCGATCAAATCGTCACAAATAGCAAGACCTATAGTGTTAAGTTAATGTACCCTATTATCAATTTAGCATCCATTTATAATTCGATTCTACAATCATTTTATATTTTAGAAAAAACATGACAACGGGTAGTCAATGCTAAAATAAATCAAAACAAACAAATTACTAGATAAAAAGAACATCCTTATGGCATGCTGTATATCCATATAGACACAGTAAGTAACTTACAGAGGTCTTGATGATCCTTGGGTGTGTTGAGAGAGTTCATCTTCAGCTGAAGTCTGGAGTCCACAGTCAGATGTGTTCAGAAAGTATAGATATCCTGGAGGAGTTGTGGAGAACAACTACAAACTCTTCTTATACTGGAGAGCCTGAGGTGGAACCACTAACTGCTTGGTGTTGATTGGCCAAAGAGTGGAACAATACAGTCATCAGCCACCAATCTCAACCTAACAAACTGCTGCATGTGCTCCACCCCTCTCTGACTCCTCCCCCAGGTCATGCTCTATGCAACATTCTAGAAATAAACTGCTAACTGTGAGATTGCTTTGTAAGCTTCATATTTAATATATGAATCTATCTATATCCAATATAGAGTATCTGGCTATCTGGATAATATATGTATAGTCTAACAATATTGAATAAGTGGATATTAATTATAAATATAGCTGCAAGCAGCGATAAAGCGGGACCAAGATAGAAGAAGAACAATGCGCAATAAGAACAACATGCACAAATGAGACTGACGAGCTGAGTTGTCGGTACCGGGATTTGAACTCACAACCTTGTGGACCAAAGGCGGGAGCTCTACTGATTGAGCTACACAGAGACAATCAGTGACAACATTGTAAACAGTAAAACCATTAAATGATTTGGTAACAAGAAGGTGTGTCCTCATTTTGGGCATGTCTTTATCCATTACTACAGTGTGTTATCACGCACAGTTAAAGTGCCTGCCTGCCTGCCTGCCTGCCTGCCTGCCTGCCTGCCTGCCTGCGTGGCTGCATGCGTGTGTGTGTTCGGCAGACAATCGTTCATAACCATGGATTTGGATCGAAGATCATCTCTTTAGTTTTTGTGGAGTTTAACATAAGGTGGCTATTATCACACCAGTCTTTAAAGTTATTGATCTCACTGATATGGCCCACAGGGCGTTCAACAATATGCACAAATGAGACTCACAGGCTGAGTTGTTGGTACCTGGATTTGAACCAACAATCTTGTGGTCCAAGGGTGAGATCTCTACTGACTGAGCTAGACAGAGACAATCTGTTACTCCATTGTTAACAGGAAAATCATTCAGTGTTAGTTCAGCATAAGTACTCAAACTTTAGTGTGTGTGTGTGTGTGTGTGTGTGTGTGTGTGTGTGTGCGTGCGCGATTTTCATTGGCTCATAAAAACTTCAGTTTTTTCACTTAACAAAAATGTGCTACGATTATTTGTCCGTATAGGTCCAAAGTTCACGTGTAGAAGTTTTCGTGCATTTTGAGCAAAGATTCTGGGAGGAGTTACATTTGAACTGTTTTTCATATAATTAAAAATGGCGGGTGATCTAAAGGTCAGAGGTCAAAAGTCAGAACACGATAGTTGTTCGGCACGAGGAGACACATATGTGTATCAAAGTGTCATTGCCAACGGTCAATTGGTTCATGAGATATGCACGTTCAAAGTTTGCAAGTTTGTAAGTTTTGCATCAATTGAGTGCTATAGCGCCACCATTTGGCCAATCATCTTGGGCTTCGCATATTCACCGTTTGGCATGGCCCTCTACCAGATTACCGCGTTTCGCGAAAACCGACTGAACCATTCAGTCAGAACAGCTATTTTTGTTTTTCCAAAATACTATTTGTCTTCCAAAACACAAACTGCCACCCAGCGCCTAAAATGATTGCAAACAGTCTTCATAATTAGTACACAAGCCTTCACATCTTGTCTTTTACAAGTAAAATACCGCACACCCTGTACGCACACCCCGACTTTAGTCAAGTCAAGTCAATTTTATTTATATAGCACATTTAAAAACAACAGCAGTTGACCCAAAGTGCTTTCCAGAGAACAGGTAGACCGTAGTCTATCACAGTGCAATAGTAGAACAAACAAACAACATAACAACAAAAACAATGAACAACAATAAACGTCACACTGTATTAAAAGCCAGACTAAAATGGTCCAAAATCTGTGTGGAAGATTATTCCAAAGTGTATAAAGGTCCAGCTACAGACCGATCACCTTTTCTTTTCAGATTTGAAGGGGGGACTGCAATGAGTTTGAGAGTGGAGGATCTGAGTGTCCTGGTGGTAGGGGGAGCAGTTATTAGTTCAGAAATATAGGAAGGGGCAAGGCCGTTTAGGGATTTAAATACAGGACCCTCTGTAGGCGGGAGATGGCGTAGTGGACTTTAGAAGACAGTGGTAGGGTTTCTGTACAGGACTGGTCAAGGCCTAACAACAAATTAGTATATTGTCAAATCCTCAAAGTCTCATAGTCAATTGTGCTCTATTGTTCTCATTTAATCGCTTATCTATATTTACAGTGAAATCCCATTGTGTAATGTGTAGGCCTGTGTGCAGAAACATGTGTCCATAGTGTAATAAGGCATTATTAATTCATGACCAGGATAAGTCAGGATAAATCAGGATAAGTCATTATCCTTATAATAATCATATCCTATATCCATCATTACATTGTTATTAACAACAGAGACACAATAACAGCAACAACTGTATTGTCACTGGTTGTCTGGCATTGGACAGATCACCTGTTAATGATCATATTATGGATGAACTGAGACCATTTTACACCTCTTTGACTCTGAGTTTCAACAGAAATACAGAAATAGGTCTATGACACAGAACTTATTAGTATTATTATCCTTGTAAGGGATATGTTTTGTTAAAATAGCTCTAGTAATCATTGTTATATTGTTTGTTCAGTAACAGGGGTCTTCCCATGTCTCCGTACCCATTTCACTAACATAATTATAATGTGAAATGTGTTAATAAAATTGACCAGTACTATGAAGAGAAGAAGGCCCATGGGCTCTACAATTTAAGAACTTATGACACAATATTTTGTTCACAGGTTTTAATTAAAAAATGCTCACATGTGCTTACCACATATATCACTATAAAATACATTAGGCCTATGTTAGCAGAGCTACCATTGCAGTGTAGGAAGAATCTAGACAGCCTAGGAGCTAGTCTGATATACGGAGGAAATAATGAGACGAGTAGGCAGCAGCTCACATCCACTCCTTCAGTGTCAACACAGCTGAAGCCAGACGTTTATTCAGCCAATATATACACAATGTTAATAGGCACTTCCTGTTAAGCGCTTGGCATTTCAGAATAAGAGCAGGTATATAAAAGACAATAAAGATCACAGGGAGACGGAGTGCGCAAGCGCACAACGGCAACGCAAGTGACTGCGTGCATGCATGCGTGCGTGCGTAGGCAACGCAAGTGCCTACGCACGTGCATGGGCGCGTGCATGGGCGCGTGCATGGGCGCGGTGAGGGGGGGAGAGGGGGGGAGGAAGAGAGAGAGAGAGGGGAGATGTCTGTTGTAGGTGGCAGTCTTGGAATGGAATGCATTGTTGTGACCCACCCGACACCCCCTCACCTCCTGTGGGGGGGTGTGTGACTTGATGGCCCATTTCAACGTAGTAGGCCTATTCAACTTGTAGACTCTGATTGTGGACTATGTTTGGTTCTGTACGTTTAAAGTCAATACACAGCAACCAAAGTTTCTTCACTAGACTTTTATTTTCCATCAATGGTTCATGTTCCATCAGTGACACATTATGAGTGATGATGAAAAACAGATGAATTAAAAGTAGTTCATGAACAGGTCATATTACAGACAGTGGGTATCACACATCTGTCACACATGCGTCATGTTCCATTTTATGAATAACCCAAATTAATGTATTAATAAAAATAGTTCATGAACAGGTCATATAATTTAGACCAGTGGTTCTCAACCTTTTCAGGCCACGACTCCCCAAAATAATCCTATTTGAACTGGTTACGCAGATACATGTTGTGATAACAGCTGATTTACAAGCTCGTTATGAGCATGCAGATCAGCTATGTTCACAATCTTTGCCTCTTTCTTATATTATTTGCCAATTTCTCCAATATTTGACTGGTTCTATAATAGCCTATAGTTTGTTGTTCTTACTTTTGATGCAGTGATGGTAGTTTCTAGTATCGGGGGGGGGGGGATTTCACCTGAGAAACAATGCTTTTCCATTAAAAGAAAAAAATCTACATATGCTAGTAATTGTCAACATCTCTAATTACCACGAGTAATTAAAAAAACAACAACATATCAAATAGCTGAATAAATGAAATAACATAGGTTTCTCTGACACAGTGGCAGATTTGGATTACATTTGTAGGATTAGAGCCTAGTATCACACAGGTCTGGTAATGCTGCGTTCACACGGGCAGATGCAAAGATACAGTCTACCATTCATTGGCAATGGAAGCCAGCATGAAGATACAAAGATGCATCTGACGTCTGTGGCTGCTGCAAAAGCTACAAATTTAAGCTGAGCTGGGTTCAACTTCCAGATGCAAAGCTACAAAGCTGCGACTGTAGCTGCAATGACACACGTCACTACGGACGCACGCTGGATGATGTCAACGACCGTGTGAGCAACATATTTTACAAAGCAACAACACATCCAATTATGCTGTGATCTTTGCATCTTCGCATCTTTTGCATCTGCCAGTGTGAACGCAGCATTATAGATCTATCCTGTTTGACCTGCTTTCAGAGCCCCTTGAAGCATGGCAGTTTCCCAGCTTTGTGGAGGTAGAGCAATGGATGAACAAACGCTGAAATCATGGATACTATACAGTATGTGATGATATATACGATGGCATTAGCAACTATGTTGGAATATTTCAGTAGTGTAAACACAACAATGGGAATACAGCTCTTTATAGCCACTGACATTACCACCAAGCTGATCAGAATGATTCTAAAAGCTCTTCTCTTCAGGTCGTTTCCCTCCCCACTGTCCCTCTGTCCTTCTCCTGGTCCAGGCTGTTTCAGAGCTCTGAGGACCGAGAGGCAGCAGAAACACACCACAGAAATGCACACCACCCAAAAGCCCAACAAGAAGTAGTGAGGATACACCGTACTACCGAATATAACAGTTAACAAGCTGACTCGGCCAAGGTAGAGAGGATCACAGATACAATCAGGTTGAGATAGAAGAACTCGGAGGCGATCGTCCCACCAGCTCAACTCAGTATCAGCCACAGAACGTAGCTGTTGATGGGGAGACCCAGGAGATTGATAGAGCCGATAGTAATCTGTAGGGCCAGAAATGAGGATGCGGAGGAGACGGAGGAGTTGGTGCCATTCGCCAGTGTGTCGTTCATCTTCAGGCTCTGTGTGTGTCCTGTAACCAAGACAGAAGATGGATTTGAGCACAGTTGACCTGATATAACAATGACGAAATCTTTCAATGACTGTCCTACTAGGCTGAGGAATATATCCCACCCTTTTCACATTGGCCTGTTATAGCGCCACCAACAGGTGGATTTTTGCAAAACACATTTTTTGGAACAAAATGCCTCAAATCATCCTATTGCCATCCAAGGCATAAGAAGAAATGTCACCCTTTTCACATTGGCCTATTATAGCGCCACCTGACCTGCCCTGGTTGAGACCTGTGCCCCGAGGGGCACTTTTTTCTAGTTTAGACAATAAAATGCAAAAAGTACAGGGGTACAGTCATCACAGTCAGGATAGCACCGAAGAAAGACCTTGCGGTCTTGTTTCCATTCGGGTCCCATTCATTCATAATTTACACCCCTCCCTGTCTAATTATTGGACAGTATTAGGATGTTGATATTCATTTTGTATTCATCCTTGACACAAGTAGTGATGGGAGATTAATTGGCAAACACATCGGTATCGGCCGATTTGAGTTGTTTTTAGATGAATCGGCATCGGTTCGATAAATCAATCAGACTTAATCTGTCCGATTAATAGGTCTGTCTTTAGTCTTTACAGATAAAGAAGCCCAAAGTAACAGCTTGAACAGATCTACAAGCTCACAATATTAAATATAAAGGTATTAAAGTTAAATCTGACTTGCCTAAGCCTGCGGTGCAGACACCCTGTTACATGTATTTTTCAGAATGGACAAAATTATTATATATTTTTTAAATACAGAATGAGATCATATCGACATCGGTAATATCGGTTATCGGCCATAACAGCAATTAATTATATCGGATATCGATATTGGCCAAAATGTCTCCGGCACATTCCTAGACACAAGTTAACATTTTTAACAACTATTCTCAATGTTCTTCTGAAAACAACAACTATTCTAATGAAAACAATGTTAAAGGGATATCACCTTTTGATGCCAGCAGAGTGTCTCAGATCTCTGAGTTGGTGTTTTGGTGAAGTCTCTTCGTCCGACGGTCACTTTCTTCCTGATGAGAGCAGATCCTCCAAATGATGAACTCTGTGCTTTGCCTTCTCTAACTATTCGTTTCCCTGCTCCTCCTTCCACTAATGTTTGTTTGTTGCACACCTGCACTAAAGAGGATTTTCATATTGCATTGGATTCATGGAAATGTACAGTATATTCTTTATGCAAACTTTGTCCTTAGTTGGATAACCTCAGCGAACACATTATTTTTTTCGCCTCCCTCTAGTTTAGTCTAAAATAGGCCTGCATGTGACATTCAAATAATGTGTGGTGCTCGATGATGCAGAAACTACCACCGATGGATCTTCAATGCAAAAATGCTGGCCCAGACATCATCACAACATCACTGGAGACTCAAAAATCACACGCTCTTGCTCTTTTACGTTTTCGTCCATCTCACGCACGCACGCACGCACGCGCGCGCACGCACACACACACACACACACACACACACACACACACACACACACACACACACACACACACACACACACACACACACACACACACACACACACAGACAGACGGAGTGCCTTCGGCCTGGTGGAGGCAATAAGCACTAGTGTCAATTTAAAACACAGATATTTTTGACTGGGGAGTCATATTTTAACAGCAGAGGCCTGTCATTGATTGATTGATTGATTGACATTTTTTGTCTCCACCAGGCCGAAGGCATGAGGAGAGAGTATGTTTTGCACTCCGTCCGTCCGTGTGTGTGTGTGTGTGAGTGCGGGAGTGAGTGAGTGTGTGTGCTTGCATCCGTCCGTCCATCCCTCCGTCTGTGTACAGCTAATCTCCGGCACCGTTAACTCGGTCGATGCCAAATTTTGCACACACACTCCCTGGATGCCAACGATGAACCTCTGCCCCAAATTTTCCAGAACGACCTGTCATAGCGCCACCAGGAGGCCGACTTTTGAAAAACACATGTTTTGATATAACTCCTCCAGATTCTGTCCAAACATCCCGCAAATCGTTACACACTATCTCTATAGTCATGTGTTCAAGACGGATCTGTCCGATATTTCAGATTCCATCCTAATTGGCTAACATTGGCTTTGAAAGTTTGCAGGATTGGCCCGTTTGGAACAAAAAGCCTCAAATCATGACACTTTGCGTGAAATCTTTCAATGACTGTCCTACTAGGCTGAGGAATATATCCCACACTTTTCACATTGGCCTGTTATAGCGCCACCAACAGGTGGATTTTTGCAAAACACATTTTTTGGAACAAAATGCCTCAAATCATCCTATTGCCATCCAAGGCATAAGAAGAAATGTCACCCTTTTCACATTGGCCTATTATAGCGCCACCTGACCTGCCCTGGTTGAGACCTGTGCCCCGAGGGGCACTTTTTTCTAGTTTAGACAATAAAATGCAAAAAGTACAGGGGTACAGTCATCACAGTCAGGATAGCACCGAAGAAAGACCTTGCGGTCTTGTTTCCATTCGGGTCCCATTCATTCATAATTTACACCCCTCCCTGTCTAATTATTGGACAGTATTAGGATGTTGATATTCATTTTGTATTCATCCTTGGGGCCCCAAATCACACCTTAGAAAGCACGAGTGTCTTTTTCAAACACAAAGTGTGTTTTTGTCATTTTGACAGCATCAACTGCCTGTAATAATTTGCACCCCCTCCATATCCATGTATGTTTATATTTTCTATTCATCTTTAGGGCCCCAAATCATACCCTAGAAACTTTATATGCAAATATCCTGGCCAATGGCATTGTAAGACTAAACAATAGGACCCGATGATGATGTTTAGGTGAAAATAGAGCAGGAAAACAAATGATCTAAACTTTTTTAATAAAATATAAATGTTGCCTTAAAGTATACGTTGGGTCTTGCAGTGCCACGGCCTGCAGCCTGCAGGGCCCTTTGTGAGAGACTATTTTAAATATGTACGGCTGGTGCTTCCGTCGAAACCGTGTTCATAGATTTCAATGTAACACAACACAGGAACCCCCGCTACTGTTTTTGGTCGTCCAACAGTTTCTTCAACACTGGGAGGAGACTCGAAAATAGCAGATCCAGTCAGTAAGCAGTGTTACGTGCACGAATGACATGCATATACTGTACGCAAAGGTGGCGTGCACGAGGCCTTTTGATTTGGTGTAGCGCCAGGTAGAGTTCTCAAACTCAAACTGACCCGACCCGACGTTTTCGGGCCGGTTAATGTATGCTAATCAGTAGAGCCGGCCCGGGCCTCGGGCTCCATGAAATATTTATGTTGCATTTTTTTTATTTTGTGAAATATTGTGAAATCCACAATCTCGACCGCGGTCAAAAAATGATGATGATGATATTGGACTATTTAACATTAGCATGACTGAAGTAAAATGTTGCAGAAGTAGCATGTGCTTAAATTCATATTTAGAAAATGTTTCAGATGTCAAAACAAATCTGAGATGATGGTCATGGAAGGGGAACCTTCTGAAGTGTTAATTGATAGATATGGTCAACGTTTTTTTAACAGCTGTACTGTACTCTCACATTCCCAAACATAGTATCTATCTATCTATCTATCTATCTATCTATCTATCTATCTATCTATCTATCTATCTATCTATCTATCTATCTATCGTATCATAGTTAAACCAGGGGCCACATTGTGTGCCAGCAGAAGTTTGCATAGTGACTATAAATTTCCATGGATTCAAAAGCAATATGAAAATCCTTTTTAGTGCAGGTGTGCAACAAACAAACATCAGTGGAAGGAGGAGCAGGGAAAGGAATAGTTAGAGAAGGCACAGCACAGAGTTCATCATTTAGAGGATCTGCTCTCATCAGGACGAAAGTGACCGTCGGACAAAGAGACTTCACCAAAACACCAACTCAGAGATCTGAGACATTCTGCTGGCATCAAAAGGTGAGATCCCTTTAACCTTGTGTTCATTGTTCATTAGAATAGTTGTTGTTTTTGACAAGAGTTGATGAAAATGTTTACTTGTGTCATTATATTGGGTCAACTGTGTTCAAATCCATCTTCTGTACCGGTTACAGGACACCCACAGAGCCTTAAGATGGACGACACACTGGTGAATGGCACCAACTCCTCCTTCTCCTTCACATCATCAGATCTGGCACTACCGATTACCTTCAGCTCCATCAAGCTCACCCTGGGTCTGCCCATCAACAGCTACGTTCTGTGGCTGATACTGAGTGGAGCTGGTGGGACGATCGCCTCCGAGCTCTTTTATCTCAACCTGATCGTATCTGTGATCCTCTCTACCTTGGCCGATGTCTTTTACTCTGCATGGCTCTTCACATACAACTCAATTTTGGGTTACTAAATGTGCGTTTGTTTTGTTTATCTTAATCTCCATCCCATCGTTCCAGTGTTGTGTCTGTGTGGAGCGTTACATAGCGGTGGTTCACCCTGTGGTGTTTCTCAGGTACAAAGCTCTTCGGTACAGGGTGGCCTGTTGCTGCGCCATCTGGCTGACGGGGCTTGCATTGACCTTGTTAATTGTTCTATCCGGTACGGTGTATCCTCACTACTTCCTGCTGGGCTTTTGGGTGGTGTGCATTTCTGTGGTGTGTTTCTGCTGCCTCTCGGTCCTCAGAGCTCTGAAACAGCCTGGACCAGGAGAAGGACAGGGGGACAGTGGGGAGGGAAACGGCCTGAAGAGAAGAGCTTTTAGAATCATTCTGATCAGCTTGGTAGTAATGTCAGTGACTATAATGAGCTATATTCCCACACTCTGTTTACACTACTGCATTATTCCATCACAGTTGTTAATACCATCGCACATATAGTCGCCACAATTTCAGCGTTTGTTCATCCATTGCTCTACCTCCACAAAGCTGGGAAACTGCCATGCTTCAAGGGGCTCTGAAAGCAAGTCAACAGGATAGATCTCTAATGTTGCGTTCACGCTGGCAGATCCAAAAGATGCAAAGAGGCAAAGATCACAGCATACGTTGATGTGTTGTTGCTTTGTAAAATCTGTTGCTCACACGGTCATTGACATAATCAAGCGTGCGTCCGTAGTGACGTGTGTCATTGCAGCTACAGTTGTAGCTTTGCATCTGGAAGTTGAACCCAGCTCAGCTTCAATGTGTAGCTTTTGCAGCAGCCACAAACATCAGATGCATCTTTGTATCTTCATGCTGGCTTCCATTGACAATGAATGGTAGACTGTATCTTTGCATCTGCCCGTGTGAACGCAGCATTACCAGACCTGTGTGTGATACTAGGCTCTAATCCTACAAATGTAATCCAAATCTGTCACTGTGTCAGAGAAACCTATTTTAATTCATTTATTCAGCTATTTGATATGTTGTTGTTTATTGAATTACTCATGCTAATTAGAGAAATTGACAATTACACATCAATTATTGTTTAACATATGTAGATTTGTTTTAATGGAAAAGCTTTGTTTCTCACTAGAAATATTTATCTGCAGAACCAGTTCAAATAGGATTATTTTTGGGGGGTCACGGCCTGAAATGTTTTAGAACCACTGGTGTAAATAATGGGACCTGTTCATGAACTACTTTTAATTCATTAATTTGGGTTATTCATACAATGAAACATGACGCATGTGTGACAGATTAATACCCATTGTCTATAATATGACCTGTTCATGAACTACTTTTAATTCATCTGGTTTTCATCATCATTCATAATGTGTGACTGTGATTGAACATGAAACATTGATGGAAAATAAAAAATCTTGAAGAAACTCTGTTTGCTCTCTATTGGCTTAACCCTGTAAAACCCAGCGTAGCTATTTAGCTACATTTCTATTTCAATTAATTACTTAATTACTTTTTTTTCACCTAAACATCATCATTGATGTTCATTGTTTCGTCTTGAAATGCCATTGGTATATATTTGCATATTTGTATATATTTGTATATTTGCATATTTACATATAAATACCCCCCACAGAGGCAGAAATTCACTCAACTTCAAAATCTCTGGACAATTTTTAATCAAAATTAACCTTTGACCTTTAACCTTTAACCCTGATAAAAGTAAGTAAAATGCATGTAAAATATATATTTTTGTGATCATTAGAATGTCTACAATATGTGAAAGATATCCCCCAAATGTAAATTATTAATGTATTATTATTATTTTAATAATTATTATAAATGTGCATACAATTTGGTCTTACAGGGTACGTACAAAACCAAACATAGTACAAAGCAACAACAAACTACTGTATATACACATACGGTGGAATTATTGTCATAGCTGGAGTTAGCTGTGAAGAGAGTTCACATTGTTAAGAGCTTCCTATTGTTTGAATCAACTAGGAAAGGGAACTCTGTTACATTTCTACACATCATTTACTGCATATGAACAGTGACACATGTATGTAGCAGGCACTACCTATGGCCCTATGAGTGTAAGTGAAATCACTTTGTTGAAACAAGGTGGTAAAGATAACAAGGAGTGGACATTGATGTCACTGTTATGCAACACGGAAGTAGTATGGACTTGAAGCTGTTTATAAGACCAGATGTCAGTCAGTGACATCACTGACAAATCCTTGGTGTTACTCTTCCTGCGACCGATAGCCCCTGAAACCTGCGACCGATAGCCCCTGAAACCAGGCTTTCACCGTCGTCCTTTTTTTTCTCTCTTCTTCTTCCCCCTTCATGGGCCCCTTGGGGGCGCTGGGCCTCGGTGCATCGCACCGGTTGCACCGTCGATATTTTCGCCACAGACTCATTGTAATGGAGTGTTTTTTTAGTCACATGGATCTCCATGTCTGTGTAATAAACAATGTGAGAAGATTCAGCGTCCATCCAATATGGCCAGTCTGGATCTGTTGCTGTTGTGTGAGATTGACCCGAGGGTCTACATCAGATCAAAATGTTTGTTTTCAACATGCCCGAGGCGGGGTTGGCGAAAGGGCCTTTCTGTGTGGAGTTTGCATGTTCTCCCCGTGTCCCCTAGGATAGGTACCCTCACAAAAAAACATGCAGTAATCCTGGTCTCTAAAACGAACATGCTCTGTGCTGTCTGTGTTTCATGGCCGCCTCAATGCTTTTCCAATGGAAGTCACATGGTTTGACCAAACAGTTGTGTGTGATGGGGAGAGGGGGGGCAATCAACACAAGTGTTTAGTCAAACCACGTGACTTCCATTGGAAAAGCATTGGGGCGGCCATGAAACACAGGCAGAGCACAGCACAGTTGTTCTTTATGTGTGTACGAAGCCTTGGAATAACGTGTTCCTTCCACGCGCTACGTCCAACCAGGGAAACTCCCCCCTGTCAGGTGTAAAGGAGAAACTTGGACACTCAGGCATGAAGGAAGCATGAGTTCAAGTCCGTTGCTCTCCCCATGTCCCCCAGATATGGGGACTAGGTTGGCGGAGGGTGTGTAAAGCCTAGGATCACATTAGATAATTGACACAGGGGTGAAAAATGGGTTACAAAATCGTGGGATAAAAAACATTATTAAAAAAAAAAAGGTTTGTTTTCTTTTCAAAAGAAGACGTCTTTATGCCATGGCTTGGTGTGTGCATGCCTGCATGGCTTCTACCCCTTTAGAGGTTGTGGTGACAGCAGCTATAGCAAAGCAGTTATGCAGTGGAGTCAAGATGAGCCGTAATCGTATTCAAATGTTGCCAGACTGTCCACTCCTGTGTGTATCAGTGATATGGATGGATGGACCCCTGGTATTCTGGGGTAGCAATGCTGCAATATACAGGTACAGGTATATACAAAGTGGGAGTCACTGCTTCGATTGGCCCATTGATCACGCACCGTTTGCAGCAAATGAGTGAGCTTGTATAGATCGCCTCTTTTCACTATATTCTAAATAGGGCCATTATAACCGTTCTGCTGCCTTTTTCTACTCTTCAAATTAATTTTTGGTGTTCTCAAATGTTCGTTTATAATTGTGTTTATTTTCTCTGTGTCTTGAAGTCTTAGTACCTTATTTTGTTTTTATTTGTTTGCCTAGTTTTGCCTAAAATAGGCCTGCGTGTGACATTCAAATAATGCGTGGTGCTCGATGATGCAGAAACTACCACCGGTGGATGTTCAATGCAAAATTCTTGCCCAGACATCAACATTTTTGAACTGAACTGAACTGCTTTTGATTCCATGCAAACGGTGTCCTCGAGCAACACAAATGTGCCGATAATTTGTTTTGGCCCTGTTGTAACTAGGCATGCCACGGTATGAGATTTTACAGTACGGTACGGTGCCGGTATTGATAACCTATACCTCGGTATTCCACGGTATTTATATATATATATAAAAAAAAAAAAGATTGCCCCCCCACCTATGTCTAGTGACTACCCCCACCTCCTTATAAGCCCTTCTTTGTTCCCCAACCTGTAGGCCTACATATCTTATTTTTTTATTTTTACCTTTTATGATAATTTTTATTTTGTTATTTGTCATGTGACTTGTCATGATTATGAATTGAAACCGAATGGAAACAAGACAGCAAGGACTTTTTTCAGTGATCCCTTTGGACATGTGTTTGACTGTACCCTATACTGATTACATTTCTGCCAATAAAGTATTCAATCAATGAATCAATAGCTATTCCCCACTGTATTTCACTGTACTATGGCTCCCCCTAATGGCCGTTTTGTACCCTGCACGCTGGATCTAGTGATCTACGATCTGCACATGCTCACAACTGCGTGCCTCTGTGTTGACATTTCACACTTTTAGTTTAGTACATGTGGAAATATGGAATATACAATTGGATCTGGGTGTCTTTCAGCAACACTAACTCAAAGGTAGGAAGCAACTTTTCAATCTACTGCAGCTGTGTGGTGAAAATAAATGTTTTGCCTTAGTCTGCGAGTGGAGTTGCACTGCATGCGCGGAACATGCGCCGCCCACCAACGCTGTATTAAAATACCGTAAGCTCGGAAATCTCACGGTATCAACACCGTGGCTGTTCCTGTCGCGGTATTACCGAAATTCGGTAAACCGCGGCATGCCTAGTTGTAACTTTGGTTAATAGAGGACGGATGGATGGATGGATGGATGGATCCCTGGACAGTGTTTGTGCTAAGTTGTGGTGCGGACTGAAGCGACAGCGTGCCTCGCCTGGTTCGGATGTGACGTCCACCATCCACCGTAGCAGCTGACTACTATACTTTCACAGATAAATGGGGGGAGGTTTGTTGTGTGAGTCGAATTAATTTAATTCAATTCCTGGTGTCACGGGGGGAGCCGAAGTCCTGACGTCACTCGCTCATCCCCTGCTTCTCTATGGAGAATAACATGGGCTCATCTTAAAATCGTCTCATATAAGCATTGTGGTCAAAAAATAAACAAACTGTCTCGGCGCTATTGTCAGGGAGGTGTCTCTGTATCGTCAGTCACTCATATATGATACAGTCTGTTTATAGCGAAAATGTAACTAATTAAGCAGCAGTAACAATAGCGTTTTCTCTCAGTAATGGCCCCTACACACTGTAGGAGTTTTAAAGTTGTCGGCGAGTCATCAGATCGTTATGTATTTCACACTACAGGAGTCTTTTTTTGAAATCGTCTGTGATTATATCGTTGTGGCTTTCACACTAAACGATTGGTCGCCGACTAGGCATCACACACTGAGTTCACCAAGATGCGATCCAGACCCGATACATATAGGCTACATCATTTGTTTTTTATTCCAATTCATTTTGACATCTCACGCACGTGCAGGATACCGTGATAATAATAATAATAATAATAATATCTCAAACTTATATAGCGCTTTTCTGAGTACCCAAAGACGCTTTACATGGGGGGGCTTTACAGAGGTAACAACAAAATTAAAAACAACTTTATTAGAAAAAAAAAACAAAAAAAAAGGAAAACACTAAAAGCTAAGAACATTAAAAATGCAGTGAAAAGGGTTAGCTAGGGAAGGCAATGTTGAAGAGGTGGGTCTTGAGGGCGGTTTTGAAAGTTTGGAGGGTGGGAGCATCTCTGAGTGCCTTAGGGAGGGCATTCCACAGGGTTGGGGCAGCAAAGGCAAAAGCTCTGTCACCCCACGTACGGAGTTTGGTTTTGGGGACGTCGAGGAGGTTTGCATCACCAGACCTGAGGGAGTGAGAGGGGACATGTTTGAGGAGGTCACAGAGGTATGGGGGAGCCAGGTTATTTAGTGCTTTGTAGGTGGTCAGAAGTGTTTTGATGAGTTTTGATGAGTGCTTGTGATACAAGCGCGAGACCGACACAGGACGCTGGACGCATCTTTCTCTCTCTCTCTCTCTCTCTCTCTCTCTCTCTCTCTCTCTCTCTCTCTCTCTCTCCCATGCGTGTATGCCACACACACAGGAATAGCCAGGCTACACAGGGCCAAATGTTTGTGATAGCCTACGTGCGCTATAGCGAGACAGGACGTTAAATCTTGATTTTAATTAAATATGAAATAACTCTGTCTCTCTCCGTATGTGCGCACACACACACGTGCACGCACACACGCACGCACATGTTTGTACAGTTATATTGCATTGCATCGTGTATATGTTTGTGTGACATGTGGATTTCATTAATATGGACATTTAAAAGGAATTACAGCATGACTGTCAAAATGGACATTTCATAATACATCCATGGTGTTTATAAATCATTGTGTTAAAAGGTGTTTTGTTTGTGTGGTTTCACATGCGGACACAGAGCAGGGCTGAACAAGACTATCGAGTTTAGATCGGCATAGACTCGCCCTTGTGGGCTTCATAAGCCACTTCCACCCAAGGCTGCTTGGTTTCGGCCTCGCGTGAACGCGCATACCGAGTGCAAGTGTAGGACGAGTGGCGAGGAGGCGGTTTCAAAAAGGGCCTGTGGGATAATGTGTATACTCCTGTGTTGCTGTCCTTTTCCCTCAGTGTGGTGTGTGTGTGTGTGTGTGTGTGTGTGTGTGTGTGTGTGTGTGTGTGTGTGTGTGTGTGTGTGTGTGAATGAATGAGGGAGGAGTGACTGATGGAGGAGGCTGGTGTGAAATTGTGATTGAACTTGTGATTGAGTGAGTGGTTACCAGCTTGAGTGAGTAGACTGAGTGGTGGTGGCGTGTGAGTGGCTAGCTTTTAGGTGGACCCAGGCTGGTGATTGGCTCCTGGGAGGAGCCAATCACACAACCCATGATTTATTATGCTCTGTGTCTTGAACTCTTAATGTCTCATGTTTATTTTTAAGCGATGCGACCACTTCATTACGGAGCTTTGTGTGTCTCAGCTGGCTGGCTGGGTCTGTCTGAGCACGAAAATGTAGCTTTTAGCGAAGATCCTAAGCAACGCTTTCATTCGGCCTTTCAGCACTATATCATATTCATAGCTCGTCATTTCCGTTCTCACACTGTCAAAATCTGTTCACAAATCCAAGCACGAGCACTTTGCAGCAGCCAATCAGGTGATTTGAATCCACCTTTAAATATCACTGCCTCTGACACTTATGTCATCTAGTGTTGAGAAGGAAGGAGGTTCATCTGCTCAACTGCCGACCCACCACCAGCGTCTAGACTCCAATGCTCCAATGGGGGTTCTCCCCATTGGAGCATAAGCTAATCTTATTCAATAAATGCAATTGGAGTCTAATCACGAAAATAATCTACTGCTATAATCGTTTGACATTTTACTTGCTAAACTGCTGCCAAAATGTTTCCAATAAACATTTGGTTATTCCATATTGGTGTGATCTCTCCTTTTATTGAAATAGAGTTTGGTTGGTTTTCACAACCAAGTGTCACTGTTGCGCAGCGTAACACACGCGCGCGCGCACACACACACACACACACACACACACACACACACACACACACACACACACACACACACACACACACACACACACACACACACACACACACACACACACACACACACTTTTACTGTATATATGATGATTTCGGGTGTGACAGTACAGTACAGTAGAGGGACCCCATGGTAACTCTGTAATTTCTCAACCCTGGGTGAGTTCCTGTGGGCCTGGAAGTTCCGGGGACCCCCCCGGAGACGCCCACACAGATTTGCACCACCACATTTTTTTTGCCACCGTCTAGTTTTGTCTAAAATAGAATAGACATTCAAATAATGCGTGGTGCTCGATGATGCAGAAACTACCACAGATGGATGTTCAATGCAAAATTCTGTCCCAGACATCAACATGTTTGAACTGAAGCGAGACTCATTGGAGCTGCTATCACCACAACCTCTAACGTTAAAGGGGTAGAAGCCATGCAGGCATGCACACACCAAGCCGTGGTATAAAGACGTCTTCTTTTTTAAAAGAAAACAAACATTGTGATCTGATGTAGACCCTCAGGTCAATCTCACACAACAGCAACAGATCCAGACTGGCCATATCCTGGATGGACGCTGAATCTTCTCACATTGTTTATTACACAGACATGGAGAGCCCTGTGACTGAACAAACACTCTATTACAATGAGTGTATCAGAATATAGAGCTTTATCCTTTTAACAAACAAATAAGGCCATAAGGTATAGCTACATACACATGCCACGGTTCATATGCAGAAAATGATGTAGAAATGTAACAGAGTTCCCTTTCCTAGTTGATTCATACAATAGAGACAGCAAACACAGTTTATTCACTAGATTGTTATTTTCCATCGATGCTTCCAGTTCCATCACAGTCACATATCATGAATGATAAAAAAAACAGATAAATTAAAAGTAGTTTGTGAACAGGTCATATTACAGACAGTGTATTAATCCGTCACACATGAGTCATGTTTGAACTGGTTCCGCAGATACATACTGTGATAACAGCTGATTGACAAGCTCCTTGTGAGCATGTAGATCAGGTATTTTCACAATGTTTACCTCTTTCTTATTATTTGGTTTTATAGTAGCCTGTACTTTTTTGATCTTTATACTGTAGGCTACAGTAATGGTCTTTTCTATAATATTTAATTTATATATATATTTTTAGGAATTACTTTACTTTACTGTCACCCGGGCGGCCCCCAGATTTCACCTGAGAAACAATGTTTTTCCATTAAAAAATGATCTACATAATTATGATGAACACAAATGTATTCATTGCAGTGGAATTGGCTGACTAATTGAAGTCGGTTTCTCTGACACAATGGCAATTTGGATTAGATTTGTGTATGGATTAGAGCCTAGTATCACACACAGGTCTAGTAAGAGATCTATCATGCTTTCAGAGACCCTTGAAGCATGGCAGTTTCCCAGCTTTGTGGAGGTAGAGCAAAGGATGAAAAAGAGCTGACATCATGGCTACTCCATATGCGATTATATTAGCAACTATGTTGGAATAATTCAGTAGTGGGAAAATAGCTCATTGTAGTCAGTGACATTACCACCAAGCTGATCAGAATGATTCTAAATCTCTTCTCTTCAGGTCGTTTCCCTCCCCACTGTCCCTCTGTCCTTCTCCTGGTCCAGGCTGTTTCAGAGCTCTGAGGACCGAGAGGCAGCAGAAACACACCACAGAAATGCACACCACCCAAAAGCCCATCAGGAAGTAGAAAGGATACAAAGTATCGAATATAACTAACAAGCTGACTGCAAGCCCTGTCAGCCAGACGGCGCAGCAACAGGCCACCCTGTAGCGAAGAGCTTTGTACCTGAGAAACACCACGGGGTGAACCACCGCTATGTAACGCTCCACACAGATACAACACTGGAACGATGGGATGGAGAAGGAGAAAAACAAATCAAAAGTAAAGTTAGCAACCTTGTACAACATTGAGTTGTTTGTGAAGAACCATGCAAAGTAAAATACATCGGCCAAGGTAGATAGGATCACAGATACGATCAGGTTGAGATAAAAGAACTCGGAGGCGATCGTCCCACCAGCTCCACTCAGTATCAGCCACAGAACGTAGCTGTTGATGGGGAGACCCAGGAGCTTGATAGAGATGTCACTGCACATTGCTATCAACTCCAAGGATGTGAAGGAGATGGAGGAGTTGGTGCCATTCGCTAGGGCTGGGCGATATGACAAAATCTCATATCACGATATAGAATTTTTTTTATCACGATAACGATATACTCACGATATAGCATATTTTTTACGATACCAATTTTTTTATCTAAAAAATAGATTTTTGTTCAGGCTGAGTACTTTACTGTACTGTACTTGGGCTGTACTGTACTGTACTCATCCATTCGATGGATGGATGGATGGATGGATGGATGGGTGGATGGATGGATGGATGGATTTTTAGTTGAATTATCTTATATAGACTTGATTGTTTTTATTTAAAAAAAAAATTATTTCCATTTTGTTATTATACTGTGTGTGTAAACAAAGAAAAAAAAATCAACCTGAATATAATTTGATAAGTTCTGATGTATTGAGATACACAAAGAAGGGGTAGGACTTGATACGTTTTTCAATAAACTTCTTCCTACTCCTTTTTTCGAACATAAACATAAGTTAAGCATTATGAAAGATCACTATTATTATTATTTTTGGACGCTTCTTTTTTTGTTTTTAATATTTACTTTGTCTTTTCTTGTTTATATTTTAACAGAAAAATGGATGGATGGACCCCTGGACAGTATTTGTGCCACGTTGTGGCGTGAATTGAAGCAACAGTTCGCCTCGCAGTTTCGGATGCGACATCCACACCGTAGCCAGCTAAATACGTGCAAAGCAAGACGGGACTACTTTACTGTCTTTACCTGATAAATGGGGGGAGGTGTGAGATGATATAATTTAATTCTAGGTGTTGGTAGTCCGGTAGCCTCGGAGATCCAGACGTTTTTATTTCCAGGGAGAAAAACAAAGTCTGGAATCAATTCGGCATACAGTAGCGCAAACGTCGCTCACTCTCTGCTGATTTCTGATCGTCTTGTTAAATTGACGCACACACGTACACACACACACACACACTCCTCTCTCTATAATTTCATATAGGTATGGCTTTGCCCACTTATTTTGTAATGAAAACCTGTCCAGTTCCTGGACTATAATGGAATTATAATGGATTTTCGGTGGTGAGGTGACCACCCGGAGCTGAAATAACGTTGAGCGGTGGTGAGTAAAAACAGAGAGAAGGGCTGGAGCGGTGGCGGTGGTTTGCTCTTCACCGCGGCTCGTGACGTCATGTTGTAGTTCGGTGGTCACCCCACCACCGCAAATCCAGACTATGTATGAGCCTTTTGAAGTCAGCTTGGCGGACCTGGCAAGCCTATGGGCCGATTCATACTCCTATTTTAGAGCCGACTAAAAGTCGGTTCGGCTCTGTAGAGCCTACAATGTGACGTCATTTGACTTTTATTCGGCTCTAAAATAGGAGTATGAATCGCCCTAAGATGCTGCGACAGAAACATTCGTCAATCTGGCAAAGCATCCCTTCCAGCAACTAGATGTTGACTCCCAGCACTTCCGGGAGCTTGAAAGACTGACAAATCCAGTCCATCAACGAAAAAAGAAAATAACGATGGAGAAATTTCCACCCACCCAGGACTTCAGCACACAAAGCCATCAAGTGATTCCTTCTCCACAGAACTATGGGTAGGCCAAGGAAGAAGGGTCATGGGTTGCCAGTTTGGCTGACCATTCCAGAGGTTTCCAGAGCTTGCAGAGAGCTGATGAGATACACCTGTAAAGGTGATGTACCTGCAAATGCAGCAATGCAAATTTGGACTGTTCCCCACATTGCAAATGCAATTGTGACAGCTAGGCAGAATGCACAGCTCCATAACATGTTTTACGTGACACTATGATGCATATTAATTTGTATTCTTCATTGCATTAAAGGTGTTATTGATGATATGTCATGTTCTGTGACTTTAATAATGTAAAAATAAGTCAACTTTATCACATTTAACATCATTTTATGATGTATATAGTCTGAAAAATACTAGGCGGATTTTCACATATTTCATTGATATTGATAATCTTGCAATTTTATATTTAAAATAGATATTTGACCAGGGCTCCTAGGCTAAAATCCTTTAGTATGTTCTAAAGAAGCATCATACACAATTTGGCGCTTTTATCCGCAAGTGCACTATTCTCCTAAAAAAGTGCACTAAGCCACCAGACTATGGGGGGGGTCTACGGTAGCCATGGGCGGCGGTGGGTCGTCAGGGGTAGAGTGGCCGGATGGTAACCGCAAGGTTGCCAGTTCGAACCCGCGCTCCCCCAGAGTCAGTGTCGAAGTGTCCTTGAGCACGACACTGAACCCAAAATTGCTCCTGATGTGCTGGTTGGTGCCTTGCATGGTTTCCGCTGCCATCAGTGTGTGAATGGGTGAATTGATGCACAATCTATGTAAAGCGCCTTGGAGAAAGGCGCTCTTTTTATTGGGTTCGATTACACCGCTGCTAATTGATCATATAGCATATAAACGTCAGTCATCCCGTTTCCAAATCACGCGCCACTTCGCTACAGACAAATCACTCGAGTCACAGCTCCTCCGACACAAAAAAACAAACAAAAAAACAAACAAACAAAGCTGTATGTGACAAGGACAAGAACAGCAATCAGCTACAAATGGACCATTACTGGAGAGAATTGGGAAGCAGTCGGTCGCTGTTTAGTTGGCCAGACACCTTGTACCTCCATAATTTAACTTGAAATTAAAACACATCGTTGCTGTCAGAAACCTGAGCGTCAACACTGTCACAGCAGCATCAGTGATGGATCAAGCCCTCCCAAGGCTCTGGCGCTAGAGGTCTCAACTAGGGTTTAATGCCGGGATCCCGGGATTTCGGGCCTCCCGGGAATAGGGCACGCAATTTCCCGCCCGGAAATTTCTTCGGGACCCGTTGTCCCGGAGTTTTTTTTTCTTGTAGGGAAATTACACTAAAGGAGTTTTCACACAGTGCGCGTTCTTTCCCCTTATCTATGAGTGATCAAATGTCCAATCTGAACCCTCCCATCATTTTCAAACATGATGATATTTATATGGAATTATGGATTACACTCGAGGGCTGCAAGCCTGCAACGGGAACTGGAGCCAGCGGGACCCAACGTAAATGTTGGCAGCGCAGGCGGTATTTAAATAGCAATTTTATATTTAAAATAGATATTTGACCAGGGCTCCTAGGCTAAAATCCTTTAGTATGTTCTAAAGAAGCATCATACACAATTTGGCGCTTTTATCCGCAAGTGCACTATTCTCCTAAAAAAGTGCACTAAGCCACCAGACTATGGGGGGGGTCTACGGTAGCCATGGGCGGCGGTGGGTCGTCAGGGGTAGAGTGGCCGGATGGTAACCGCAAGGTTGCCAGTTCGAACCCGCGCTCCCCCAGAGTCAGTGTCGAAGTGTCCTTGAGCACGACACTGAACCCAAAATTGCTCCTGATGTGCTGGTTGGTGCCTTGCATGGTTTCCGCTGCCATCAGTGTGTGAATGGGTGAATTGATGCACAATCTATGTAAAGCGCCTTGGAGAAAGGCGCTCTTTTTATTGGGTTCGATTACACCGCTGCTAATTGATCATATAGCATATAAACGTCAGTCATCCCGTTTCCAAATCACGCGCCACTTCGCTACAGACAAATCACTCGAGTCACAGCTCCTCCGACACAAAAAAACAAACAAAAAAACAAACAAACAAAGCTGTATGTGACAAGGACAAGAACAGCAATCAGCTACAAATGGACCATTACTGGAGAGAATTGGGAAGCAGTCGGTCGCTGTTTAGTTGGCCAGACACCTTGTACCTCCATAATTTAACTTGAAATTAAAACACATCGTTGCTGTCAGAAACCTGAGCGTCAACACTGTCACAGCAGCATCAGTGATGGATCAAGCCCTCCCAAGGCTCTGGCGCTAGAGGTCTCAACTAGGGTTTAATGCCGGGATTTCGGGCCTCCCGGGAATAGGGCACGCAATTTCCCGCCCGGAAATTTCTTCGGGACCCGTTGTCCCGGAGTTTTTTTTTCTTGTAGGGAAATTACACTAAAGGAGTTTTCACACAGTGCGCGTTCTTTCCCCTTATCTATGAGTGATCAAATGTCCAATCTGAACCCTCCCATCATTTTCAAACATGATGATATTTATATGGAATTATGGATTACACTCGAGGGCTGCAAGCCTGCAACGGGAACTGGAGCCAGCGGGACCCAACGTAAATGTTGGCAGCGCAGGCGGTATTTAAATAGCCTACCTGCGGGCGGGCAGGCACGGCCGCCGGCCGGTCAAAGATGAAATCAGTGGGACCCCGCGAATCCTGCATCCTCCCGCAATTAATCAGATAGGCCTACAGAGTTTATATACACTTTAGCAAAATATGAATGTCTGACAGACATCTTCAGGCACGCTCCCAAAGCTGCTGCACCTGTCAATTAGCCTATAATCAGTCACTCTGTGAGAATTGTGTGTATTACGGACGGAGCGAGGAGTTTCCTTTCCCTGTGATGGACATTGTCACTTCTAAACCCCTTTTTGCTTTTGCCTGCATGTGTGCAGCAATAACGTGAAACGGAACACAAACAAAGATGAGTAGGCTACAATTTGTTTTATAATAACCACCAGCACGCAGCCTCTCTCTCTCTCTCTCTCTCTAATAATCAGTGTGCTGTGCACTGGACGTGCTGACTAATTTAACACCCAATCGGACTTTTCATAAAGTACAAAGCGGGATGATCACATTCTCTGCAGCGGAGAAGGGGACCCACTGCATGCTCAAAGGGTGAAAGACCATGGCTAAGGTATCTATGTGAAAGACGTGAGGTCGTTTTTTCCCCGTGCTTCGACAGTCACATTAGTGCAAACTCCTGTGTCCCTTTTTCTGAATAGCGTAGTAGGCCTATAACATTATTAATATTTTAATTTAATACTTTTATTGTAGGCTATATGTTCATATTTCGTTCAAATAAAACGTTTTAAACCAAAAAATATCACTATTCTATTGAACATATGAAGTATCTATAAATGCATTTTGGTGGGCACTTTTTTTCTGACGGGAATTCCCGCGGGAGCCCGGGAAAAGGTCCGCAAATTCCCGGAAATTAAAATGAGCCAAATCCGGGAAAATATTAAACCCTAGTCTCAACGGGCCTGGCCCCACCCTGGCCAAGACCTACGTTGAAAAGACTATCAGCGGAAGTGGCGGAAGTGTTGCGTGTAAGATAACTACGTCACGCGGTGCGGCTGTGTTTACTAGTCCCCACCGAAACAAACCTGAATGATACTAGCCTCGGTCACAGGCTCACTTATCTGCGAAAAAGAAGAATGATACTCAGTCTGCACTCTTCTCTTCAGAAACATGGATGCTTTTGACCAACATTTCAACAAAGCAATTACAGAAGTGTGTAAAGTGCACAATATTCAATCTTTTAAACCACTGCAACGGCTTTGTCTGAAGAATTTACTTCTCGACCGTGACGTTCTGGCTTGTTTACCATTTTTCTACTGCTTTTCTACTGCTTTCTATGATGTAAAGTATTTTTATCGTGCTATTTTATTCTGTATGTATGTTTTTTACACTGGAGCTGTTGGACAAAACAAATGTATATCTAAATCTATCTATCTATCTATCTATCTAGGTTTCGGGAAAAGTTTGGTGTTTCAAACATGGGCTACAGCATGCAGGATTCTCTCCAAAGAGTACGGGATTTCCAAATGGACAGAAGATCCGATGGTTGTAGTGGTTTGTCCGTTAATGTCCATTATCGAGGATCAGATACGATCCCTCGGAGATATTGGGATATCAGCGGCCTGTGCTGGACAAAGCACAGAAGTGGACTGCAGCATTGCACAGGGTAAATTCTCCTTTGTGTTTGGATCACCGGAGACGCTCGTCGGGAATAAAACATGGAGAAAAGTGCTTCAAACCCCAATATTCCAGCAGAGGTTGGTTGGAATTGCTGTTGACGAAGTACACACAGTGATCCAATGGTAAGTCAAATGATTAGAAATGTATTTTTTACAAGGTGTGAAAAGATGGTTGTGTGTGTGTGTGTGTGTGTGTGTGTGTGTGTGTGTGTGTGTGTGTGTGTGTGTGTGTGTGTGTGTGTGTGTGTGTACATTGATTAATGTTGGCGCAACAACTTGAACTCAATTCAAAATACAAAATGGCATGTTAATCTGGTCATAAGGCTTATGGAAAGAATAATCTTTCCACCCCTCTGTACCGTTTATTCATGGCATAGGCTATATAGTATGCCTTATGTGGTCTCGTGACAATCCATATATTTCATAATATTCATAATAACTATAGGCTATGTCAAATGTTGGGCTACATTTTGGTCACGGTGCTAAGTCAATAATCATGGTTGGTGAGGAGAGGTTCCCATGCAGGCTACATACAATGCAGGCTACCTACAAGGGGTAGTGTTTGAGGCTGTGAGAGGTGTGAGAGAAATTTAGCACCCCACCCAGAATTCAACTGTTTGATGTGAATAGTATATCATGTCATGTTGTCATTCAAATGTCAGCATTCAGCAGATGTACAAGCTCATAGCAGATCATACAGGCATGTAGACCTGCTAAAAAAAACCTCAAATGTGAAAATATGGTGCAAATCTTTGACTATATATTGTGGGGGGGGCGCTGCAGTTCTCACTTTTTACACTTTATTTTAAACCACAGCAGGTGTCAAGGCAGCATGAGGTAAGTCATTATGCAGGTCAATGTCTTTCTTTCTTTACATGGAGGCAGGGGGGGCAGCAACGGAGAGGACCAGCGTAGGAGCCAGTGGATCAGAGGAGGTAAGTTTAGTTTAGTTTTTCTTCTTAATTACTTTAGGCGTTAACTTAGGTTTCTTCTGTTCTCAAAACTTAAATAAATCGTCAAATTAATGAATGGTCTCTTTTTCTTACAGGGCCAGGGGGGTTGTCGACCGGTAAGTATGGGGGGGCTACTGGGGTCTCTCCTCAGGTGGACAGGTAAGAAGTCATTCACATAACACTCATAGTCCGGCAGCCGACAGGCTTCTTTTGTTTAAAGTGGGACATTTTGATATATATTATTTTTTTATTGGCCTAAAATATTGTCTATATACATATAATCATGAACCCACTTGCTGACCGGCTGTTAGTATTGGGCAATCTTTTTTATAGGGGGTTCTTGTGACCCTACCTACCATTAATGTCCTATGGTTGGCAAAGATGTCAAATTATTATTTTGCTTTAAGTAGCATGTGACATGTCAAACTAGGGGTTTTTCATGATTCTGAATCCATTCCAAGCATTCGTTTTTCACAAAATACACTTCTTGGGCTAAAAGCAGCCATTGCCACTTGCCCAAATGTGCCCAAAATGTGCTGACCTCATCACATTTTTCATGATCATGTCTATGGCTATGTCTATGAAAAACCCCTAGTTTGACATGTCACATGCTACTTAAAGCAAAAGATAAAATTGACATCTTTGCCATCCATAGGATGTTAATGGTAGTAGGGTCACAAGAAACCCCTATAAAACACAATGCCCAATACTTTCAGCCAGTCAGCAAGTGGATTCATGAATGTATGGATATAGACAATATTTTAGAAAAAGAGTATATACCAAATGTCCCACCCGTCCACCTCGGCTGCCGGAATATTAGTCTGGTGCGGTCCTTGCATGAAATAGTTTGAGAACCACTGATACAGAAACATAGTTTTTATGAAAACTGTCATGATTTAGAAGACATTTGTAGAATCAGGTGTCTAAATGGGTTAATGTGGCTCAGGTGTTCTAAAATCAAAACCACGTCATTCTTCTCCCCACATCCTACCCCCCACATCTTGGCCTGTGGTTATCATTGACCCAATGTAACCAACCGAGGCTTCATATAGTGTGTGTGAACACGTTTTAATGTTAAACTAAATTGATTGAAAAGAATACCTGGTGCTCTCCATCAGATTCACAGTCTATCAACACCAAAGACTCCAAAGATGATAGCCCCAGTTTGTGGAGGTCTTGCGTTAGGGTAGTTGCAGGCTGTTCCTGAAGACAGACAGAGAGCAAATGCAGTATCAGCTAGTTAGTAAATTGACCGAAGCCATACATGTTTTGTGGCATCCAAGCCACATTTATGGTTATTCGACATTGCAGAAAATACATTGTGGTTAGGCAATTACCTAATATTAACATTAGGGCTTAATCCAAATTAAGGCTGATCTTTATTATTTTACTTATAAAATGTACAAACCTGTTCACCACTAGGACATGGCACATCCAGTACCCCTTCCATTTCCTGACCTTCTCCACTGTGAATAATTATATCTTCTTTCCACTGAAGTACAGAGCTGTCAAATACTTGACCCATGGATTTCAGGGTTTTTAGTGTGCTGGTGTGAGAAACACACATTCCCAATCTGGACAGTCTTTTGAAGCATCTTTTTGTAGCCCCTGCCTCACGCAGGATCAAAGAATTGATATACTGTGGTGCATTCATGTTTTGAACACGTGCACGGATAAGGGTTGCTCCAGCCATGGCCATAGCAACCTTCTTGGTTGTTCTGTTTGGAGTGTCTGATGATGTGAGGCCATCAAATGTGACTTTACTTGATTCCTCCAGGAATTTCAGAAACGTTGGCGCATGGTCTCTCCACTCTGACACGACAGTTGTCCATTTGAAGTTGTTCAAGTCTTCTAGGCTGGTTTTGCGCAAGATGGACCCAAATCTTAAACTGACTAGTCTTTTTAGTTCTTCCTTGACTTCTTTCAGCACCACAGAAATCATCCTTTCTTTTAGACCAGGTATCTTCATTAAAGCTGGTGGAAGTTTGTTGTACTGGCCACTAACCAGTATTTCTGCCAGTCTTTCAAATGGCCCAGTAAGGACTCTTCTTCGTAAAGATGTAGTATACTTCACAGAGACCTTAAATAAAGTAAAATATACCACAATCAAAAGGTGTACATCATAATGGTAAATGGTGCATTAATATAGTGCCTTTATCCAAGGCGCTTTACATTCACCCATTCATACACCGATGGCAGCGGAAACCATGCAAGGCACCAACCAGCACATGGGGAGCAATTAGGAGTTCTGTGTCTTGCTCAAAGACACTTCGACACCAACTCTGTGGAGCCCGGGTTCGAACTGGCAACCTTGCGGTTACCATCCAGCCACAATTATTAATGTATTTTGCTGGAACTGTGTTACCAGCCTGACATGTATTTACCCATAACAGAAACAAAACTGCAAAATCAGCCTATGGTGTCATGACCAAAAAGTACTGAAATATAAAAGTGTGCCACATCTATAATTTTCATCTGCAATACTTACCAAACATCTCTTCCTAGGGAAAGTTACCAAACATTTCTTCCTGGGGAAAATCCATAAGGGGGAAGTTGCTGTCACATGTATTCCCATGTCCTGCAATGTGTCTATATTGACCTGTGATGTTGGGAAACATTTTGATAAAGTCTTCCCTTTAGATTATAATTAACTGCGTTTAAAATGTTCCTACTCCTAATTTTCATCTGCAATACTTACCAAACTTTTCTTCCTGGGTAAAGTTACCAAACGTTTCTTCCTGCGGAATATCCGTAAGGGGGAAGTTGCTGTCACATGTATCCCCATGTCCTGCAATGTGTCTATATTGACCTGTGATGTTGGGAAACATTTTGATAAAGTCTTCCCTTTAGATTATAATTAACTGCGTTTAAAATGTTCATACTCCTCCCTCCTCATCAAACAATCCTACTTCCCATTGCAGATTATGCTGACATGTCTATCAAAACAGCACTAATATTTATCTGAAGCCTCTTATTGACTATATAACTCCCTATGTAGATTTGTTCTGAGATGTTCATACAGAACACAACAAAGTTCTTTATATAGTTTGCTTGATTCATTCAAAGATGAGAATAATAAAGCCAAAACATGATACCAACAAACCAACACCCCTTCTCCTGTATAGTGCTTGGCCCCTTCCAGTTAAAATGAATTCCAGCACTGCCAAGGAGACACAGACAAACAATAGAGGGTATGCGCATGCATAAAGTGAATGGGAAATAGAGTGACTTAGAAAAGTGAGTTTAACGTTGTTTAATGCAATCAGATGCCACTCAGTAGGCATTGCCACATAACTTCCAGGTATGATGGTGATGTCACACGCATACCCTCTATTCCAATTCCCTGCACAGTGTCAATCAATAAACAATTAAAAACCCTTTCACTCAGTGAGTGTTGAGAAATTCTTCAGATATACATATGTCACATGTAAGGAAACATGCAACACCACACTAGTAAATTACACCCTTCCCAGCCGGCTTGCTAGCGTATGCATTGGGAAGCAATGTGCAGTGTGTGTGTATTACTGTGTACATGCAAAGATCCTCATTAATGTCTATAGGGACTGTGACACACATCATTAAGAGTAGATGCATACCTGTGCGGACTCGGCGAGTTCCACTGCAGTTGGTATCTTTGGTGCAGTGGATGATGTCGGCATGCTGTCTGCTAGCACCTGCTGTCGTTCACATGAGGCAGAGACAGCAGTATTTGTGCATCTTGCACTTAGATCACACACAGCACTCTGCAATGTGGACAAGAGATAGAAAAGGGAAAGAAAAAGGAGAGGTTGAGAGAAGGAAAGTATACATTTATAATAATACTAAAAGAGTTAAGATCATAACTGATTGAAAGTTAAACTTTGAATTACCTCTGGAACCCTCTACCCTTACACATTGATTACATTGCTTGTGACTGCTGTCCCCAGTCTACTAAAGCACACCTGGCATACTTCACACTAACGAACACTGAGATGGGTGTGACAACACAATGTTTGTGCACAAAGCCAATCAATGCACACACGATAAATAATACATAAAGGGGCTGTTATGTCAGGTGATTCATATCTTACATTTCCAATGTTCCATCCATGTGGCTGTCAACATTATGATTTAACAGAGGCATAGCAAGCAGTATAATATATATTTATTTGCAGCACTGTAAATAAAAAATGTTTTGATAACTAACTTACTGTAATCTCCCAGTTATACCTTTTCACATTCATTCCATAGATGCCCTTAAAACCCTTTCGGTGTTTTAAACATTATGTTGTAATTTAGCTATTGAAAAATAGCAGATCTACAAACTCATATCGCGCCACCGAGTGGCGCGATATGAACTTGTAGGTCTGCTATTTTTGAAAAATCGTTAAAATGTGCCTCAAATCTTTCAGAAAATTGTCATGATTTAGATTTTATTTTTTATTTTTTCGACGTCAGGCCTGAATGGGTTAATAAAATCTGACCTTAACTGTCCCAGGTGTCCCTGTACTTGATGAGGCAGGAACAACATTCTGTTTGGATGCATGACTGAGCTGTCTGTCAGCACACTACAGGGAAGAGGGAGCAAAGAAACAAGCAACAAATAGGGGGAGAATCCGTGTTTATTATACTATAACAATTATGAGTTACACATGTATCAAACAGAAAATGTTCAAGTGACTTACCTTTAGATCCACTTACCTCACAACAGGATCACTGAATTGTAATACTCAATCTTAATCCAATTTTGTATGAATTCAATTTTATGTCACTTCCATTTTGATCCTTCATTCCCCTTTCTATATTAGCTGACCTGAACTTTCAGCGGTGAAAAGAGCACAGGGTGTGGTCCTGGAGACATCCTCTGCCCTTGACTTGAAACTGGGACATCACTTTCTTTGTTTCTGTGTGTCAACCAGACAAATACATGGCGGATGAAGAAGAGGCTATGTTTATTATTCAACAACTTAAATTGACCTTACTGAATATTTTAAATTTAAATAAATTAAATTTACTGAAAGGTTAAATGTTTACTATTTTATATATCTTAGTTGTTCCTGTAAAGCCCAAACCACACCAATGGGTTGCCATGCAACTCCTTGCAACCAAACGTTTTGTGAGTAGACGCATGTAGTTGCAAGCAACCATTGAATTGAACCAATTGAATCACTTGGGCGACATGCACCAACATGCAACAGGACATATCACACCGCTGCGACGAACACAAAAACAAACGTTTTCTTGCGTCTCGACGCATTGGTGTGGTTTGGGCTTTATTCTAACCTACTCTAACCTTAACTTTCCCTGAGGAAAAGGGGATAGGTTGTGCTCCTGCAGTCGTCATCTGTCTTTGACTTGATGGAGGGACAACACTCTGTGTATTAAGTGTGTCTCCTATGCGACTGACAGCAAGCTGAAATGTCAATCGGAGGACAAGACACAGAGAGAGATTGGAGGGAGAAGAGTCCATGTTTATTATAATAGTGAATAGAAAGTTAATTGTTTCATTATTGTTGAAATATCTTCACTTTCTGAAAGGTTAAGGTTACCATTTAGTATTTCAAGTATCTTACACTTGATCCCCTTATTCCATCCTAGCCCCAACTTGCAACACTAGATTATTTTTTTTATGTTGAATCTAGAGTTGTATTAGACTGTATTAAAGAACGTTAAACTCACCAACATTGCAGCTGTACAGAGAGCATTGAAATATCCTCTTTCTATTTGAAATTGTGTTTCACGCATTATGTGCAATATCGAACCAGGTGGTAGGATGGACCGCTGAGTGATTTTCCACAAGCGCATACAAACTTGAACCAAATAATATTCACCTAAACAGAATTACTTGACAGAAAGTAACTCATAACATGTCAACGGTGGATTTTTATGAAACAAACACTGATAGCGGATAATTCAAGCTTTCTATACAATGTTGATGATGACAATGATGATGATGAAACATTGTTTAATACAGTCACATAGGACCTTTATGTTTGGATGTATGGGCTGTGAATGGTTGGTCATGCAACTCTAAATTCAACTAATTAAAAAAGAAAATAGTGTTGCAATAATTCTAACCTACTCTAACCTGACCTTAACTTTCCCTGGGGAAAAGAGAACAAGTTGTGCTCCAGCAGTCATCCTCCGTCTTGGGCATGATGAAGGAGGGACATCTGTGTCACTTATTAGACTGACAGCATGCTGAAATGTCAATCGGCGGATCAGAGAAAAACAAGATGGATAGAGGAGAGGCTATTAGTATTTGTTTAGTAATAGTAAATCTCAGGATTCAACATCTTAGCTTACCCCACTGATGACTTTCAAAATGAACTAAATAAACTCACTGAAAAGGTTAAAATGTAACTGTTTACTATTTTAAGTATCTTACACTTGACCCTCTTATTCTAACCTACTCTAACCTTAACTTTCCCTGAGGAAAAGGGGATAGGTTGTGCTCCTGCAGTCGACATCTGTCTTGGCCTTGATGGAGGGACAACACTGTTGAAGTGTCTCCCCTATGTGACTGACAGCAAGCTGAAATGTCAATTGAGGACAAGACAAGAGAAAGAGTGAAGGGAGAAGAGTCCATGTTTATTATAAAATAGTGAATAAACAATTCAAACATAATTATATTTACTTACCTTTGGATCATTTAATTTTACTGATGTTTTAATATAGTATAATACCGCTTCCTTCGGTGGGTGTCTTTAACCGGTTTCGTCGGTGTACTGTTGTTGTTAGAATCCATGTTTTAGTAAGTAGTTTACTCTACTGTAACACCAACTGTACAAACCGGTGTTTGCGTCTGTGCGACAGTGCGAGTCGAGGCTGCAAGAAAAATGTTTCAGCGGGAATACATTTTCGGGAACACAACGCTGCGATTGGTCAAAAAACGTTAACTTCCGGGGGGGGGGGGGGGGGGGGTTACACGGCGGAAGTCCCGCCTTTCGATAGCTTCTCTGCCTTAGGTTGTGACCAGGCTCTTCTTTTTCGCAGTTAAGTGAGCCTGGGACCGAGGCTAGCCTGGCCCTAACTGATCAGGGCCGAGGCCCGGCGCGACTAATTAGCATAGATTTTTTGCTAGGGTTTGGGCAGAATTTGAGAACTCAACACAGAGTAAAAGTTAAACGCCAGGCATCACCATCTTCATAATAGATCAACAGAATTATTATTTGTATTATTATTTAAAAAAATGCAACAAATATATAATATATATATATATCCTGCCACCCTAATAGACAGCGCAACACCCCATCCTATGTCCGCCTTCTCCTACCAAACCACACCGTTTGCACACATCTCACCATAAATGGTAAATGGTGCATTTATATAGCGCCTTTATCCAAGGCGCTTTACATAGATTGTGCATTACATTCACCCATTCACACACATTCATACACCGATGGCAGCGGAAACCATGCAAGGCACCAACTAGCACATCAGGAGCAATTAGGGGTTCAGTGTCTTGCTCAAGGACACTTCGACAGTAACTCTGTGGGAGCCCGGGTTCGAACTGGCAACCTTGCGGTTCCCATCCAGGTACTCTACCCCTGAGCCACCACCGCCATGCACAACACCAACAGCATGCCTGTCCAGACATCAACCACTACTTATATTTACAGTACAAGAGAATTTACAGTACAATACCCATTTTTATGAAATAACACATTCTTGCGCAAGACCACCAGCCTATGTCAAAATCGTCACCACTTTGCCGAGTTACGCCAACTCCGTTCACTTCATGGGGCCAGTCCAATGGTACGGCCTTCACAGTGACACACGCATTATTTCCGACCCTCAATGTCCAATCTCGCTACCTCTGCTCTAACCCAGCTCATCTTACCTCCGCCCCCTCCCCCTCTGGCTGCTGTGCCGGCCAGGCGACCACACCACCACGTTGTGTTGACTAGACTACACTAATAAGGACCCATGACGGCCACCGCCAGCAACAACACGCCGGCAACAACCCGACACACACTCTCTCTCGCCTATCGCACGGCAAACGCCACACAACTACACTACGCTTGGTGAACGCAGCTAAAGCAGCTGTGTTCTTCACAGTACACCGTGAAGGATTTTTGTTTCGCATCGCGGGCCATGGCCGGACAGTCCGGACTTCAATTGACAAGTGCACGAGTGAGTGAGTGAGTGAGTGTGTGTGTGTGTGTGTGTGTGTGTGTGTGTGTGTGTGTGTGTGTGTGTGTGTGTGTGTGTGTGTGTGTGTGTGTGTGTGCGGGCGCGCGTGCGCGCAACAACACATACACTGGGTATAAACACACAGCTGAAACATGAAGTGGAGTCTGTCAACTCCCGCAATTTCCTTCTCCCCATATTGCGCTGCTACGTAACTCTAGGATGAGGCGAAATTCTAGTATATATAATGGAGCCCGAGGCCCAGCACGAAAACGTCGGGCCCGTAAAAGTAGGGATGGAGCTTGATAACCAATACCTGAAAAAAATCAAGCATAGCGGCCCATGACGTCATGTTTAAACAATCAAGACAAGAGACGATCAAACATGGCACATGCTGGCACAAACATGTCAGTCTAAAAGTGCAGCGCTGCCCGGGTAAATAAAATGACGCTTTTAATGTGACATGCAGTACACATATTAACCTTTTTTTTTAATATATATATTATTGTATTGGTATAAAGGTCAATTGCATTCCGTCTGTTAGAAAAGTACTGTATTTGAAGTCCATTTGAAGTGTTCAGCGGTAGCCATGCTCCAATATACAGGTAGGCCTACAGGTACAAAAAGTGGGAGTCATCATTGCTTTGATTGCTCCATTGATCAGGCACCATGTGCTACAAATGAGTGAGCGAATCTTTTCACTGTGTTCTAAATAGAGCCGTAAAAACCTTTCCGCTGAGTTTTTCTACTCTTCCTTTTTTTGTGTTTTCAAATATTCTTTTATAATGTGTTTATGTGTCTGTGTCTTGAACTCTTAATGTTTATTTTAATTTTTTTAGACCGTCTACTTTGTCTAAAATAGGCCTGCGTGTGACATTCAAATAATGCGTGGTGCTTGATGATGCAAAAACTACCACCGATGGATGTTCAATGCAAAAGTCTGTCCCAGACATCAACAAAGCGAGACTCATTGGAGCTGCTGTCACCACAACCTCTAACGTTAAAGGGGTAGAAGCCATGCAGGCATCCACACACCAAGCCGTGGCATAAAGACGTCTTCTTTTTTAAAAGAAAACACACATTGTGATCTGATGTAGACCCTCAGGTCAAACTCACACAACACAACAGATCCAGACTGGCCATATCCTGGATTACACAGACATGGAGAGTCCTGTGACTGAACAAACACTCTATTACAATGAGTATATCAGACTATATAGCTTTATCCTTTTAACAAACAAACACACAAATAAACAATTCCCATGCTCAACACAGAGCCTAAAGTGATTTCACTTACACTCATAAGGCCATATAGGTAGCGCCACACCTGCTACATACATTTGTCACTGTTCATATGCAGCAAATGATGTACAAAATACAAATGTAACCTTTTCTAGTTGGTTCATACAATAGGAAGCTCCAAACAATGTCTCTCTTCACAGACAACTCCAGCCATGACCATAATTCCACAGTATTCTTATATATCTGCCGAATTTCATTCGTTTGTTGTTGTCTTGTGCAATGTTTGGTTCTGTATGTTTAAGTCAATACACACCAAACCATCGTTGCTTCATGTTCCATCACAGTCACATTTGAATGATGATGAAAAACAGATGAATTAAAAGTAGTTCATGAACAGGTCATATTATAGACAATGGGTATTAATCCGTCACACAAGCGTCATGTTCCATTTTATGAATAACCCAAATTAATGAATTAAAAGTAGTTCATGAACAGGTCATATTATTTAGACCAGTGGTTCTCAACCTTTTTAGGCTGTGACCCCCCAAAATAATCCTAATTGAACTGGTTCTGCAGATACATACTGTGATAATACCTGATTGACAAGCTCATTGTGAGCATGTAGATCAGCTATTTTCATAATGTTTGCCTCTTTCTTGTTATGCCAATTTAGGGGGGGGGGGGGGGGGGGGGACAGAAATACAACTGAGAAAAAAATGTTTTTCCATTAAAAAATAATCTACATATGATGAACAATAATGTAATAATTAACCTAGTATCACACACAGGTCTGGTAATGCTGCGTTCACACGGGCAGATGCAAAGATACAGTCTACCATCCATTGTCAATGGAAGCCAGCATGAAGATACAAAGATGCATCTGACGTTTGTGGCTGCTGCAAAAGCTACAAATTTAAGCAGAGCTGGGTTCAACTTCCAGATGCAAAGCTACAACTGTAGCTGCAATGACACACGTCACTACGGACGCACGCTTGATGATGTCAATGACCGTGTGAGCAACATATTTTACAAAGCAACAACACATACAATTATGCTGTGATCTTTGCATCTTCGCATCTTTTGCATCTGCCAGCGTGAACGCAGCATTAGAGATCTATCCTGCTGACTTGCTTTCAGAGCCCCTTGAAGCATGGCAGTTTCCCAGCTTTGTGGAGGTAGAGCAATGGATGAACAAACGCTGAAATCATGGATACTGTATATAGGATGGTTTCAGCAACTATGTTGTAATAATTCAGTAGTGTAAACAGAGTAAAGGGAATACAGCTCATTATAGTCACAGACATTACTACCAAGCTGATCAGAATGATTCTAAAAGCTCTTCTCTTCAGGCCGTTTCCCTCCCCACTGTCCCTCTGTCCTTCTCCTGGTCCAGGCTGTTTCAGAGCCCTGAGGACCGAGAGGCAGCAGAAACACACCACAGAAATGCACACCACCCAAAAGCCCAGCAGGAAGTAGTGAGGATAGAACGTACCGGATAGAACAAATAACAAGCTGAATGCAAGCCCCGTCAGCCAGACAGGGCAGCAACAGGCCACCCTGTACCGAAGAGCTTTGTACCTGAGAAACACCACGGGGTGAACCACCGCTATGTAACGCTCCACACAGATACAACACTGGAACGATGGGATGGAGAATAAGAGAAACAAAGCAAAAATAAAGTCAGTAACCCCTAGCAAAATTGAGTTGTATGTGAAGAGCCATGCAGAGTAAAATACATCGACGAAGGCAGAGAGGGTCACAGATACAATTAGGTTGAGATAGAAGAACTCGGAGGCGATCGTCCCACCAGCTCCACTCAGTATCAGCCACAGAACGTAGCTGTTGATGGGCAGGGTGAGCTTGATGGAGCTGAAGGTAATCGGTAGGAACAGATCTGAGAATGTGAAGGAGGAGGAGGTGTTGGTGCCATTCGCCAGTGTGTCGTTCATCTTCAGGCTCTGTGTGTGTCCTGTAACCGGTACAGAAGATGGATTTGAGCACAGTTGACCTGATATAACAATGACACAAGTAGTGATGGGAGATTCATCGGCAAACACATCGGTATCGGCCGATTTGAGTTGTTTTTAGATTAATCGGCATCGGTTTGATTAATCAATCAGACTTAATCGGTCCGATTAATCGGTCTGTCTTTAGTCTTTACATATAAAGAAGCCCAAAGTAACAGCTTGAACAGATCTACAAGCTCACAATATTAAATATAAAGGTATTAAAGTTAAATCTGACTTGCCTAAGCCTGCAGTGCAGACACCCTGTTACATGTATTTTTCAGAATGGACAAAATTATTATTTATATTTTGAATACAGAATGAGATCATATCGGTAATATCGGTTATCGGCCATAACGGCAATTAATTATAATATCGGATATCGATATCGGCCAAAATGTCTCCGGCACATTCCTAGAAACAAGTTATACTTTTTAACAACTATTCTCAATGTTCTTCTGAAAACAGCAACTATTCTAATGAACAATGAACACAAGGTTAAAGGGATCTCACCTTTTGATGCCAGCAGAGTGTCTCAGATCTCTGCGTTGGTGTTTTGGTGAAGTCTCTTCGTCCGACGGTCACTTTCTTCCTGATGAGAGCAGATCCTCCAAATGATGAACTCTGTGCTGTGCCTTCTCTAGCTATTCCTTTCCCTGCTCCTCCTTCCACTAATGTTTGTTTGTTGCACACCTGCACTCAAAAGGATTTTCATATTGCTTTTGATTCCATGGAAATTTATAGTCACTATGCAAACTGCACCTTTAGATGTGCCGATAATTTGTTTATCAACTCATGACACATTAAGCTGGCACACAAGGTGGCCCCTAGTTTAACTATGATACGACGTAGATAGATAGATAGATAGATAGATAGATAGATAGATAGATAGATAGATAGATAGATAGATAGATAGATAGATAGATATATTAATTAACATATCAACACTACTGTATGATTGTGTTTCAACTTTCAATTAACACTTCAGAAGGTCCCCCTTCCATGACCATCATCATCCATCATCATTCCATCATCTCAGATTTTTGAGTGGTGCAACCACTACAACGAACAGCAATGTCCGTGTTCACCTATGTCTTCACCTAACTATGTGACTACTGTCACTATGAGCACGAGTACCAATGAGTACCAAAAGTGGCGCTGTTGTGCCAGAAACAGAGAGAGAGAGCTAGTGCTGCACTGCTGCCTGCTAATGAATGAATGAATGAAAAACTTTATTCCGAACATTATAAAAAAATTGACAAAAGTCAAAGAATTAAAATAAGTTCAATATAGAACAAATAAAATAATATTCCAAAAAAAACAACAACAACAAAAAAAACCAAGCCTCACTGGCTGCAAGTATAATTATTATTATTATTATTATTTTTTTTTTTACTTTTATATATGTTCGGAAAGGAGTAGGGAGAAGTTAGAAAACTTATAAAACCCTACCCCTTGATAACTTAAATTCAGCGTCATTGACGTCATTACATAAATACCAACATGGTATAAACTAAATCAAATAGGTATTCAATTCTATATAACATTATCAATACAAAATACTCTATATATTCCATATAATACATACATTCGGCACATCATATATATATTCTTATATATATATATACAAGTACAATTATCTAAATTATATCTATATATTATATATTATCTATATATTATAATTATGTGTCATTGTAACTCTTCATCTCTATACCTCATAATAATGCATTCTTTATATCTCTTTTTTAACTGGTTCACACTTGGGCATTGCTTGAGTTCCACATGCATACTGTTCCATAGTTTTACTCCACATATTGAAATACAAAATGATTTTAGTGTTGTCCGAGCCACTCTGGTTTTTAGATTTAGTTCCCCCCTTAAATTATAGCCCCCCTCTCTATCAGAGAACATCACCTGAATATTTCCAGGGAGTTGATTATTCCTTGCTTTGTACATTATAAGGGCAGTTTTATATTCTATTATATCCATGAATTTTAAAAGATATGAGTTTAAAAATAATATATTAGTGTGATCTCTATATCCAGCATTATGTATAATTCTTATAGCTCGTTTTTGAAGTATAGTTATTGCATTAAGTGAAGTTTTATAAGTATTCCCCCAAACCTCTGTACAGTAGTTTAGGTACGGCAAAACCAGGGAACAGTATAGCATACGTAGTGACTTATAGTTCAAAAGGTGCTTTGCTTTATTTAAAACTGAAAGACTTCTAGATAATTTATTATATATATATTTAATATGAGACTTCCAGTTAATTCTATCATCAATTATTACACCAAGAAATTTGTTCTCAGAAACTCTCTCAATTTCAACACCATCTATCTGTATATTTACTTGATTATCTATTTTGTAATTACTGAATATCATTAGTTTTGTTTTAGCCAGATTTAGTGACAATTTATTCTTATCAAACCACCTTTTTAACTTGCATAATTCTGAAGTGACCAGGTCCAATAGCTCATGTAGATTTTTTCCGGAACAAAAAATGTTAGTGTCATCTGCGAAAACTACCATTTTCAATATATTAGACACATCACACATATCATTTATATACATAATAAACAGTTTAGGACCCAATACCGACCCCTGGGGGACTCCACAAGCAATGCCCAAGCATTGAGAGACAGAGAGAGAGAGGGGGGGGGGGGGGGGGGGGGGGGGGGGGAGTTGCACCACTCAGTTCACACGGGTGTGATTTTTTTTTACATCTGAAACATTTTCTAAATATGAAGTTAAGCACATGCTACTTCTGTCACATTTTACTTCAGTCATGCTAGTGTTAAATAGTCCAATGTGTGGCCCTTCACTCACTTTATCAAAGTCATTGTGGCCCCCTGGGAAACAAATGCTGCACACCCCTGCTCTATTGCAATGATTAAAATCAGAACGTAAATCTATCAGTAAAAGGCAAAAAGCCCCCCCAAAAAATACAGCTTTAACTAAAGAAAATGGGGGAAAAAATATGACCTAACTTTATGCATGCGTGCATGTGTGCGTCTGCGGCTGTTGTTTGCGTTGCGTGTCTCTGCAACATGGATGAGATCACTGTGAACCGTACGTGTGGCGTGACACCGCCGAGACGTGACAGAACCTCATGTGGAAGTCTTTCCACAAACGAAGGTCGGGGGTCAAGGTAGTGAATGATATGTGGAATTCATGAATTCTATTGTTGGGGCTTTTGGCCTTTATTGACAGATTAACAGTAGCTTGACAGGAGAGGGGGAGAGAGACACGCAGCAAAGGTCGCCGGGATCGGGACTCGAACACGGTTTCGACGGAAGCACCATCTGTATACCTATTTGAAATAGTCTCTCACAAAGGGCCCTGCAGGCTGCAGGCCGTGGCACTTAAAACCCTGCAAGACCCACTGTTGCTTTAGGGCAACATTTATATTTGATCAAACAGAGTTTAAATAATTTGTTTTCTGGTCTATTTTCACCTAAACATCATCATTGGGTCCTATTGTTTAGTCTTACAATGCCATTGGCCAGGATATTTGCATATAAAAAGTACCCCCTGTACTTTTTGCATTTCATTGTCTAATTAAATGATTAATCAATCAATCAATCAATCAATCAATCAATCAATCAATCAATGACTGGCAGTTTATGGTGTCAAAATATGACTCCTCAGTCAAAAATACCTACCGTATGTGTTTTGAATAGACACTAGTGCTTATTAGGGTATGATTTGGGGCCCAAAAGACGAATACAAAATGTTATGGAATTGGTATTATTAAAGTGGAGAAATAATGGACCTGTTGCTGAGTTTAGTATAATAGCAATTTGGGAGAAAAATCGCAATATTGAATCGAATCGCAGATGCTTTAAATACTATACTAATTTAAAAGTAGGCGTCATGGCTTGCCAGATCACAGGCACAGATCCTTTTTGCCACTCGACAAGGAACGCTACTTTAGAAAATGAAACAAGCTAGAGGCCGATTGGAATGTTTTCCTTGACTGCATGGGCATGATCCAGCACAACACAATGGACTGATATATTCGCATGGTAAGAGACACTTTTCTATAGATATGATCACTGAAACTTGTCATAATATATACATTTTAAAAAGCCATTAATTCATCAATGATGTTTATAGAACATGTTTTAGTGAATTCCAAGTAGACACCATTCGTTTCGACCGCACAACGATGGCCCCGTGCCAAGTTCCAACTGTCTCTAAACTATAGAATTCACTACAATGTGTTCTATAAACATTATTGATGACTTAATGGCTGTTGGTTTAATTGATCATATCTATAGAGTGTCTCTACCAGGCGAGTAAACACTGCACCGCGGTAACACAATGTTTTGTAACATGGAGGGAGAGGGAGATCGATGTCTGATTTCAGTGGTGGTTATGCTTGTGCAACTTGACGCTGCAATAAAGTATAATTAGATAAGGATACTCTGACTATAAACCACTTGAACCCCAAGACCCCAGCATAAACAAAAAATCTACAAACAACGCGTCGCAACGCGCTGTGAGCTCATGGTAGCCCTGGCCTGGACTGAAGTGTTTTACGCACATTCTCCATTTACAGTCCTTACGCCTACACAAATGTTCCGATTACAAATCTAAAGTGCTCACCCCAGGACCATAGATGTTACAATTCTGCTAGGGCGGGAATAAGTACCGGTATCTTCCGTATTGTTCAATAAAAAGCTGTTTAATCAGTTTATGGCCCTATCGGTTGGTGCATTATAACTCTGATAAAATGGTCACCGATCGGATTAAAACGCTTTTTATTGAACAATGGATTTTTCTTGGCTGTCAATATTTCTATCATCCAACAAATCGCTCTGAACGTGATCCAAAGGATCATACGCTATTATAACTCTATGGGGAAGACCATTTTGTTTACCCCGGGCTAAAACCGGATTTGACGTTTGTGGGTGTTCCTGTCTACGATCGTGTCAATGTATACTATTCTATGCTATACATATGTAGGCTATATACAATGCAATTCTAGTGCTGTCTACATAACATGCTATGCTATGTATCAGATGCTATCCAAGTCTACAAAAGTGCTATCTAAGGGGGTAGGGTAAGTGCTACGGGCCATGGCGGAAGATTGGGAGTGATGCTGCAGTTCTGACTGTAATGGGAAGTGCATTCCATAGTTTTGGAGCCAGAAGGGAGAAGCGTTTGGGACGTGTGGAGCGTTGTCCCGGCGTTTTTAGTGAGGTTACTGCAGCTTCCCTGCGTTGGCTTAGCTTTGTACCTGAGAAACACCACAGGGTGAACCACCGCTATGTAACGCTCCACACAGATACAACACTGGAATGATGGAACAGGGAACCAGAAAAAAACACTAGAAGTAATGCGAAAAAACCCTGAACAAAATTAATGTGCTTGTGAAGAGCCATGCAAAGTAAAAGACAGAGGCCAGGGAAGAGATGGTCACAGATACGATCAGGTTGAGATAGAAGAACTCGGAGGCGATCGTCCCACCAGCTCCACTCAGTATCAGCCACAGAACGTAGCTGTTGATGGGGAGACCTAACCTGACTCCGCCATATGGGGCAGCAGAGAGTACCCAGTGTACTCTCTGCTGCCCCATCTGGCGGAGTCAGGTTAGGGGAGACCCAGGATGAGCTTGATGGAGTTGATAGCAGTGGTATAAAGATCTTATATGATATTGTTTATTAATCTTCTCACATTGTTTATTACACAGACATGGAGAGAACTGTGACTGAACAAACACTCTATTACAATGAGTATATCAGAGTATAGAGCTTTAACCGCTTAACAAACAAACACACACACACACAATAGTGACAAAACCCAAAACATCAAGGTAGAGCAGGGGACAACGACATGAAGATTTCTGTTCTGACATTTAGTTTGTGCAAGGAGTCCAGTATTTATAGGTGGTGGGTTGATTGTAGCAGAGTTCACAGGTTTGTAATTGGCTGGGCTGATGAGAGTGGAACCAGGTGTGTAACTAGGACTGAGGGCTGCAATGGGAAGTGGGAGTGGCTGAAGTGGAAAGACAGACACAACTGGGCAGAGGGAGAGATACAGACAATACTAAACTTACGTACAATCATGTTGGCTTGTGCATATCACATTCTACGTTGCCTGTAGATGTCCCTATCATCAGATTTGTTAAATAATGGCTTGACGTACTTGACCTCACCACAAAACTTAAGGGCTGTACCAGACAGAAAAAAGACTGGAAATGACAGTTTACTCTCTTCCTTCACATCTTGTCTTTTACAAGTATACTACCGCACACCCTAAGTTGCAATGCAAGTTCAATTTGTTTGACAGTGGTGGGTCTTCTGTACAGGACTGGTCAAGGCCTAACAACAAATGAGTATATTGTCAAATCCTCAAAGTCTCATAGCAAATTGTGCTCTATTGTTCTCATTTAATCGCTTATCTATATTTACAGTGAAATTCCATTGTGTAATGTGTAGGCCATGTGTCATTATTAGGCATTATTTATTCATGACCAGTATAAGTCAGGATACGTCATTATCCGTATAATAATCATATCCTATATCCATCATTACATTGCTATTAACAACAGAGACACAATAACAGCAACAACTGTATTTGTGTAAACCTGGAAAACCTGGACAACTTGAAGTCATTGTTCAGGTTGTGTTGCTCTGAGGGAATGAGGAGCATGCAGGTGTGTGGAATTATGCTAAATAATGAACAAACCCCACATTCTTTCCCCAGGTTAAAATGTAAACAGGCTAAATGATGATGGCTGATGAATAGACAATGCATTCAAATGCAGAGATTAAACGTGTTAATGGTAACTGGTTGTCTGGCATTGGACAGATCACCTGTTAATGATCACATTATGGATGAACTGAGACCATTTTACACCTCTTTGACTCTGAGTTTCAACAGAACTACAGAAATAGGTCTATGACACAGAACTTATTATTATTATCATCCTTTGTGAAATGTTAAAGGTGCTGTAAATTGTAAGGGATATGTTTTGTTAAAATAGCTCTACTAATCATTGCTATATTGTTTGTTCAGTAACAGAGGTCTTCCCACGTCTCCATACCCATTTCACTAACATAATTATTACTATTTCATAATGTGAAATGTGTTAATAATAAAATTGACCAGTACTATGAAGAGAAAAAGGCCCATGGGCCAAATCTGAAATGGTAACCAGATAATTGGCCATTTGAGATGCATGATCTGAGTAGGAAATAAAGAGAATACATCTTGCATCATGTCAAATCAACGTGCAATGTCAAATATATATATTTTTTTTAAAAGAGACAGAAATGCCTCATCAAGTAGAAAAACTAGAAAATAAAAAAATGAATTAAAGGGATAGTTCAGATTTTTTGAACTTAAGTTGTATGAAATACTTGCCATTAATATAGTGGCAACTGTATTCATTGATTGCCCGAGTCCCATGGTGGGAGGTCTGCTCTGGTTTTGGTCAATATTAAGTAGTTCCGGTCATTTTGTGAGGGGCACTGGGGCCACGCAGTAAATGAATCCACAAAACGAACGTAATTTGTATTGTTGACCTATTTCTAAAATATTAGCGCGACTTTCGTTCAACTTTGACCCCTCTATCACATGGAACTATTTTGTGGGCGTAGTGATATGGACACAAAAAACATAGTTCTGTGTGACTTGATATTTCACCAAAACCAGAGCAGAACTCCCACCACAGGACTCGGGAAATCAATTAATACAGTTGCAACCACTATATCAATGGCAAGTATTTCATACAACTTAAGTTAAAAAATCTAAACTATCCCTTTAAAAGTAATACAAATCACTCACCCTCACACATTATGAGTCACCAGAATATGGGTGTTTTCAATGAATCTGATGAAAGTAGATGTAGTTCGCACACCAGCCTTGAGCTCCACATTTTTATTTCATGGAGAAGAGGATACAACGTTTCGACCCCTTCAGGTCTTCGTCAGGATATGTTCAATTAATCTAACATGGTTAAAATGGTGTTTGAAAATACAATGGGAAGCTTGTATATGGACGTCTGTGACTCCTTTCATATATTTGACCAATGGCTGTAGCCATAATATATAAGAACATACACAATATGTATTTTGTAACACGTTTTATTTCATCCATACTTACACATGTATGTACAAAATGTGATTACGTGCTAATTTCTTCCCTGTCACAGACAATGTGTCTAATTTAAAATGTCTTGAAAATGTCCAATAAGAAAATCCATTAACAAGTTAAACAAAATCAACAAAAAAAATCATTTGGGTTTCTCTCCAGTGTGAATTCTCTGGTGGCGTTTAAGGCTGGACATTTGAGAGAAGTGTTGTCCACACTGATCACATCCATAGGGTTTCTCTCCAGTGTGAATTCTCTGGTGGTTTTTAAGGACAGACAAATGAGAGAAGTGTTGCCCACACTGATCACATCCATAGGGTTTCTCTCCAGTATGAATTTTCTGGTGTGTTTTAAGGCTGGACATTTCAGAGAAATGTTGTCCACACTGATCACATCCATAGGGTTTCTCTCCAGTATGAATTCTCTTGTGTGTTTTAAGATTTCCCATTGTAGAGAAGTGTTGTCCACAATCATCACATCCATATGGTTTCTCTCCAGTGTGAATTCTCTGGTGTGTTTTAAGGCTTGACATTTGAGAGAAGTGTTGTCCACATTGATCACATCCATAGGGTTTCTCTCCAGTGTGAATTCTCTGGTGGTTTTTAAGGACAGACAAATGAGAGAAGTGTTGCCCACACTGATCACATCCATAGGGTTTCTCTCCAGTGTGAATTTTCTGGTGTGTTTTAAGGCTGGACATTTCAGAGAAATGTTGTCCACACTGATCACATCCATAGGGTTTCTCTCCAGTATGAATTCTCTTGTGTTTTTTAAGATTTCCCATTGTAGAGAAGTGTTGTCCACAATCATCACATCCATATGGTTTCTCTCCAGTGTGAATTCTCTGGTGTGTTTTAAGGTTGTCCATTCGAGAGAAGCGTTGTCCACATTGATCACATCCATAGGGTTTCTCTCCGGTGTGAATTCTCTGGTGGCCTTTAAGGCTGTCCATTCGAGGGAAATGTTGTCCACATTGATCACATCCATAGGGTTTCTCTCCAGTGTGAATTCTCTGGTGTGTTTTAAGATGTCCCATTGTAGAGAAGTGTTGTCCACAATCATCACATCCATATGGTTTCTCTCCAGTGTGAATTCTCTGGTGTTTTGTAAGTCTAGACATTGTAGGGAAGCGTGTACCACACTGATCACATCCATAGGGTTTCTCTCCTGTGTGAATTCTCTGGTGGCTTTTAAGGCTGGACATGTCAGAGAAATGTTGTCCACACTGATCACATCCATAGGGTTTCTCTCCAGTATGAATTCTCTTGTGTGTTTCAAGTCTATACATTGTAGGAAAGCGTTTACCACACTGATCACAGCAGTGGCATTTTTTCTTAGCCAAGCTTCTTTGTTCATTCACCTCTGGTAGAACAGGGAAGCCAGACTGAACTAACACTGAATTGGAAACAAAGACAAAGGAAATGTTGTTTAGAGGCATTCCTGGACTTAAAATAGCAAAACCTATAATGTTAAGTTAATGTACCCTATTATCAATTTAGCATCCATTTATAATTCGATTCTACAATCATTTTATATTTTAGAAAATACATGACAACAGGTAGTCAATGCTAAAATGAATCAAAACAAACAAATGACTAGATAAAAAAACATCCTTATGAAATGCTGTATATCCATATAGACACAGTAAGTAACTTACAGAGATCTTGATGATCCGTGGGTGTGTTGAGAGAGTTCATCTTCAGCTGAAGTCTGGAGTCCACAGTCAGATGTTGTGGAGAACAACTACAAACTCTTCTTATACTGGAGAGCCTGAGGTGGAACCACTAACTGCTTGGTGTTGATTGGCCAAAGAGTGGAACAATACAGTCATCAGCCACCAATCTCAACCTAACAAACTGCTGCATGTGCTCCACCCCTCTCTGGCTCCTCCCCCAGGTCATGCTCTATGCAACATTCTAGAAATAAACTGCTATAATCTATCTATATCCAATATAGAGTATCTGGATAATATATGTATAGTCTAACAATATTGAATAAGTGGATATTAATTATAATTAATTGTTACTGCAGCAGAGCCATAAGAGGATTGCTCCACATTCTTTCAGTAACATAGAACCAGCTCTGTGCGAAGAAACAACAAGAAAAACTGTTTTCCAAAATACTATTTGTCTTCCAAAACACAAACTGCCACCCACCCTAAAATGATTGCAAACAGTCTTCATAATTAGTACACAAGCCTTCACATCTTGTCTTTTACAAGTATAATACCGCACACCCTGTACGCACACCCCGACTTTAGTCAAGTCAAGTCAATTGTATTTATATAGCACATTTAAAAACAACAGCAGTTGACCCAAAGTGCTTTCCAGAGAACAGGTAGACCGTAGTCTATCACAGTGCAATAGTAGAACAAACAAACAAAATAACAACAAAAACAATGAACAACAATAAACGTCACACTGTATTAAAAGCCAGACTAAAATGGTCCAAAATCTGTGTGGAAGATTATTCCAGTGTATATAGATTTGAAGGGGGGACTGCAATGAGTTTGAGAGTGGAGGATCTGAGTGTCCTGGTGGTAGGGGGAGCAGTTATTAGTTCAGAAACATAGGAAGGGGCAGGCCGTTTAGGGATTTAAATACAGGACCCTCTGTAGGCGGGAGATGGCGGAGTGGATGGACTTTAGAAGACAGTGGTGGGGTTTCTGTGCAGGACTGGTCAAGGCATAACAACAATTAGTATATTGTCAAATCCTCAAAGTCCCATAGCCAATTGTGCTCTATTGTTCTCATTTAATCGCGTATCTATATTTACAGTGAAATCCCATTGTGTAATGTGTAGGCCTGTGTGCAGAAACATGTGTCCATAGTGTAATAAGGCATTATTAATTCATGACTAGGATAAGTCAGGATAAATCAGGATAAGTCATTATCCTTATAATAATCATATCCTATATCCATCATTACATTGTTATTAACAACAGAGACACAATAACAGCAACAACTGTATTGTCTAAACCTGGGACTGGGACACTGGGACAACTTTAAGTCTTTAAGTCAGTGTTCAGGTTGTGTTACTCTGAGGGAATGAGGAGCACTCAGGTGTGTGGAATTAGTTTCAATAGGGTTGTGATGACTGCACTTTTATTTTTAAAATAGCTCTAGTAATCATTGTTATATTGTTTGTTCAGTAACTTCCCATGTCTCCATACCCATTTCACTAACATAATTATAATGTGAAATGTGTTAATAAAATTGCCCATGGGCTCTACAATTTAAGAACTTATGACACAGCATTTTTTTTTATTAAAACCTGTGAACGAAATATTAATATTTCGTTCACAGGTTTAATTAAAATTAATTAATTAATTAAAAATGCTCACATATATCACTATAAAATACATTAGGTGTGTGTGTGTGTGGGGGGGGGGGGGGGGGGCGTGAGTGAGTCCCCTCTCGCTGCATGTGGCAGAGAGAGAGAGAGAGAGGGGGGGGGAATTATAATCCAGCGTGATTCATAGCGACATAATACATACCATGTCAATTGAAAGCACTACTATACAGACCACTGCCTGTCTCGTTATTTCCACCCCACTATCTCTGTGTGTGTGTGTGTGTGTGTATGGGGTGGGGGGGGGGTTCTCTAAGAAGTGTGACTTGATGGCCCATTTCAACGTAGTAGGCCTATTCAACTTGTGTGTGTGTCTGTGTGTGGGGGGGTGCTCCAAGGGGTGCTCCAAGAGGCGCGTTGATGTCTGTTGTAGGTGGCAGTCTTGGAATGGAATGCATTGTTGTGACCCACCCGACACCCCCTCACCTCCTGGGGGGGGGGGGGGGGGGTGCTCTAAGAAGTGTGACCTGATGGCCCATTTCAACGTAGTAGGCCTATTCAAGTCAACTACATATTCAAGTCTGAACGCACCTTTATACCAACCTGTGACCTGTGCCACACACAGGTCTGGTAATGCTGCGTTCACATGGGCAGATGCAAGCAGATACAGTCTACCATTCATTGTCAATGGAAGCCAGCATGAAGATACAAAGATGCATCTGACGTTTGTGGCTGCTGCGAAAGCTACAAAGCTACACATTGAAGCGGAGCTGGGTTCAACTTCCGGATGCAAAGGTACATAATCTGTAGCTGCAATGACACACGTGATATATACACGTACACCGACACCGACTTTTGTCATCTGGGGCGTCAATATAGCTGGGGGGTGGAGCCGGGGGAAAGAGTTCTCCCAACCGGAATAAACAGTGAAGTGTTGGGTTTTCAAACGCAGATGCTTTAAATAGGGGAGAGCCTTGTCGGTTGGTGGGGTAGGACGGTTTCACGTCGGCCTGGATACCATGCAACACTTTTTCGACACGTATTTTCGGCGATGTCATTCGATTCCACATCGCATTTCTGCCCAAGATTGACTGAGATACAGACTCTTTTGTGTTTTTGCACGCTATAACTACAAAATCGCCTATTTGGGTGTTTTCTGTTTGTACGGATGTATTTATTAGCTGACGATTGTTAATGGATTTCATCTGTTAGGCTGATCTGTATGCTAACCCCAGGCGAAGATTCCATTGAAAAATATGCATTAGCCTTTGAGCTAGCTAGCAAAACATAACAAACAGACGAGGGCAGGACGAAAGCTGCATCCTTGCGCCTTTACGCATTGTTTATGTTTTTTTTTCTTTTTTTTTCTCTCATATGCCAGAGAAGATTTATTTTTACAGCTCTATAGCAGTGATTTCATTTCAAGGACCCCCAGTTTGACATGCATTAGTCTACGGACCCCCATTTAGTCTACGGACCCCCACCACTGGCCTATGTAGGCTATAGGCACTTTTCATTTTGTTGTAGGCTGTATTGAAGCATAAATGAGCGTTAGATGCCAGAAACATGACTTAATAGCTTTATTTAGGACGATTTATGTGAGGGTGCCTTTCGCCCTGTCCCTATGCAGCTTTCGTCCTGCCAAAAGCGCTGTGCAGAAGTGAGCGCGAGATCACTTTACTTGCCGATTGCGTCCGACTCGTTTCACCAAAATTAAAAAACACTGTGGGTAATGGGAGAGGACAAGTGTATCTTGTTCACAAAAAAGTTTGGTTACTTGAAATTAATTAATCTCTGTGCAGGGAGGGAATTAGTAAAATGGGTCAACCGTCCAGGCTCTCCCCTACTACTAATTTAAAAGTAGGCGTCATGGCTTGCCAGATCACAGGCACAGATCCTTGTTGCCACTCGACAAGGAACGCTACTTTAGAAAATGAAACAAGCTAGAGGCCGATTGTAATGTTTTCCTTGACTGCATGGGCATGATCCAGCACAACACAATGGACTGATATATTCGCTATATGGTAAGAGACACTTTTCTATAGATATGATCACTGAAACTTATCATAATATATACATTTTAAAAAGCCATTAATTCATCAATGATTGTGTTTATGTTTATAGAACATGTTTTAGTGAATTCCAAGTAGACTACCGACACCATTCGTTTCGACCGCACAACGATGGCTCCGTGCCAAGTTCCAACTGTCTCTAAACTACTTAGAATTCACTACAATGTGTTCTATAAACATTATTGATGACTTAATGGCTGTTGGTTTTTGATATTACGTTAAGTTTAATTGATCATATCTATATAGAGTGTCTCTACCAGGCGAGTAAACACTGCGCCGCGGTAACACAATGTTTTGTAACATGGAGTGAGAGGGAGATCGATGTCCGATTTCAGTGGTGGTTATGCTTGTGCAACTTGACGCTGCAATAAAGTATAATTAGATAAGGATACTCTGACTATAAACCACTTGAACCCCAGGACCCCAGCATAAACAAAAAATCTACAAACAACGCGTCGCAGCGCGCTGTGAGCTCATGGTAGCCCTGGCCTGGACTGAAGTGTTTTACGCACATTCTCCATTTACAGTCTTTACGGCGGCTTACGCCTACACAAATGTTCTGATTACAAATATAAAGTGCTCACCCCAGGACCATAGATGTTAATATTCTGCTAGGGCGGGAATAAGTACCGGTATCTTCCGTATTGTTCAATAAAAAGCTGTTTAATCAGTTTATGGCCATGCGCCCCTATCGGTTGGTGCATTATAACTCTGATAAAATGGTCACCGATCGGATTAAAACGCTTTTTATTGAACAATGCGGAAGACACAGGTACTATTACCCACCTGACGAGGATTGTAACATCCGTGGCTCTGGGGTGAGCACTTTATATTTAAAACATCAAGGTAGGGGACAACGACGTGAAGATTTATGTTCTGACAGTTAGTTTGTGCAAGGAGTCCAGTATTTATATGCATTGTTGTGACCCACCCGACACCCCCTCACCTCCTGGGGGGGGGGGGGGGGGGGGGGTGCTCTAAGAAGTGTGACTTGATGGCCCATTTCAACGTAGTAGGCCTATTCAACTTGTAGACTCTGATTGTGGACTATGTTTGGTTATGTACGTTTAAACTTTAAAGTCAATACACAGCAACCAAAGTTTCTTCACTAGACTTGTATTTTCCATCAATGGTTCATGTTCCATCAGTGACACATTATGAGTGATGATGAAAAACAGATGAATTAAAAGTAGTTCATGAACAGGTCATATTACAGACAGTGGGTATTAATCCGTCACATGCGTCATGTTCCATTGTATGAATAACCCAAAATAATGTATTAATACAAATAGTTCATGAACAGGTCATATAATTTAGACCAGTGGTTCTCAACCTTTTCAGGCCAAGACAAGACCCCCCAAAATAATCCTTTTGGACTGGTTCCGCAGATACATGTTGTGATAACAGCCGATTGACAAGCTCGTTGTGAGCATGTAGATCAGCTATGTTCACAATGGTTGCCTCTTTCTAATATTATTTGCCAATTTCGCCAATATTTGACTGGTTTTATTATAGCCGCCTAGCAGTGAAGGTATTTTCTATTATATTGAATGTATATCTTTTGTTAAAGCCTTAAAAGAAAAATAAATATAATAGAAAATAAAACTTTAAGGTATTACTTTTTTTTTACTTTACCATCACCTGGGGGGCGGGGGGGGGGGGGGCAGATTTCACCTAAGAAACAATGCTTTACCATTAAAAATGTATCTACATATGTTAAACATCAATGCAATGAGAGTAATTGTCAACATCTCTAATTACCACGAGTAATTAAATAAATTCAATAAACAACAACATATCAAATACCATCCAAAAGCCCATCAAGAAGTAGTAAGGAAACACCGTATCAGATATAACAATTAACAAGCTGACTGCAAGCCCCGTCAGCCAGACAGGGCAGCAACAGGCCACCCTGTACTGAAGAGCTTTGTACCTGAGAAACACCACAGGGTGAACCACCGCTATGTAACGCTCCACACAGATACAACACTGGAACGATGGGATGGAGAATAAGAAAAACAAAACAAAAGCAAATCTATTAGCCATGTCCAAAATGAAGTTGTATGTGAAGAGCCAGGCAAAGTACAAGACATCGGTCAAGGTAGAGCTGATCACAGATACGATCAGGTTGAGATAGAAGAACGCGGAGGCGATCGTCCCACCAGCTCCACTCAGTATCAGCCACAGAACGTAGCTGTTGATGGGCAGACCCAGGATGAGCTTGATGGAGTTGATAGTAATCTGTAGGGCCAGACCGGTGTTGTCATCTGATGAAAAAGAGGGGATGGAGGAGTTGGTGCCATTCGCCAGTGTGTCGTTCATTCTAAGGCTCTGTGTGTATCCTCGTAACCGATACAGAAGATGGATTTGAACACAGTTGACCTGATATAACAATGACACAAGTTAACATTTTCAACAACTCTTCTCAATGTTCTTCTGAAAAAAACAACTATTCAAATGAACAGTGAACACCAGTGTACATTATTTTGATTTAGTCTTAGTCTTTTGAAAACACACATTTAGTCTTCTGAAAGTATTTGTTGTTAATCTAGTCTAGTCTTAGTTGTTTAGTAATTGTAAAATACATAGGTTTGAATATGTAATACAGACACAGATTTATAGTTTTAATATGAAACATGTCTCATTTTATTTTGTAGTGTCAAATGACACAATGAAGAAACATATTTCTTTTTCAGTCATTTGATACTTAAAAATAAAACGAGACATGTTTCATGTACATGACCTTGATCTTATGGCCTGCTCTCCTGAAAAGGTACGGTATATACAGTGCAGACTGCAGATATGACATCATTCAAGGCAAGCTGATCTACAATGTTCTTTAAAAATAGATCCACGGAACACATAACTCTTAAGTCTGAACAAGTGAACAAGTTATCGTCTTCTACTGTCTGTACAACATCAAAAAGATAAAGTGCAATTCTCAAAAGAATCAACAAAACATCTTGGCTGTAATATTGCCATTGCACACAATCACAGTCACATATTATGAATGATTAAAATAAAAACAGATGAATTAAAGGTATTTCATAAACAGGTCATATTATAGACAGTGGGTATTATAAATCTTCCATTGTAAGAATAATCAAAATGAATGAATAAACAATTGTTCATGAACAGGTCATAATATTTAGACCAGTGGTTCTCAACCTTTTCAGGCCGCGACCCCCCAAGAGAATCCTATTCGAACTGGGGCCTGTTCCACGAAACTTAGATTAGAGATTAAGCCGGGATTTAACAGATATCCTGTTTTAATATATCCTGGATCAGCGATTAACCGGTTTCATGAAAACTGGTTAATCTTGCCAGAGTAATTTAACCAGTTAACCTGGATATGTTGAGGCTTGATTCGGTTTCATGAAAGTGATGCTACATTAGTTACCATGGAAACTAATGCTTTGGATTTAGCCTGCTCCGGACCAGGCTAACAGCCAGGTTTAACCTAATCCTGATGTCTTTACTGTTCATTAAGCAGTCAAACTAATCACAAACCAATGATGTTTTCCACACTTATTCAATTATTATGGGTTTATGTTGCCTTATCGGTCTGCATTAAAGGACTAATTTAAGCACTATATAAAATCAAAGAACCAAAATATATAGGCTGCACAACATCATGACAGCTTGTGAGCTTGTAGATCAGCTGCTTTTGGTGAATGTTCCCCAGAATAGGTTTGCTGTCGTACAAGTGCACGATTAAGAGGAATTATATTATGTTTATATTATATATTATTATTATATTATTAAGAATTATATTATATTATATTATATTATATTATATTATATTATATTATATTATATTATATTATATTATATTATATTATATTATATTATATTATACATTATTATTTTTTTGTAAAAGTGAAAACCACTAAATATTACGATTACTCATTGTTTTACAACATATTACCATTGTAATGTTTCAACCACTATTGAACCCATGACCCACAGTTCTGGCCCCTGTCTGGACAACAACCCCTTCCCCAAAGGTAGCTCCCTCAGAGGAGGGAGTTATGGCCAAATATCACAATGCGACAATATCATTATGCTTACAATATTAAGAATTCTGTTTTAAGTTAATAGTAGTGGTAAAATGTAAACTATATTTTTGGGGTAGTTAATCATTCAGTCTATCCACTATTGAGAGTATGTTCTCTCTTTAATTACAGCAGCAGTATTTATTTTAGAAGCTTAAGTCCTTGTATCAGTAAGTCTTGAATAGATTAGTAAAAGATACTGAGATATACAGAAGGGGGTAGTAATGCAACTATTAAGGATGCAAACTGCCATAATACCCCATGAAAGGGGTTCGCTGAAGGGTGGGCTTAGGAAGGAGGCCTGGTTAGCTAATTATGACCAATATCCATTGATATTTAAAAATGATACAAAATACAATTTTGGGCAACCATGTATTGACTGCGGCATGGCTACACATATATACACCGATGTAGTCTTGGGGAACCAAGAAATTGAAATTAACATTATGCCAATCCCAAACCGGTTCCTCTTGAGTGAGTATAATTAAGAGAAACAAAGCAACAGGGGGAGGGTGACATCCCTCTTGGCACTAACTCACTGGTTCACCACACACACCAGTTTGGTGTTTACACTGCAAGCAGTCAGGACAACATCAACCTCTCAGCGACCCCTTTGCCGGGAGAAGGGGACTTTGAAGTGCTTAAGCAGGAGATGAGAAGTATGAGGGGCCGTTTAGGCCAAAAATAATGAAACACTTTCACACACGCTAACGAGACAGTCTTATACTTACTACTGAAATGCTTTTACCTTCAATTTTGAGACACTTTCACACACGCTGATGAGACACTCTTTATATACTACTGAAATGCTATATGTTTAATATTGAAACACTTGCACACTCACTACTGAAACACTCTCACATACATACATACTTTGTAAATCGATGCGCGTTCATATATGAAACTTTATACATACTCATCTGAACACTTACGCATACATATGAGAAACACATACACATACATATATACTTCTGTGTCATATACACATGCATACGAAATGCTTGCACGCATACAAGTTAAACATTTATACATTTATATCTGAAACACTCACACATACACAAATGAAAAGGATGCATGTATATTGGTGAACACTTGTACATTTACAACTGAATTTCTTGTATATTATTACAAACTAAAATGAAAACTTTAGATGCATGTGCAAGCCTTTCACATGTATTCATACGAGTAATTTCAGTAGTATGTATAAATAAATTCAATAATATGTATACACATAATTTCAGTGATATGTATACAAGAGTTTTACATGCATTTATACAAGTGATTTCAGTAGTATGTATAAATGATTTCAATAACATACATACACATAATTTCATTATAATGTATACAAGAGTTTTACATGTATTTATACAAGTGATTTCAGTAGTATGTATAAATGATTTCAATAGTATATATACATTATTTCAATAGCATGTATAGATCATTTCACTATTATGTATACACTAATTTCACATGTATGCATACATGAAATCTCAATAGCATACGGAAGTGATTTCAGTAACACCGGAAGGCACGGGCAGGTAAAGACCTGCGCGCGCACACCAGGAAGTTCCAGAGAGAAGGAGAAGACAAAGGCAGAATGGCGGGGAACGGACTCGGAGACAAAGGACTGACCGATACAATGGCCCTTATCAGGGCTATTGTACAATCATCCACTTTGATTAATTCTATATCGAATAGTAATACTAATATATCACCCACGCAGCAGCAGTGTAACAGTGAGGCAGTGAACCGCGAAATAACCTCGCTGTTAACACCAGGAAGCACTAGCAGTATGATGCTCAGGGCCGGATTAACACCTCTGAGGGCCCCTGGGCACTGAAGCTTGAAGAGCCCCCCTTCACATGCACGCGTAAATCTTTGTGCGTGCACGTATTTCCCCAGAGTGACAGCCAGGCAGTAACAAACACATTATTTTTATTTGACCCACATAGTAAGCAAATGGGTAAGAGAATTCGCCAGTGTGTATTTCAGTGTTTTTACCTTTTTTTGTCTAACCACCTGACGCGTCTTTTTAGACACCATTTATTTCATTTGAATTAGCAGGGAAAATTCCAGTGGAGCTAAAAAAAAAAAAAAAAACATTTGAGGGGCCCCTGGTGCCCATGGGCCCCTGGGCACGTGCCCAAAGTGCCCATATGGTAGATACGGCCCTTATATGTAGACAAGCAAATCGGCTAACCAACCTATGTGTTGAACATGGGCCTTTCCCTCTGGGCTCAACTTTCTTCCAGAGGGTCTCTGGACTGAATTTCCAGATCAGTGAAGTTCTGGTACCCTTTGCGACCACCAAATATGTACAGCTCTCCATTGTAGGTAAAGGCTGAATGCTCCCAGCGTTCTTCTGGAAGAAGCTGTGCAGAAGGTGTTCTCAGCCAGAGGTTGGTCTCTGTGTCAAACACTCTGAGGATGTTGTTGCAGGCGGCGGCTCCTACCCCAAATACAAACATATTTGCCCCGATGATGGTGGCAGAGTGGTGTGATGAAGCAGGAGGTGGAGTGCCTCTGGTGTTAATTAAAGTCCAGAGGCATGAATTAGCTTGGATATCCATTGTCTGCTGTTCTTATAGCTCCTCAAGCCCACCCTGTTTCTTCAGGAACAGTATTTCCTACTTCCTGTTGCTGCTGTTAGTCATGGCTGCCAGTTCCCACCTGATGTTGTGTGGGAGTCCAGACTGCTTCAGATTGTGCTGAATAACCGCTAGTTTGCACAACGTCTTAAGACTAGGATTTAAGTCCAAGACATGCAGTTCATCAGGTCTGTCCAATGATCCAAAGAGGATGATGCGATCTCCCACCATGCAACAGCACATCTTATATGTTGAACATGGGCCATTCCCTCTAGGCTCAACTTTCTTCCAGAGGGTCTCTGGACTGAATTTCCACAGATCAGTGAAGTTCTGGTTCGAATTGTGACCACCAAATATGTACAGATCTCCATTGTAGGTAAAGGCTGAATGACACCTGCGTTCTTCAGGAAGAAGCTGTGCAGAAGGTGTCCTCAGCCAGAGGTTGGTCTCTGTGTCAAACACTCTGAGCCCGTTGGTGGCTCCTCCCCCAAATACAAACATCCTTGTCCCAATGATGGTGGCAGAGTGGAGTGGAGGTGTAGTGCCTCTGCTGTTAATTAAAGACCAGACCATTGTGGTAGTGTCCATCTTGTACATGTCATTATACTCTCCAGTCCCAAGTCCATCCCAAGTCCACCCTCCATGGATAAACATGACCGTCCCCAAGACACAGGCTGAGTGGCTGCTCCTCGCCTCTGGAACAGTTCCAGAAACCTTGGTCTTGAACCATCTGTGGGTGTCCACATCAAATGCATAAAGAACATTACAGTGCCTTGCTGTGTCGCAATTATAACCCCCCCAGATGTAGACGATATAATCTATCATCACAGCTGTGTGTCCCCACCGATTGGATGGAACTTCAAGTTGACATTCTCCTCTTCCAGTAGTCTCTGGGGTCAACTCCGTCCAGCATAAAGCCACTGTGTTGAAGACGTGAACACCAATCTGATCCTTGTTGACGTCACAGCACCCTCGAAATGAGTAGACTTTGTCTCCCACGGCAACAGCAGCCTGTCTGCTTTCATTAGGTCCTCTGTTCAGATGCAGCGTCCAGCAGAACATTTCTCACAAACAGCTCCTCCGGGGATCAAAGACAATTCCTCAAATGCTTCTCTGTGAATTAATGGCATCCTATTGTGTGCACTGGCACTTATATTGGTTCAGTGGTGGAAACATCATAAACATTGTGGCCAATCAAAGGGCCGGTGGCTGTTGCAGTCCCTAATATGGCAAACTGATCAGAGTGACGTCATCAGAAGGCCAACAACCTCCTAACTCCACCCTCACACAGCCCAGTGGGCCCACCCACCTTGAACAACAGCCAATAACCTGACCTCACACAGCCCAGTGGGCCCACCCACCTTGAACAACAGCCAATCTAGCGCATTGTTGCTGTTTTACACAAAATTGCACTTTTCAGCTGCCTTCTCACTAACAATAAAACACTAATCTTTTTAGACACCATTTATTTCATTTGGATTAGCAGGGAAAATTCCAGTGGAGCTAAAACAAATAAAATAAAAACATTTTTTAAGGGGCCCCTGGTGTCCATGGGCCCCTGGGCACGTGCCCAAAGTGCCCATATGGTAGATCCGGCCCTGCCTGGAATATGTTAGTGTTGGTCTGGCTTTAGTCGACTAAATATCATAAGATCTTAGTCGACTAAATCTACAGTTGATTTAGGTGACTGTGAGCTTGATCTGCTTGTAGATCTGCTAGATCTGCTATGCTAAAATCTTATGACATTTAGTCGACTGAAACTAGACTAACACTAAAACATTCCAGGTAACTAAAATGTGACTAGAAAAACTAAATGAAAACTATTCTATTCTAGGGCCGGCCGCTGCAAAGGCCCGGTCACCTCTGGTCTTTCAGTTAGTTATGAGATTATAGTCAAAAGCAATTTGTTAGCTGACCTAAGGGGTCTGGTTGGGACGTACGGATAGGTACATGGGGGCGAGTCCATTTAGGGTTTTAAATAGTGGTGCAACTTCGTGTGGGGGTCCCGAGGGGGTCCCCGCAACTCCTAGGCTCACAGGAACGCGCCCCGGGGTGCCGCCGGCCCGGTTTCCCGGCGAGCTGCCCCCCGTGTCCGAACCGGTTTGAGAAAAAATTAAATGAAACTATACCGTTTTGTAAAAAAACGACCTCTCCTCTCCTGCACAAACTTCTGTGGCCACGACTACAGT